>NW_013530507.1:584701-673507 GCF_000836235.2 Papilio xuthus
CCCCCCCCCTCCACATACGTTTTACATAATCGTCCACAACGAACTTGGATTTATTTCAGGTTATTGTATTGAATTAAGGCAATTATATTCGTAAGTTTTGTATAGCTTTAAATATAACAATTGAGTGTTGTTGAATGTTACGAATAACGCTGTTTCATTACTTTACCTTTTCAATCGTAGCATACCTAAGTACTGAGCGTCGGTGGCTCAGGGGTCAAGCACTTGACTTTCCATCTGCAGGTCTTGGGTTCGAATCCACCACCAATGTGTTTTATCCGACGTTCTTACGGTTAAGGAAAACATCGTGATGCAACCCGCACATATCTGAGAAGAAATGCCACTTGGCCAGCGTGGTTGATTATGGCCTAATAACCCTTAACTTAAGGTAGGCTCCGAGCCCCTCGGTGGGGACGTATAGTGAGCTGATGGTGATGATACCTAAGTAAGGACATCATCGTTATCTGTGTTTCTTACAAAGAAAATTATAGGAAAGACAGTGTGTCAAACATCTACAGACTCTTGGTCCGCACTCTTGTTGCAGTCTCTTTATTTATTTTATTGCACATTTTGTTTTATATATTCCTATGTTAAATTACAGTAGTGAGTTCCTTTTTATTCAAACTGTTTGACCTAACCCATTCGACATCATAAAAACAACTGAACGCATTACATGTTACTGAGCTTATTTCCTTGTCGCTTGAGTACTTTTGTAACAACTACACACCTTTATAGTTTAGAATCTGCTTTGAATATGCTCTAAAACGGGAACGAGACTCAGGAGTCTCTCACAAACAAACCTCGCCGGCTGTCCCCTTTCATACCGGTGTAATGAGGCCCCGGGAAGCCGGGAAAGGGGGACTTCCGGTTGCGAGCTTGCGAGACGCGTGTTCATTGTAGGCCCACAATCAGCTCGGTAGGCGCGGCTTAATTAAAAAATACTAAATCACTATTAGCTGGTTGGTTTGTTGCTATTTAAATGAACGATCGGATGCTTCAGTGAGCCTCAGCTGTTTTAAATAATACCTCAGCGATTTTGACAGTAATATATGTAAAAATCATTTGCTTGTTACAGATCCCGACAGATCTCTATATCAAATGAACCGGTTTTTTATTTGTCACCATTTATCAATAATTCGACTGATAGCACTTTAAGAATGAATTTAATTATTATCTTACTTCTTATTCACATAAAAATGCAAATGCTTAGATGGTTGGATGTGTGGATGTTCGTTTAAATGTATCTTCAGAACGGCTGAACGGATCTCGATACATAGTGAACATAGTCTGGAAGAACATATATGCTACTATTTTTTTTCTAGTTCCGGGCGGACGGAGTTGCGGGTGACCGCTAGTTTGATAATAAATATGAAATTAATTAATTATAAAATAATGTAGTAATTAAACCTTGATGAGAGCAACACATCGCATTAGCGGACTGCGGCTCACGTCACGCTCACAATGTTCATAATTAGCACATGAATGAATGGCTTTTAAGCTGACTTCATACGATTTAATAATTCATCATACATTATTTATAATAAAGTTCTCATTAAACTAACGTGTTGTACAATATTTAAAATGAATTTCCACTGCTGAAACATATGTAAAAAAATGTCTCATTCCTTCGACAAAAAATGAAAAAAAAAAAATATGCGTTACGATCACTGACCTCTACAGATATGGACAGGTTGCCGCATAGAAATTACTTTTTTGATTCTATCTGACTAAACGCCTGTAAATATTATTGACAGTTAATACTATCTCTATGGTTAGTTCGAATCATTACCGCTACCAATGGCTACCGCCAAAATGGCGACAATCAAATAGGCACAAATATTACGACTAATGGCCTGTCCAATTATAAACGTTAGTGGGTACAGCTGCGATACATTTTAAAGCTATTTTTAAATAATTGTGTATTTAAATGTAATAATGATACGCGTTTGTGTAATGTGTACACATAATAGTTAAAAACAAATTGTTTAATCCATAAACATGGAATTTTAAAGTGTGTATAGTCAAAGCGCGTTTACATATTTTTACAGTATCAAAAAAAGTGTATAGAAATGTGAGCGAGGCGAGCGGCTGGTCTTTACGGGAGAGTCATTACTCTGGCGGGATGAAAGGAGACATCCATGCGGTTTATTTGCGAGCCACCCCTGAGACTTGGGGGTTGTCGCCGCGACTGAAGCACGCGGCTAACGACTATGTTAATAATGCCCGTGTGTGCTGTGCCCTGTGCCCTGTAACACACCTCTTTTGTGTGCACTTTATATTGTGCATTATTTTTAATTTACACCAAAGATTTAGAAGTAATTTGAATACAAATACAGCTTACATTTAGTTATTACAGGATGATTAAAATTTCTTAATCAGATGTACATTTTTTCATTATAGCAATACTTAAATATAAAAGCTATTTGAGTATGTTAGATTAACTATTTAAGGAGGATTTAAGTGACTGTGCTAGTATTCATAAAGCACTTCATATGATCGGAAATAATTAGATGTGTTAGAGGTTTTTATGTATTATTTATAGCTTTTGCCCGCGACATCGTTATAAATCTAGCCTATATTACTCGGTAAATAAGTAGCTTTATAACAGCAAAATATTTTTTTAAATCAGTCCAGTAGTTTTTGAGTTTACTCGTTACATAGAAAATACAAATGTTAGATGTAAATATTATATGGGACTTTGGCAACCATTTGTAAGCGACATTTACAGTTGAACAGTGATATTACTTGCTATTATATAACGCACAAACTTTAATGGCAACATTAAATTCCATAAATAACGGTGACCGGATTTCTAAACCGCGATCGCAGTTAATGTTGGCTTTAGTTGAATTATTAACACTGTTTTACATTTACTAACTATTAACTCGGTCACTAAAACGAAGATAAAATATATAGATAAGATTTATTTTGTGAATATTTATAATTTACTCCACGAATAATAAATTACAAAATTAATAATCAAAGCAAAAAAAAATGGGGTCGAGGGTTCAAATCCCACCTTTCAATTATTGAGAGTATCGTTGGAATGGTATAAGAAATATTAATAAATTAACAAAAATATACTGTAAACTCAGTTTTAAGCATTAACAGAGAGTAATTAGAGAGATATTAGAAGTATCCAAGTGTTGTCAACGCAACAGTTACAGCGTAGTGCCGCATCTCTCCGCCGCTGGCGCTGCAGTGCTTTGTACCCGGTCTACGAAGAGAAGAAATGCATACCTCAAAGCGCCTCATTATAACGGATTTAATATTTCCCACAGCACACAAATGAACTTACCTTAACAATATCTCTGAGTTGTGTTTAGTATTGCACTTGAATATTCTAGATTTTATTTGGAAAGGAAAAATCTCCCTAATCTTATATATAAAATTCTCGCGTTACAATTTTCGTTCCCATACTCCTCCGAAACGGCTTGACCGATTCTCGTGAAATTTTGTGAGCATATTGAGTAGGTCTGAGAATCGGCCAACATCTATTTTTCAGCCCCCTAAATGTTAAGGGTAGTCCACCCCTAATTTTTTTTTGGACAAACAAGCGGACGGTGTTGTGGGCGACAGCTAGTGTTTTATAATATTTATTATTGGGACACACGTTCCAAATTTTATCATACTCATTTTTGTACACTGTGGATGTTTCGGCGAAATAAAAATTCCAATATTAAAAAAAAGTTAAGAGTTAAGAGCTGTCATATCTAAGTGAGACAAGGTTTAGTCACGATTTGGTCAACTGTAAATCATTTGGTTCAATGCTTTTGGAGCATCTATCCAACAGCATTGAATCACTTATCGCGGTTGGCAGACCGCTTGAGACGATGTCGTCGTTTTGTCTTCGTCGCGTCACCGTCGCGTCGTCTCAAAAATTTCGGTTGCTTACATCTTCATGCATAATCGAGAGGCTTTTGTTTTCTTAAAAGCAGCGTCTTATTATCTCCTCCTAGGTTTTATTTATTTAGGTATTAAATTAGAAAATTAATCAGACTATTTTTTTTAATAGTACTAAGAGATGAACACCAGATTTTCTATTCTAAATCAAAAAGGTTAATTTCTATATGTTTTGTATAATTTCCTCTCGTGTAGAATGATAACAAAGAAATAAATGATTTAACTTGCTACGTAGTAATCCTGTATCCAACACTGTAACATGTAGAATTTAAAAATTCCCACTAGAAAATAATATGACATTTTGTAGAGTAAGTGGTACATTACTTGGGTTGAGGCTGTAATCTCAAGTGAGAACTACTTCAACACCTTTCTTAGTACTTGACTCCTTCAACGCTCGACGCAAGCACTCTTGCTACTTGGTAACTGTTACAAGTGCCGACGCACGTCTTAAACTATTAACATCTTGTACCAGTTAATGAACTATGCAATTAATTACTTACCACTATGATTTATAATGTACCTTTAAACACAAGTAACTATTTTTATCGTCAAATAATAAATACTCAGGTTTTCTTTGTTAAGATAAATAATGTTATCAAAAGTAAAAATCTGTTTTTCATGTTACAGTATAAAGTCTAAATTGTTTTATTTATTATCTGTGTATACAGCGTTTATGTTATCTGTGAGCGATTTGTTATCCGCCATTTTTTATCGTTGCACGTAATTATTCCTATATTCTATACCTATTATTAAAATTGGAGTGTAAACATCACTGTAAAATCGAAAAATAATTGGATATTTTTTTAAATTTCGGGCTGAAAAAGTCGCAGGCAACCTCTAGTAAAATAATATTTATTTATTTATTTATTTATGATACACCAACGGTTAAGTTATAAGACATGCGAAAAAAAAACTTATTACAGAAACAGAAAACACATAATAACTTATCACAATTAAAGGTGTACACATCATGCGAGATTAATGATGAAACAAACAAACAACACAAAAACCTTATACATAAACAAAAAATACTGAAATTTTTTAGAGTGTAACCAATTGTGAAAACAACAAAAAATAAAAAAGATAACAAAGGAAAGAAAAAAAGAGGACATGAATTAAATTAATTAGCAACATTACGGATATATTTTTTAAAAGAAGATATTTTATAATATGAAAATACACAAAATGATTGTAAGGTTATTTATACTATTTTCGTAAAAGCGTAATTTTATAGTAAGATTTAAAAACCTAATAGCCATATAGTACGTATAGTCTATAGATAATTCAACTCTGAGTATGGACAGAATGCACTCCAGCCTCTCTCTAATCCCCTAACGCTTTTGAATCCGGAACAAATTGAATCCCGGTAACTGTCAGATTAGACGCTTCCATTGAAGATTCTTTTGTATTTCCACTTTCAACATATAGTATTGTTATTCTTTTATTATTGAATCTTAAATTTATATTATAATCTACACTAAGGGAAGCTTATAGCGGCCATTTATCGTCTCTGAGTCCGGCATTTTATATTTATGTAATCCCGCTAAAAGTTAAAATTGTTATTATAATTATATAAAATTTGAAGCAAATGTAGAACATAGTCTTGAAGAACACATGGGCTCATTAAGTTTGTTTTAATTACGCGCGAACGTAGTTGCGGGCGACAGCTAGTTTTACTATAAATAAAAACAGAAAAGGAAACTATTTGTTTAAATCATTTTTGTAGTGTTCAAATATTTGTTGAGCAATATACAGAACAAATAGTCACAAACCGCCAACTCTGCCGTTACTGAAGTACTTTTCGGTCTCTACATTTGTTGCAGTGCCTTGAGGAGTGCTTACATATGAAACACTTGCATCTTACACATGCAATGTACTTAACATGATATGAATACACTTTCCTTTTTTTTGTTTCTACGATTTAACTTGCTTACATTCAACCAGTAAATCAATAAATGTATTGTTAACTAGCTGTCGATCGCGGCTCCGTCCGTGCGGAATTAAAAAAATAATTAGTAGCCTATGTGTTCTTCCACACTATGTTCTATGTGTACCAAATTTCAGCTGTTCTGGAGATACAATCTAAACATTCACATTAATAATATTAATAAGATTAAAATGTCATTTAATCAGCTTACTTTGGCATAGTTGTAGAACACAGTTTGGAAGAACACATAGACTACTTATAAAGTTATTTTAATTCCACACGGACGGAGCCGCGGCCAACAGCTAGTACGTTTATATAATATATTAGATAGTAAGTTTGTTTTTTTATAACCGATAGTACGAAGTCTTATTGAGTGCAGTAAAGTTCCAACTCACGATGTAGCGATGCTCTTCGCTAATCCATCTCTAATTCACTAACGTTCTTCAAATTAGAACAAATCGAATCTCTGGAAACTATCGGATTACTGCCTCTGGTAGTTTTTCATCGTTTATTTTTTAATCTGTTTACTTGTTCGACTAATTCTAGTACAATGTTTTGATTTATAGGATTAAGTATTATACATTTTTTAAATATTAGCAGATTTTTATAAATTTAGTAATATTTCTTTTACCAGTCCAACTAAGCTATATGCTTGTGTTAGGACATGGTTTACGACAATAGTCGAATGGCGGAATTCGAACACCTGACCTCGTGAACTGAAAACCATACCCCTAACCATTAGGCTATTGCCGCTTCATTAAAATCTATATTTTCATGTTTCTCGATACCGATCGAAACCGATCTGTTTTACATAGTTCATATAATGTTTATGTTTTAAAAAACGTTAAAAGATTTTTTTCTTTTTAAAGAAACTTTTGCTTTCACTACGCTGATATTTTAACAATTAAGAGCCTTTACTTAGAGAATATAATTAAGCTCTAATTGTATTTAATTAATAGACAAGTACAGAATAGTGTGTATGTATCGTGCTGTAGACGGCTGTCCGAAGCACAGCTCGTATTTGCCGTCTACAGCACTTGTGCAAACGCCGCGTTCCGAACACGAATCTGAACGGAATCGATGCAATATGTTTGTTGTTTGTACACATCTCGATGTACAACATACAACAAGAAATGTACGAAGACTTTGTATATTTTAGAGATAGAAATAAATTTCTTACCACAATATAACCTGACTTGAATAGGTATCTTATCTTACTTCTTACCAATATTATAAATGCAAATGTTTAGATGGATGGATGTTTGTGTGAAGGTAGCTCCGGAATGGTTAAACAGATCTCGCTGAAATTTGGCATAAATGTAGAACGTAGTCTGGAAGAACTAATAGGCTTAAGTTTTTTCATTCCGCGCACACGGAATCTCGGACAACAGTTAGTATTTTTTTTAAATGTGATGGATAGGAAAAATAACTAAGACATTGTATATAATTTTTGATCGAAAGCTGGTAAAGTTTAATAAAGAATTCTGACCGACTTTTTAAAAGCTATGGAGAATATTGTAATACATATCCAGCTGCAATGTAAGAGGGAAAGCATCGATATGCTCTGGAGAGATTCAATTTGTTTGGTGAGGGAATTACGCCCGCGAGACGATGAGGATGAGTTATCAATACAGTACGCGAGCTCCGAGTCTCTGCGCGCCTTTTTATCTTAGCTAAATCTAAAGCTATTTCAAATTCTTACGCTATAATAACATGGATAATCCTATTTCCAATTTACCTTCGTGGATGTGTAAATGTTTCTTTATTTACTCATAAAATATATTGCACAAAAATAGTGATATATATCTTTTAAACTATGTATTTTTGCAAGCATGCATTACATAAATATTTTAAGAACACCAATAAATTACTAGAAGTTTTTAATTTGACCATTACTGTCGGGTGGGATTTCAAAACAAAGGAATGCACATTTTCTTAAATAACTTAATTGATGTTCTGTAGTTGCAATTGTTTTATCGAAGAGAATGTAAGGGATCACAATTTATTTAATACAAATATTAGTACAGTAGACATCTGAGGGTAATTATTATCTATATTTTTTAGGAGTAAACAATTCTTTTTATTATAAGTCGTATCCATCTTATGACAACGTGTACCCTCACCGCAACGCGCTGCAACAAATGATAATTGACACGTGCTCACAGCGGAGTTATGGCCGCGCTTTAATGTATTTTATATTATTTTTAAAAATTGTACAATTCGCAATGCAGCGCTTTCATCGAATATCATACGAAAATATAACCAGCGCAGACAATGGAATAACATTGCATACGGTACTGTAGAGTTTCAACTAACACAAACGGAATGTAACATAACTTCGACATTTTTATTTTCAAAAGAATTTTGCTTTTCTTTACTTGAAGAAGAGATTTTTATGTTGTATAATAAATAAGAAAACTAATATGTTCGTGTTTTAAAATGCAGAGTAACAGCTATAGGTAAATTCCATTTAAGGTTTAAAGAATTTACTGTCAAAAAGATAGTAACAAGTTATAAAGTTGAACTCCTTCGTATGTTACATTTTTGACATTTAACTGGATTTACTATAAGCAAAAATAAAAACGTTTGTGACAGGGTTGTACTCAATCCTTAAATGGTCATTGTTGAATCAATGGATCTAGTGAATGCAGTGCAAACGTATCAATTTAAAAGGTTTCGTATAGATGCAATGTTTGTTTGAAAAGTTCCTCTAAAAGCTCATCCATTTAAAAGGCAAACATTAAATCAATCTTCTGAATTCAGCACAGTACGGCAAAAACATATTGATATAGAAAATTGTTGCGGTACTCTGAGACGAATTTAAGAGAAAACTTTTTAGGAAATTATTAAAGTAACATGTCAACGAAACCAAAATATGTAGCAAAATATAGATAAGAAGTGGATTAATTTAAAGGGTGACTATTTTTGTGTACATTTAATTTAAACTTCTTAATCGAAGGAGCATGGCGAACACGATCACTTAATTTTTGGTAACCTTGATATGTTTACAACTGTATCTACGTTTACATATACATATGTCTCCTTTTAAATGTCCTATCACACACGTCACGTTACGCCATGTCACGTCAAAATACGAATGACAGCCCTATTATGTCTATAAAAGTAGCCTAATTATGTTAGACAAAATTATATATTTATATGTTTTTATTTTTCAAATATTAAAATGCTAGTTTGTTATAAAAATCACGGCTCTTGCGTGAGTATTTTATGTCAAAACTTTTAACATAAAATCAATATTGTTTCCCAACTTTCAAAGCTATATCCCTTTTATATTTCCGAATAAAGAAAAAAACACCTAAATGATTTCAATCTAGAACTTTGTTTTCGCCGAAGTGTCCCAAACTAAAAGCAAATCCATTTAGAAAAGCGACGATAAATCAATCTTTCAATTCAGGTAGTGACAGCAGAACACCTAACATAAAAGCGTACAGTTTGCCGGCGGAGAGAAAAAAAAACGAGCCGTGAACGCGACGAGTCAGGTACTATGGATAGCTAACATTTTTTTTCATGGCTTAGGCATTTTAAAATGTTCGATCACAATAAAAGTCTAAGGACATCACAGCATACAGCCAGTAGCTAAGCTAATTTTCTTTTTTAAATCGCTTTAGTGCGTTCTATGAGCGAATATAATCACACCTTTTTAAAATGTCAATAAGTATAGATAATACTAACAAACATCTGCCGAGCAGCAGTTTTATTTTGCTAGAAATGTTTTCAAGTTGTTGAGAAGTTGGAATATTATTTTCCGATGTGTACATACAGAGTAATAAATTGCAGTTGCATTGGCTCTGTGGCGGAGTCGTGATAAATCCACAAACAGCTGTGCACCTGTCAATTATCATTTGTTGCGATTACTGGCTGCGGTCGCCAGGGCTGCTGCGGTTGACATACTCACTAGGGTTGCCAACACGATAAAAATAATTAACTCTAACAATGTAACTCTAAAGTGAATGTATGAACATCGGGTTTTCATACATCGAAATTAAGATTTGCGACTGAAAACTTTTTTAAAACTCACTAAATTCACTAACGATAATAGTGTTAGTGGAACACTTTCTTACGTAGCCTTGCATTTAAGTGTGTCATAATTGTGTCATTAATAGCTGCCACAGCCACAGTCGCATTTTGGCCACTGAGGGAGTCCCTTAGCGTAGAATAACAATAAGAAATTTACAATAAGCGTTTAAAAATTAAACGACTGTGAGTGCGGTACATAATGACCGAAAATTAGTACAATAATTAGTCGCGTAAATAACATTCGAAAAGTAAGTAAGTATAGTAAGTAGTAAGTAAGTAAGTATACCATTTCCTTCAAACCTCTTTGATAATATTTAAATTCCAACTTAGTTTCGCTTCGATGAATAATATTCGATTATAAAAAAAAAATGTTCAATCAGCCGAAAACAAACGCGACACGATATTGCGGCCCACAAAGAACCGTTAATTGAATACAATTTCGTTTAAAATTTTCCATGAAAAAATTACCTTTATGCGGCGAAATTTTCGTTTAATATTATACATAAATTTTCAGTTTACGAATATCATTCGATAAAAGCATATTTACGTTACAACGATATATTTAATTTACTATCATATTTCACGGGGAATTAAACATAAATGTAGTTACCGATAACCGGATGTATATTTAAACAAATGAAAACGTAAACAGTTAACATTCGGATACTGGATACACGCACTATAAAGTCACTTTATCAAAGGGTATACCGAAAATTTAAACTACAACTTAAACTACTATCTGTCGCCTGCGATTCCGTCTGTGCGGAATTAAAAACAATAATTAGCTTATGTGTTCTTCAGGCTATGTTCTACACCTATGCCAAATTTCAGCAAGATCCTTGAATCCGTACTGGAGATATCTTCAAATCTTCTTTAATCCATCCATTCATCCATCGCATTTATAATATATACACTTATATAAAACTTAATAACCATGGAACCAACAACAGAGCGGGTGCGGCTTGTGAAGCGGCTGAAAATGCAAAAGCATGCAAATACAGGGGTCTAGGCTCCGAATATCATTTTGTCCCATTCGGCGTCGAGACCCTTGGTCCGTGGGGTCCTAGCGCTTTAAGACTTTTTAAGGACATTTCCAAAAAATTAATCGACATCACAGGGGACCGAAGAGCTGGCAGCTACCTCGGTCAAAGAATTAGTTTAGCTGTACAGAGGGGGAACGCTGCCAGTATCTTCGGGACCTTGCCTAAAGGGACTCCTTTTATTAACATATTTTAGTTAATTATTCGTTTTTTTTTTTAATTTTATTTTATATCATAGATTTAAGAGTTTATGTATTATAAGTATATATATGTATAAGGATGTAAATAATTAATAAAAATTTTTAGTCAAACTTAATTAAAATGAAACAATTTTAAGTCTACAGCACTTTTCGCTACTTTACATTTATAAAATGTGCTTATTTTTATTATCATTCGCGATGAAAGTAATTTCGCATTAGAGATTAAGCTGAATAACCTTCCTCTTAAACAAGAATAATTACTCACATTAATGTAAAAGTCGGCTGACAAGATTACTTTCACCGTAACGTGTGTGTGTGTGTGCCCGTAATTAAGACGACAAACCGTAGATTAACCTTTATTTATTGTGCCTGTTAAATTTTAAGCTTAAACAGTAAAAGTGACTAACCGTGGTTTTCTGAGCCCAAAATATCTGTTTTGTCATAGATGACGATAAGTTTTATACAGAGATCTTGGTGTCATAAACCCACAGTTATACATTGGACGATGTAAGAATATCTTTCTGATATTATAAATGCGAATGTTTGGATGGATGGATTTGCTTTGAGGTATATCCAGAACGACTGAACGGATCTTGCTGAAATTTGGCATACATATAGAACATAGTCTGGAAGAACACATAGGCTACTAATTATTTTTTTTACAGGCAACAGCTAGTTAGTAAATGACTAGCATTACCTAAAAGTCGGTGACAGTCTTAAGTTCCATTAACACCGATAATATTTGACCTAATTACAATAAAAAAAATGTCATAAGATATGACAAAAAGGTAGATTCTTTCGTCATTTCTCTTGCCTCTTCCACGTTTCTATTTTCACATAGAAGTTAAACTAAGCTAAGACAACTCACGCGTGTTATATACACAATGTAATATGACGAAGTGAACGAAATCAAGTTGTTAAATAAACATATAAATCAGTGTCGTATAATCTCGCGTACGTTTTAATTAAACGCATAAATATCGGTTAATCTAACGCGAGGTAAATCACTCGCGAGGCACGCATGCACCCCCCGCAGCCCCCGCCACACGCCCCCGCACCCTGCGAACATAATGCTGGTAATTACTTACTAAGCAACGCCACTTAAAGACAAGCAAAATCAAGTTAATTTAATACAGGTATTAAGTTAATTATAGGTATAATAAGTCTAGTATGTGATGTATGATTTTTGGATTGTGACCAATCTTAATCCAGTTTTAGGATGCTGTGTTAAAAACAGTTATGAAAAGGCATGATTTTAAACGGCCTAAACAAACAAGAAATTTCTACAACGTCATTTATTTTAACTTTATAAAGTATATGTTTAATAAATAAATAAATCTTACTAATGTTATAAAAGCGAATGTATAAGATGGATGGATTTTTCTTTAAAGGTATCTCTGAAACGACTTTACGGATTCTGATAAAATGGCTTTGATGTAGAACATAGTCTGCAAGAACACATAGACTTTTTTTTAATTCCGCGCGGACAGAATCGCGGGCGACACCTAGTTCATTATAAATCAACGAAAGCCTGATTAAATCATTCAAATAGCCGGTGTTCAAACACAATTCACTTTGGCAAAGTAGGTACACTAAATATTATGTCAATTTTATTCGAGCACACTGACTACATATACTGAAAAATAAATACTTACATCAGAAGCATTGTGTCGACTGGACATCGCACTCACAAAAAGTCCGGCACAAATATATCAACTGCTTTTGATAAAACGACCATTGTGTTTTCTTATTTATTTCCAACTTATTTCAAATATAAAGTGAATTCGTGAAAATTGTCGTTAGTCCATTTAAAAATATATGTCGTCTAAAGACAAATAGCAATTGTTAACAACTCAAACAGGATATGTGCTTATAATTTGTTCGCGAGCAACTTTAAGATTAAAAACAACGCCATCTAGTTAATGCCACTAAAAACCTAATTTGCAAAAACCTTGCTAGATACTTTATATCTGAACAATAAAAAAAAATATTGACGTTTGACTAACAATAGAATTGAAAGGGAAACGTATTTTCTAATGTTGCTTTTTTAGTGATAATACTTTACTTTGAAATGATTCCTTATATTTTCGAGCCGTGTCACAATGCCCTCGATTGGGTTAAATCGACGACGCGTTAAGAGAGACCGCTATTTTGGTACTTTAGGCTTCAATCGAGAATTGAATTATTTTGTATTCAATGATTTCTCTCAACTCGCGCAACCCATTGTTAATATCTGTAATAAAGTTCTCTTTTTTATTTCATCACATTTTTAACACAACTTTGACCTTTGTGAGCCCACATTATCAAGGATAGAGGTTTGCTTCGTACATACTTTAAGATATATTATTTTGAATTAACGTAAACATGAACTTCTCTAATTTACATATAAAGTTTCCCATTTCCTTTTTCTTTGCTTCAATAAAACATAGCTACGATAGCTACGACAGCTACAAGTGCTACGTACTCTACAATGGCCTACAATTGCTTTGATGACTACGATCTACAGTTAATAAAATCGACAGAAAAATAGTTTTATAACAAAAATTAAGTTTGCATTTTTTTTGTTGGTAGAATGGAATTTTACACAAGAGAAAGAGAAAGAAGGTAGATGTGGATTTTAGCATTTCTAGAGCTTTCAATGAAAACCACTGTCCATCATTTTATGTAAACATACTTGTCATTATTTCGTTAATGACGGAACTTATTCACGTCATACACAAAACGGGGTATAAACGGAAACGTTGAAATTTTAATGAGCGCCCGCCGGCGACGCTGTAAGGTGGCACGCACACACTCCGCGCTCGCCGCCCCACGCCCGCGCCGGATACAATTTGCGTGTTTCCTTTGCTAACAAAATATACCACTGTCTAACCATGTCCCTAGCTACATAAGTATGCATATTTCCGAGCTCTATCTTGTTATTTTAATTAGTGTCGTCAGCTCATGCCATGTCCCCCTGAGGGGTTCGGTGGCCACCCAAGTTAGGGTGACTAGGCCATAGTTTACCACGATAGCCCAGTGTTGGGTGACTTCACATATATCTTTGAATTTCTTTGCCAATTACTTCAGGTTGCATCACGATAATTTTCCTCCTCCATAAGAAAGTCGGGTAAAGAAAGTCAGGTAAAGGCACAAATGAAATTCTGAAGGTACTTGGCAGGGTTCGAACTGGACGTATAGATGTTGGTCAACCAACAATGTACTCTAATTCAAATTAGTAAATGTATTATCGTGTATTACGTCGTATCTAACAGATTATCGCTTATAGAATCAGTGAAATATATAGTGGCTATTAAAAAAAAAAGAAAAAAATTTTACTTTGTAAATTCCAGAATAAAATTTAACTGAATCATGTCTATTGGAGACGATTGCACAACTGTATAAGCAGATATTCATAAATGGCCAGTGTACAATTATCTTTAAATCGGCCACAAAATACGTACAAAATATATAATTTGGCCGCAGCCGATCGGTCGTCTGCACGCGTGATTCTCTCCGCGCTGATTATCTTTTAATTATTTTCATCGCTCATGTATTTTTACTCATTAAGCTCAATTATAATGATATTCAAGTAATAATTAAACAGTCGCATACTATTATATTTTTTAAATTATTATGTCAAATAATAATCTTATATATAAATTCTCGTGTCATAATGTTAGTTACCATACTCCTTCGAAACTTCTATCTACTTCTATCTAGGTGTGAGAATCGGCTACTATCATTTTTTTAATACCGCGCGGACGGAGTCGCGGGCTACAGCTAGTAATATATAACTCAAATCGAAAACAAAACGTCATAATATATTTGTTTTGTAGACTTTTCTTTGTCAATTTTAAAATAAACTTTGAATAGTAAGCAATTTGTCTTATCGAATTTGAATGGTAGGTAACAAGTTGAAATTCAAAGCAAGCAGTAAATCAGTGTTTGGAACTCAGGTGGCGACGTCGAAAACACTTAGCTTTACAGCGCGCGGTCCGAAAGGGGGATTGAAAAAGGGGAACAAAAAGAACCGGCAATGAATGGAGCTTGTAACGTATTGCGGACGGGACGCGGCCATTTTTCAATGTAGCAGGGACATCGCTACATTCGCTACCATTTTAATCATTTCGAACAGTTTTTTCAAGCTTTGAATTAAGTTCAAACTAACGATCTTATCTCGTTGCCGTTACTTTATCGAAAAGTAAATATACTCGTAATTTATTATATAGAGAAAAGCTACTTTAATGTAGTATATATGTAACCATAAAGCTATATTATATGTATTAATACTCTAACTGAAGAACCTTCAGATCGCGGACTTCCGCCTACTTATATCTACTAAGTAGCACTGAATATATAAATTAGAAAAGAAAGACATTAAGACAGAGATGAATTTTATTCGAAATTAAATAATTGTGACCATTTACGTATGTTGTTATTTTAGCCGATTGTTCGACTTTTTCTCTGTTAAATCGTTTATTGCTTCGCATTGCTGCAGTAAAAAAAATCGATCGCTTATAAACGAATGTTCCATTAGTCTTGTCGTTAAAGAAGATTAATGCTCCAATCCAGTGCTCCCTTTTTTATCGTCTAGACGCGCGTATCCACAGATGTGGATTCAATGCACCCAGGGGTACTCCGGGAACAAATAGTTTGAGGCGACAATTGTATAGGATGATCGTAACCTTATTCACGTGTTAGATTATCTAATCACATTAATATGGAAGCTCTACGTAAAGTTAAAAAAATCAAGATTATTAACTTATGTCCATTATGAAAATGCAAAACTAGTGGAAAATATTAGTAAACCAAGACCAATTATATATAACACAATACTTATCGCTTGAAAAAAATGTTCAAAATGTAAAAATTGACGTACACTTTCAAAACATAACATATTAAATTCTAATACATTTTGGACTTTTATATAAGTAAGGATTGTCATTAGTCGATAACTCGGTCGTTAATTTCTCGATAGTCGTCAGTGTAACGACTAATAAAAATGATTTGACGTATACAATACGCAGCAAGAGAAAGTAAGGACTATCGCCCAACGCATGCGGGCGCTAACGACGCGCGCGACTGCTATGGCATGCGTAGACAAGAAATCTCTCGCACTACAACTCCACCCTTATATCACTAGACCTTTACTTTGTCTCTACTAGATCATTGTGAATGCGAATGGAACAATCGACATCACGAAGCACGCAGCGGGTAGATTTAAATATAAAACGGTTAACGTGTTTGCCCGCGCGCGCTGCCGCAGAATCTCAATTAAGAGCACGCTGATTGCAATGAAAATATTTTACTGCTCATTTTGCGGTCGACAACAATTTGTCGGGCAAATAAATCGTACTACTAAAACTACACGTGCTTTGTTATTTAACACAGGTGAAGACAAGCAAGTGCTTAAAAATAGAACTTACCATACGAAATATTCTTCCACTAAATTCGAATTTCAAATAAAGTGATTTAAAGATTTTGTTTTTTTTTTTTCAAAGCAAACTTAATGGCATTATGTTTTTTTTAAATATGTGTTACAACAGTGGAAACTAGTTCAACGTTGATTGATAAAAGTCGTCCAGTGCAAGCTCATCTATTTACAAAAGTACTAAATCAATCTTCCCAATTCTCGTCAACAGACAGTTGGCTTTACAAATGCAGTGCCTTATTGCATCCGACGTGTATCGAAACCCTCTACTTTTATTTGTCAACGACTAATTGAAAACCCGCTACAAATCTGAAACGTATCAGTTGAAAGATCGTTTAAAGAAGTCAAGATAAACCTTAGATATTATTTATTTTCAACTGTCGTTTAGAATAACTTAAACTGGCTATTTATAAAAGCTAACATTAATTACAAACTAAGTATATTTATACTAATAATATGAAACGGAAATATTTTATTATTTGTTTGCATTGAATAGACTTCGAAACTATTAAACCGATTCGAAAAAATCTCTCACTGTTGGATAGCTACACTATCCAAGGGTAAGATAGGCTGTACATTACTAGATTTATTTAAATATCACATAACGTGGACGAAGTCGCGGCCAACTGCTAGTATATAAAATCATTGATAGTGTTAGGAAGAAAATCCGATACTATGGTATACTGGCGCAACACTAGCCTTACTAAAATGTCGACGTTTATGTCCCCTCACTAATCATTGTGACATTTGACTTTGTAACAAAAGCGCGCCATTCGCGCCATAGGATTCTAACTAATAATGTCTAAAAGTAGTTACGTATTTCATTATCTATTCTGTTAAAGAAGTCAATGTGTTGATTACCAGAATTGTAGTGTTCCAATTTTGTGTATTTTGCCAATTGCCGTAGAATCTATCGTATAGCAATCATAAATAATAATTTTATAACTTTAAACAATATTTCTTAGCACTACCTAATTAATATAATAACATCAACATTACCTTTTGTTTAAATTATGTCAGAAACTAAAAAAAAAGGTTAAAAATATGAGCTATTCAAATCATAATGCTTTTGTTTTTCCTCGCCCTACTAAGTGATTCACGATAGCACATGCCTACGTGAATGGCCATTATGTTCGTATGGATATGACGGGCGTTAGTCAAACAGCGGGCGGCAGCGGGGAGGGAGGGGGGAAGACACCCTTCTTACCGTCAAACATATTTTTTCCTACTTTATTTTCAGATTTAAAGATTTAGGTCAAATGTGCAAAGACGGCTTGTTTATGTAGTTTTCGTTTGAGTATGTCTTACTTGATCCGACTTCTTACTAATATTATAAATGCGAATGTTTAGATGAACGGATGGATGTTCAAAGGTATCACCGGAACGGTTGAACGGATCTCTCTGAAATTTGGTATAGATGTAGAACATAGACGGGAAGTATACTTATTATGTTCTTTTTTAATTCCGGTCGGAGTCGCGGGCGACAGCTAGTAAACAATAATTGAGAAATTTCATTTAAAAACCAATTAACTCTACCTTAGTTTGACTTACTTTGACTCCTATGACATACAATGGAAGTAGGCAATTATACGAATGTCACACTTTTTACGTCAGTCAAGTTAGAGTAAATGTAGTCACGATGGAACAGACAAAATATATTTTATTCACTTATTTGTTGTATAAAAATAATACCAAACTTTTGTATCATGTTTATTAAATATAATTATTTATCATAGGAATGGAATTGTTTAATTTATTAACTGCTCTGAGTTAACCGCAACATGTATAATGAAATTATTTTCATCGGAACATTTCACATTTTTCGCATTCCAATCGAGAATTTACGGCTTTATTTTATCAAACATTTTTATTCAAAACTGTACATTTAATTGAACGATGATTTAAAGTTGTATAAACATTATATTGCCATCCCTTTCACTCTGTATGAAATAAAAAGAAAAAAAACATACAAGGAAATAAAAGAAAAAAGTTAATAGCACTTGCAAATGTTACAAGTGTAGACAAACTAGTTGTACAGTCGTGAAGAGAAGTAAATTGACGTCGCGAGTGTCCGGCGCGGCGGCAGGCGGCCGGCGGCGACTGTACCCCGCGGCCTAATGTCTTTTACATTTCAACTCCACTTCGCTCCGACACTCCAACGGGAAGATTTACGAACGAGAAAACTTCCGTACTATTTCCTTATGGATGCATTGGATAAGGTTTTTATTGATAGTGAATGTGCTTTTGATATTTGAAATAACATAACCTTTATTAAAAAAAACAATTGCAATTGCATCCATTATTATTTTTTCTAAAACAATCATATGTTTTGTTACTAAAAAGATCTTGTTAAATCACTCAAATTACTCCTCAACGATGGGAAAACTTGCTCTTTTGTATATTATCATGCCAAGATAAACTCTCTATATAAAACATATTGTTATCCTTGGCAACATAGAGATGACAGTATGTTGCAAACGAAAATTTTGGACGTGAGAAATTAGTAAAAGTTCATGTTGTATATACCTGTACCATATGAAACCCTGGTACTTTGAACACATCAGCTTTAGAAATGAGACTCTATCAATTCTAAATTTATAATTAACAATATCTAGACTATGATAATTTTATTTAATTGAGTTATCATTTGTTTTGTCTTCAGGGAGGACAAATTTTATTAATAACTTTGTTTCTTTTTTATCGTCTAGACTCGAGTCCGCGGGGACGTCGCATCAATTGATAATTAAATGTTAAAAAGAAAATTCATATTTATAAAGCTCAGATAATTTAATATTTTAAAGCGAATAAGTTAAAACAATTATTATTAACTATTTTATTACTTTTTCATTTTAATAATTCATCGTTCAATTGTTTATGTTAAAAATTTCAGTTACCAAGTAAAAGTTGTATTTTGTCTTCATTTTACCCAAGTGAAAATTATTACTAGCTATCGCCCGCGACTCCGTCTGCGTGAAACGAAAAAAAACCTAATTAGTAACCTATGTATTACTCCAGTTCCAGTGTTCCAAGTTCCAATGTTCTACGTTCAAGCCAAATTTCATGGGGATCCGTTCAATCATTCTTGAGATATCTACAAACAAACATCCATCCATCCAATCATTCGCATTTATAGTAAGAAGTAAGATAGTAAAATATCAAATTTATCAAAAATTGAATATGAAATGTACCAGGTATTTTCATATTTACGTTTAATTAACTATAATAAGCTGATAATTGGTATAGCTAAACAAAATGACTGAAATCAATCATGCGTGGAAAGCGAAACGGTTCGCTGCGCTTTGTAATGTAATTTAAGTTATACCCAAATGAAACTAATAATATAAAACACTGATTATATCATATAGATTAATCTAATAAATAATTTCTTGACAAAAACAAAAAGTACTACGCCCTCTAGCGCCTAAACTAAGCAACTTTGGATATAGAATCACACCTAAGTAAGCGAGACTCCGAAAGACCGTTTTTTTCTCACTTATGAAGGTCGTCCGTTGGGATCGGACGATGACTTTACTTGTAGCTTAACCGACAAAATACATCGAAGTCCCTATGTTATAGGGGAATTATTCAGGCCACAGGAGGTCTTAATCCTGTCATGGCGAGATGTCACTTGTGTGAGATTTTTATAAAAACAAGATTCCGGTCGGCGGTTTTATATGTTCTTAAACTTTTATTTTATACAGCCGCTATGCTATAAATAGTGCGGAATAAAAACATAAAGACATTATCTTGTATTAACGAGTTGTTTAAAAGCGATGCATCGTGTCGTCGCGTTTACATACACTTTCATGTCTCGGAACGGCGCTGTCCAAAGTTTACATCGCCTAATATATTTCGCACCACTTGCATAAATATTACATCGATGAATACACTTTAACAATTCATTTCGAATACATCGACGCTTTTGTACGACGGGGAAAATTCGAAGTGAGTTTAAAACAGTCAATGTACAACGTATACAATTTGTATCGTGTTAAACATTAGTTATGGGAGTGAAAGGTTGTTGGCATCTTTTGTAATAAATTTCAAAGTTTAGTCCGGGTTAATATAATATGCCACCTTTGTTAACATGCGCTTCTGGAACCAAATATTGGTGTTTGCAAGTTCTGAAAGTACTGACGGGTGCATTCATTAAATTTTGACGTGACAACTTTCAGTTAATTCGCTTGTTACGGCGTTTTTAGTATTTTTAAAAATGCAACAAAGAGAAAAGACTTGATTGTTTGTATATCTCTTTGTAAGCTACACTATCTCCTGATAACATAGGCTAGAACTCGCGGGCAACTGTAAGTATTTATATATTTTATAACAGAAATACGTATAAAGTCTGAATAGTTGACATCTAGGGGTTATCATAAATGTCATGACCATAGTATAAAAGTCATTAACCCTAAAGAAAAATTTAATTTAATGACGCTTTTGACCACCTGTGGTCACCGTAAATACTTTCGCGGAGTATTGCTTGTACTTAAATAAACGCTAAATGCGTCTTTGTCACGGCAACTTGTTTTACGTCACCAATGACGTCATTTAGGGTTATCCCAACGTTTTAAATAAACTAAACGATTACAGAATTAATGCTAATCACGGATTAAAATGTTTTCGTCAGTCAAATCTATTTTACAACCAGGAATTGTTAGAAAACGGGTCATCATGAACCAAATTTAACACGTTGAAAATTACATTAACTTTGCGTTATTTGGTAACCACTTCTAATAATTCAAAGCGTATTTTTGATGGAAATTGCCATATACAAAGAATCAAATATTTGCACAGGTGACGAAGGAAAAAATCTCTTATATACATGTGTATAAATAAACATGTCAACGGTTACGCAACCTTTTTGGAGAGCTTTCAATCTCCAGCAACTCGAAGACAGGGCCGTCTTCATCCGGGTTTTGAGGGCGCCCGAATGCCGGGCTCTGTAGGGCGCCTGATATTGAACGTATTAGTTTAGGGGCGCCAGAATGACATTCGTAACCCGGCGCCCAACATGGTTACTACAGCCCTGTTCACTGGCTTTCATCTCAGTGTAAATATTGTAGCGGTAGCAAGTGGATGAGGCTGTAAGTATTTGGCCACGTGTTGGTGATATCGCATTGTTATCGGCGATATGTTTGTACAAACATTTGGCATTGTGTCACGGTACATTACGCCAAACAAACTCTTCGAAAACTGAGTTAAACTTCCATTAGGATTTTCTTTTATTAATAGATATCAGTTGTAAAAGTACAAGCACCTTTAGAAATATAGTATTATAATTTATCATTAAATAATTTGTAGTAAATCTAAAGCTTATCTACATACAGATTTCTCGAATAATTATAATCTACTTTGCTTTGTGAACAGAAATGAACTGTCAAGAAGTAATACTTTTCAATATATACAAGTACATGTATATACCACAACAAACCCCTAGTAAATAAGGCTGTGTTCACACAACCGGCAATATAGTAAACATTAGCTTGTCACTTATTATTATATAATACTTACATTTCCATCCCCGCATCATATCAATTGCGTCGTAATTGAAAGCCTTCCTTTCCCTTTTACTTCTAAATCCAACCTTAACACCAATGCAAAACTTATAACTTTAATCGACAAGCATCATATTGCGAATATTATGACTCTAGGTTTAAAATGCTGTTGTTTACATTCTTATTGTCTTGAGAATAAGGTCGAAAATACATATATGATACGCAATTTTTTAGATTATAACTGAGGGATGTCGTCGCATATTAAAAAACTGTCATCTTAGACCGTGACGTATTCAAAATAAGGTTGGTTATTGTATGTCAAGGCCCTTTTGCAAAAGGAGGTCAACGAACTGGGGACCCACGTGGCGTTTGCAATTGCGCAGTTTTCTAAACCCCTGCAGTTGTTAACATGTATATCTGTGTATGATGTTGGGGTAAACACACCAGTAATTACCAATAAAAATTTAAAATATTTTTGTGTATTGCCTATTAAAAAGACTAATTACGTATCTATAAGCAATCTTAATAAACTGTAAAATAAAAATACTAAAAATTAAATTCAGCTGTTAAAAAAATCATAAGAAAATTGAAGCATACAAATTGCTGTTTTGTTCGTTTATTTTTATTATATTAGAAATTGCAAATTGCATTACAAAGATTTTTTTCTTTGATTTCAATCCAATTTCTTCACATAAACGATAACGTAAAATATGCAATTAAAGTAAACTATTTAAAGTATTTAAATAAAAAATGTTTTGCATGCCTAAAACTGTTGAATTCACCCTAAATGTAGGGCCCTATTTAGGTGACCCACATACGTCCCTTTAGGGAGAGAGCGGTGCACGAAACTGCAAGCAAATGATTATTTTCAGGCGAATTTAGGCCTTACAGAAATTGCGTCGTAATTTTATCAACTACAACGAAAATCGCGACAAGTGAAATCTACATTTAAGAAATGTTAAAAGATGAGAGATTTAACATTGTTTAAAACGTGTATTTACCAATAAAATATGAAAAATTAATAGCATAATTATTACGAATACGGATCATCTTATCAAAAAGTGACAAAAGGAAAATAGGACACAACAAAAATCAAATGCAAAAATCATTTGACGAATTCATAGTAATTTCTTAGACTTTATCTACCATTATTTTTATGCGTAGGTCATTGACCTTTCAAAGAAATCATGCCATAGATTTTAACATGTTTAAACGTGTAGTTAGTGTATACGCACAATACTGACAAAAAAAATATGGTGATTACAAAAAGCGCTCGCTTTTATGTAATAGATTTAGGACAGTATTTCCAAACCAATACGACTTAGGGACCTTCAAGAAGCGAGCATACTATTTCCTTAAAGGCCGGTAACGCATCTGCAGTTCCTCTGGTGTTGCAGATGTCCATGGATATCGTTGATCACCTCGGTGTTCCCGCCGCTCGTTTGCCCCCTTCTCTTATAAAAAAAAACAGTCCGAACAGTTCTTAAAAATATAAATTCAACTTGCATATAACTTGTAAACTAAATATGTAATATGAATTCGAAAGAAATTTCCTAGATTCCAGCATCTTAAATGGACATATTAATGCTCTGCCAGCTTTGAATCAGAGCTCGTTGGATCGGCGACGGATGGCGCGTGATAATTTAACGAGCGTTTACAATGCGCTGTGTCGTAACCAGGAGTGCAGTTACCTGTGATAACACTGCCATTACTGATTCACTGAATATGTTAAAAAAATGATCTTTAATATTCATTCTCCAAATGCGATAATGAAGAACCTAAAAATGTTGGTTACCTTTTAACATTAGATATTCGAAATGTTTAGATTTTAATTAAAAAGCAATAAGTAGTTCCTAGGAAAATCCAAAGTAAAAGAAAAAAAAACTATTTAATATATTAAACAACCCAAAATGTTATTCGAAAACCTTCAATAATCATAAATTTTTCTTTACCTACATGATGGAATAAAATATTTTTAAATTGAAAAAAATATTCCTGATTTCATAATGATTTGACGTGCATTTGTTGATCAAAAGTCTTCCTAAACTAAGTGGCGCTTTCCTAAACACACAGCCTGCGGATCTCACACGATTACTCTTACATTTTTAAACATCACTTCATTTTATGGTGCATTTAAAAACTTTTTCACTCTATTTCATAACAACGTCCAAAGTTTGAGAGCAGGTTAACACAACTTTGACAGCGAGCGAACTCTCGCGGCCAAATATTTGTTTTGGCAAGTTTTAAAACTGCCGATGTGCGCTCCGCTCAGACTTGGGAATATGCTTACAATAGAGGACTTTAACTGCACTTTATAGCGCCGTAATAACGCACAAGATCACTTCAAAAAGTTTACAATGTTCAATATTGTTTGATATACAACGCCTAGTGGTGGAAAATAGCAAACTTTTTCACTAGACGTTCTACGATCCATCCCTAACAATGCCAAACGTTCACCACACGCAGATTAATTTATTACAAAGAGAGATCCTTAGTGTAGATTTACCGCACCCTCAGGATCATTACTAGGGCTTCATGGGCATTAGTTGAGATTTCGATTAAAAAAGTGATCGCTTTTGATATCAAGTGAATTGGAAAATAAAGTATCAAACATGCTATTAACACGTCTATAGAAGTTTATTGAGTAATTTTAGTTCTCAGAAATCCTATCCCAGGTCAATACTAAAGGTTCCCATTTGCGGGGACGTCGCCTCGTGCCGGGAGGTACAATGGAAGCGCGCACAAAGGGTCCAAAATGTCGGCGGCGGAGCTTCCTTCCGAAAGATATTCGATATAACTTACGGCCGCTAGGGCGTGATGAATTCTTCGGACATCCCCGGTGAATACCGCCACATACCTTTAAGGCTGTATATTCATTATATTTATGTGCATTCTTTAGTTACCTGAATTAGTAGTTTTGCCCAAAACTCATTAGGCAATTGCGAAATGTATGGATTGTGCTTTTGTCAACATATTTGATAAAATATTGTACCAGTGAGTACTAAAACAGTAACAAATGTTTCGGTAATGTCACAATCTTTGTATTATACTTCATTTTGAAATTCGTAAATCAGAAACAACGGTTTTTTCACAGAATTTTTTTGCAAATAAAATTCACAAGCTTTTTGAAACATTGAAAATAGGACGTAACTAAAATACGTTGTCGAGCATTACATTCGGTGGAAGTTTTCGCAAACATTTGCAGTTACACCAACGGAACACTGGGCAATTAGTTAGAGCGGCCCGAGTACAGTCAGCAGCGCAATTTTCACATTCAATTTTATTGTAACACGCTGTATTATTTACGAGCGCGCGGCACGCGGTGTGTCGCCGCCTTTTCGCACGCGATCATACTAACACTCTTTTTGCTAATGCAGGTTCACAGAGCAGTCAAGCAGAACAGAAGACAGTGCAGTACGTCTATCATTTAGACACAATCAAGGAAGAACACTTAGGTAAAACAGAAGAACAGAAGGAGAACTCTGTGTCGGCGATGTGCGACAAAATAATTGTAGTACTGCAGCGTCTACTGTTCTGCCTCTGTGCTCATAGGACTCGTGTGAAATAGGTATATACGATATTGTAAAGAGGTCGTTACGTCGACATCTATGTAGTTACAGTTAACTTACCTTTTTATTTTTTTTAAAGCTGAGCTAATTCGTTCTATGCGGTACCCTAAAGTGGAACAAGCTTTTTGGATTTTTTGGTCTATGTTCGACATCAACTCTTTGACTTTTTTGAAACCTAATTAAAAATATTTTGTTTTATTTCCTCAGATACAATTCGACATAAAGGATGTTTTTATATATTTAATTGTTTTGTAATTAACTAAATTCTGTATTCATACAAGCAGGTTGAAACAATCCAAATGGACTTAGTAGAAAGACGTAGTAAACTAAACTCGCTTCAAATGATGAGGTAGAGTATGAGAAAAAAACTCTGGTGGAAACATTCTGATAGTTTATAAAAGGCTTTTCACACCCCATTCTGTTCGTATGCGGTGGCTGGTAAAAACGTAAAAACGTAAAAAAAAACGCTAGAACGGAACGTGTAAATCATCACGATATGGTCGCCAATAAATCACTTACGCGACAAGGGATGCAAGTAGGGTTGTCAAATACTTAAATAAATTGTGTAAAGAAAAATAATTTTAACGTAAGTTAAAAAATAACTGCTTTCCATACAACGTAAAAAAAAGAAAAACACAAAATCAAAAAAAAAATCTTACCCATATTTTCTAAATCAAGCTCAAAACTTTTAAGGGTTATTTATCTATGCCATAATGACGTTATTAACATCTTTTTTTAATATAAGAAAAAGTGCAGCGGCGGCAAATGTACATGCCCACATCGACACCCATGGATATCTAAAACACCAGAGAAACTAAAAATCCTTTACTAGCCAAAAATACATAGCACTCTGTTAGTTTCTTTATTAAGACTTTTGCTATTATTACGTACTTGCATATTTTACGTAAGTTGGTAGCCCTAGGGAGGTGGAATTTCATAGGACAGTGTCGACTGCGACGTGCAGCGCATGCCACCGCGCGTGAAACGGAACGCTCCTAGCCATACTTGCTACTGCCACCATTACACTTTATGAAATATCGATTAAAATGCCCAACGACTTTAAAAGCTTTAGCGACGATGCGATTGTACGATAAAATCCAACATGAACACCACGTATACTTTGAGTGATGAATTCACTCGCATGCTTTAGGTATTTGATATTCAAAATTTAAAAGAAATCTAACTGCCTAAATATAGAAAAGTATGACATAAAACATAATCATAGATTTTTTGTATTTTTTTTTAATTCAACGAATTAAAAATATATTTCTAAAAATGAGTAACTGCACTCAATTGCAAAATTAGTTGTCACGTTTGTATTTTTAATTTAAATACTTTAACATTAGAATATTTGTTGTTCAATTGGCCCAATATTTACTTTATTCAGATTTAAATAGATTTAAAAAGATAAGATTGTTAAATCCAAGTATGTATTTAAAATGCAAAAGTAAAAATCTTTTACTTTATGTTTCCCTTCAGGGATTATTCCTGTCAATCAAAGTCAGACTATAGGAATCGAAATAAAACTGTATGTTATCCCATCAACAATTTTGCTAAAAACATACTTAGACTTACTTTTACTGGGGACACCGCCCTTACAGTATCCTTACGACCCCCCACTATTATTACCGATAGACTTAAAGGCCTACGCACAACAGCGCTTAAAACTATCCGAAAACCCTACACTTACATTTCCCACTTTATTTTGTAACGCATAAAGACTAAAATTGCACTAAATACAAACGGTATAAAAGTTAAGCGCATTCTGAACGCGCGCCGCTCGTCTCCATAAAATATTTTACGACTACAATAAAACTGAATACTGCCTCACTACTAATACATATAGAAATAGTCGATGCGTTTGTCCGTATGAATTTGACTCCTTTATATTATGTGAGTAACCCGATAAGATTGAAAGTCTGTGTAATTATTTTTGCGATTTAATAGACCAATTTCGTAATTTAGGTTGAAAATTTTCATTTTAGAAAAGTTTTCTTTTCAAAAGACACTTGAATTGATGAATTACGTTTAAATTGTAATAAATATTTTTCTCGTAAAGACTTTATCCTTTGCAATGAAATTCAACTAAATAGCGGTAGAAAATCTAACATGTACCTTATGTTGAATTTCTTAAATAAAATATATAATATTTAATCGTCTCATACCACGCCTAAAGCGATCCGGGGCGCAGAACTAGTATTGATAAAGGCAAAAGATCAGGAGCCGTATAGCATGTTAGCGTTAAATGGCCGCGAAATTAGAAAGGCTCGTTTCGACTGCGGTTTTTGTTGTGGCGTAGAGTTGACTGCGAATGTGCACATAGAAACAAATAAACATCGCGACACAAGCGACCTCACTGACTATCATCTATGAATGAACAAGGTATTGCCTCGTGGAATAAAAAAAATACTATACTTTCTTCATTATTCTAAATGCCCATAGCCGTTTTTAAAATATTAAAATATGAAATGAACTAATAATATTTCAAATTATTAACAAAAATCTCTCCCCGGCGGGGAATCGAACCCCGGTCTCCCGCGTGACAGGCGGGGATACTTACCACTATACTACCGAGGATATATGTGCAATCTTAATCCACCAAACCAAATAACTACGGTAAGATTAAACACTTATTTTTGAACTTTTTGATGCAACTTACAAAGATACTGTAGTTAACATAAACGTCGATGAACACCTCGATGTTCCCGCTTCTCGTTTACCCCCTTCTTTTATAAAAAAAAGTTAACAAAACCAATATTATAGAAAACCACTTAAAAAGAAATTTAGAAGTTGACACCTGTTCGAGTTGTGATTTCAGTCTAGCTAGCAGCTAACGATGTGACTCTCGATTAAGCAATCTGAGAGAAAATATTCTCGAGAACAGAATTGATGGGGCTTATGTTTAAAACAATGTTTAAGTAATAATGTGTCGAATAATAAATAATAATACATTTTCACAGTTTTCGTTTGCAAAGCTATTTTTTTTTAATAATCAATTTAATATCCGCCCAACGAATATTTACTACGATATACGTTGAACAAAATTTTAAACAACATTGAAATATTTAAAAACTACCTAAAAACGCTTGCAAAAGCTGTAAAAACAAAAATCAAATCGTTCAGTTTGGTTTCAGTGAATGTGTAAAGAGACAAAGGCGCCGGCCAGTGGCAGGCCGCTGCGGGCTGTGGGCGGCGGCGTCGGGCGGCACGGCGACATCAAAAGGCGGCGCACTTTGTCTGCAGTTTCCGTCGTTATCGAGATTTATCGATACTCTATTTATCGTCGTTAGCGATAGAGCTAACATTTTTAAAGCTATTCAATCTACACCGCCAATGTTTTGCTTTTTTATGTCATGCTGTTCTTATATTTTTTAAACGAAGGGAAAACTTTTTAACGTCTATAACCACTTGTTACACATCTTCACTTTTACAGCATTTTTTCTTGAAATCATTAAACTTGTTGTAAATTTGCTTGTTGTTACCATAAATGAAAATAATTACCGTATAAATAATAGAACTTTACTTTGGATGACAAGTTATAGATTAGCTAGAGTCATGATTATGAACTTACCAGTTTTTCGTATTAAACCTACGATTTTTATACACCTCGTTTTACTTTACATGTGTTCAGGATTTGTTCAGTAATAAACAATTAAACTAGCTGTCCCCCACGACTCCGTCTGCGCGGAATTAAATAATATCTTAATTAGTGGACTATCTGTTCTTCCAGATTATGTTCTACATTTGTGCCAGATTTCATCGAAATTCATACAGCCGTTCCAGAGATACTTTCAAACAAACATCCATATATTTAAACATTCGCATTTATAATATTAGTCAGTTATGTTATCGGTACAAATTCCTTACTCCCGGTGTCTCGAAACAATTATGAGCGTTCATTTGTTTGATAACGGACATTCGGCGATCGTAAAACAACAAAAGAGGGTCGGACAAGAGTAAAGTTATAAAAGGCATTATGGGACAGTGAGCCGATGTTAAACCTAATGTAGCGAGCGACCGCGGTTACCTTCATTGTTCTCTACCAAACACAAATTGCCAAAGTACAGTGCATGACAAAAGTTAAAAAAGTATTTAAATAAAGTTATTGACAAAACAATGTTTATTGTTTTTTTTAATCTCACTTTTTGGGTAGATAGCTAATTAGACGATATCGACACAATCATTAAAAAATAGTCTCAACGCGTCATATTTTATAAGTTATAGGAAAACGTAGAAATACTTCAAAATATTACAGCAATTATGATTTTAATTTTCCGTCTCATTTTTTCCACGGTGCTTATTTAATAATGTTATCAAGGTTTAAGTGGTGTAGCATTTTTATAAACTTAACTGTATCACTTTTGTACTCGACTGTACATCATTTTCCGCTCAGTAAAAAATCAGTTGATGAACTGAAGACGGTTAATTTCCTGCCAAATACAACTTTATATTAAGAACGAAAAAGTAAAAGAAAACTTTCGCAATAAATCGACTTTATGTCGTTCGCCGTAAAAAAAAACTTCTTTAATCAATCTACTTGCATGAAAATATTTACGGCGAATTGTGCGCGAAGTCATTCAGAATCGAAGTTGTTTTACCTGTTTTTATGGTCGATTTATTTTATATACATGATAATATTAGTGCGGCCTTTGATTGTCGCAATCGGATTGATGGTGTGATAATATTTTATGACTACAGACATCGAGCTGCGGAAACGAGTGCTAGTGTCGGTATGGGGCGCCCTAAACTATATCTACGACCTACTGAATTAACTCACAAACATAAATTCAGCTGTCTCGGTTGCTGAACAAAGGTCAGGCACAATTTTGATAATTTCAAATCTCTACATCGAAAGTAGAACTGTAAAGAACTTACCGTTGATTTCTGAGACCAAAGTCTCTGTATTAAACATACCTTTATCCATGTCATCTGTGTCAAAACAAAGATATGTTTTCAGTGGGAATTTTAGTCTCAGAAACCAATGATTAATAAAGAAAATATTTCCATGATCGTGTAATCTTTGCCAGAAAAATTGTACAAATACAGACAATAAAAAGATTTTTATTGTCTTTGGAGAGACAGAGATAGCAATTTGATTCTTTTGTCCAAGTGTTTCGTCATAGGAGACGCACAGTCAATATGTAATTCTGACATTTAACCTTGTACACGTAAATACTACTTAGTAAGCGTATTGTATTTAACCTTCTTCAGTTATACTTGTAGGTTACGGTTCTGATTAATTTGCGTGGAAATAAAATAAAATTACTTTCTTTGTCGCGGCGCGGCTCTAAGAACGTAAATTTTACTACCCACTGAGCTGATTGTTAGCTCCCTAAGGAATATAAGGGCTTTATCACAGTCAAAGCGACAGCGAAAATATGTAAAGCGATAAATTTACACAAGTCAATAAAAAGTTGATTGCTATTTTTATAGTAGTATATTTTTTCAGGTATAATACAGCCTTTTAACTACACGGCTAAATCGGACATTAAAAAGGCAGCGGCTGGATTAAAAGTAACAACCAAACAATTCTTCGATAGGATTTAATTTATTTTCGAGTAATTACGACATTAAAACAGGTAAAGTATATGCTTTACTTCACAGGTGCACAATCCTAAAACATAAAGCTTATCTGAATACAATCTAGAAAGGAAAGTGTTCACCGAATTATCGGTTCCTTGGCGCCCAATCTGGTCCGTAATGGGTTCCTTTTGTAGAGCCGGTGTGGTAATGGCGGCCATTGTAACTGATTGTGACACCTATATATACATAATGTTTATATACACCAAATATATGTATAATATCACTGTAGTCTCTGCAATATATATATAAATACAATAAATCAATAGCAACTTGTATAATAAACGTCATAATAATTATAAACATAAAACCATATTATACAAAATGAAAAGAAAAAACAAAATTTATAAACAAGTTTTTATTATGTTTTTGTTAATTAAAAAAACTATTTATTGAAAAAAATTCAAACTATTCTTCAAGACGATTTAAACGAGCCTAAACGATATTAGTTTGTGTCGTTTCATTGCGAAGTACATATGGCCATCTTCCAACTCATCAGATCAGCACCATGCCATGATAATAACTCATTGTCACGCAATCTACACATGTGTGCAAATTTCAGTAAAATCTGTAACTAGAAATCGTATTGGCAAGAGTTGATGACAAACATCGTGACAGGTGAAACTAAATAAAGACCGTGTAATGGTATATTTTGTTTCACTTGTACCCTAAAGAGAAGGTTTAAATAACCCTTTAGCTAAAGTAGAGCGAGTTTTGCTTTAAAATAGCGACACGTCGCGTAAACGGCACGCTCGGAACAATAAATCGCAGTTATAAGAGCTGTGCCACACGTGACCGCTTTAGAAACGCACGTCACGTCAGTCTTCAGCGCACGTGTACAATGACCCTAAGTATGGAACATACGGGAACTGTGACTCCTAGATACATGGCTATTAACAAAGCGCACAAAATAACTACATTATTTGTATTGTAACTATACTTATTAATAAAATTGGAGTGTCTGTATGTTACGTCAAAAGTTAAGAAAAAACAATTTTCAATTGTGTTGTCTGTCTGTCATCAAGATCGCGTTTGTTTCCGGTAATCTCCAAAACGGCTGGACTGATTTTACCGGAAATTTGACGTAAAGGGAATATAACAGTACACTAAAAATACAGTGTAATTATTCTAAAGCTAATATTAAAAAACATTGTTTTTGTTTTTTTTATAAGTCAGTTTTTAAAAATGCATTTGACTGATCTACTCAGTAGTAATACTTTTAATCACCCTTGTTTTTGCTCTTTTAGATAATAAGACTATTCCTCATTCAATTGGCATTTCCAAACTAATCCTAGAGAAAAAAGAAGAAAACAATGAATAATGTTCACCAGATCACCATATTCGTGGTACATTAAAGGTTTATCATAAAGATTTATACATCGCCATAACTGTCAAAATGGAAGCCATTAAAAGGAATGTGCTAAAATTGTAAATTTCGTCGAACTTTGAACGTTTTCACGAGCGCTATAGTTTCGAATTCATCCAAAGGTTATACTTTACTCTAAAACTTTTATACATTTATTTAACAAAAATAAATGTTAGTGCGTGTTTCATTTAATACCTTTAAAAATATTATAATACTTGTTATTAACTTTCAATCAACTATTATAGAGATTTTTATATCAAAAACAAAACAACAACTCTTCCTATAAAAACTCCTTTAAATAGCAAATAAAAATAAATCTTCCGATCGTACTTAAAGATCAATTACTGGTTTTGACAGTAATTCTAACAGTAATAATAATTATAATTTCAAATACCTAGACTTGGCTCACGAGGTTACCGACATGTGACGTATGAATTCGACTTCCATTATTCCGATAGTCGTATCGGTGAATGGACTGATAGCGAAGAGCTTCGACCATCACAAGAAGCTCTCGGCAAAAGGCATCCAAGAAACCGTGCTCATTGTGAGATGGTTCCTGTCTTTGCAGCCCTGACCACTGGTTGTTTGAGTCATGGGATTCCGCAGCCGATGGTGTTCTATTTTTAATATAACATATATGAAATGTACTATATTAAAAATATGATAAATAAATGAATACGTAATTATAATTTACATAACATCGAAAAAAAAATGTGCACTCACCACATAAATAATTTCACTAGCATGGCTTTTCTATAGTAGATATGTAAATGACGCTAAAATTAAAAGAACTCTCACTGAATTTTTGCTCCGGTGAACTGAAAAATAAAAAAAGAAAGTTAAAATTCCGAAGTAAAACTAATTAACGGTCGGTTTAAAAGTGGAAAAGTTATCGTAAAAACTCTTTCCTTGCCAGAGTGCGACCGGACGGAAGTATGGCGGGAATTGAACGTTGTATGAGTTCATACAAGCAATTTAAAGTACATACATACATATAGTATTTTTTTAATTCCTTATCCCAGTTAAAATGCACTTATTAATTCAGTTTTATCTCTACCAAGATACAAATAAATAATCATGTTAATGAAATTACCCTAACTCAATCTATATTGAACACTAGATGATGCCCGCGAATCCGTCCACGCGTTATTATAAAAACCATGGTTATTAGCCCATGTCTTCTTCCAGACTATGTTTTATATGTATGCCAAAATTCATCGAGATCCGTTCGGTCATCCTGGAGATACCTTCAAACAAACATCCATCCATCCCTCTAAACAACATTAAGCACAATATAAGCTGACTGTTACGAAGTACTTTTGATAAAGAGTTTTATCAGTCCAAGGTTCGATTCCTATGAGATTTTATTGTCGTGGGATGAGATCGCGACAGCAAAGCAGACAGTAAACAGTTTTACGATAGCGTTTACGTCATGACTTCGCAAGCCCCTGCCGAGCCTAGTACAATCGTAACTTATAATCGCAAAGAGAAATTGATCTCGTCGAGGTTGCCAGACATATAGACTTTTACACTTATTTTACAACACGCAACCCGTTCCAAAAACAAAAGAAAAATTAATTCTTATTGACCCAATTTACTATGATCACATTTGACGTCTATTAGTTTTAGCTTCATTATAAGGTAACCCGTCTAAATCAATCGATTAAAGTCTTTCTTATTACCCCAAAACCATAGACACTGTTTAGTTGAACATGTGTTTTAATCCTTTGAACGCCGGTGGATATTATGGACATCAAAGTGGTTATGTATCACCTTAAATATGGTTCACCACACTACTTTCGGTATGAGTATTTCATTATTTATTGGTCAAAAAATAATTTCGCAAGCCTTCGAATAATAATAATAAATCATGTCATGATGATGATTGGATGGACGGATGTTTGTTTGAAAGTATCTCCAGAAAGGCTAAACGGACCTCGATGAAATTTGGCATACATATAGAACATAGTCTTTAAGAACACATAGGCTACTAATTATGTTTTATTTAATTTCGCGCGGACGGAGTCACGAGCGACAGCTAGAAGACAAATATTATAACAGTAAAAAAATTACGAAATGCTTGGTAAAAATATAACGAATAGTTTTTACATGTTTATCGAAGAGCACAGGGAATCCAAATAGAAAAGGCTTTCGCGACGAGCTGGAGTAATAATTTCACATTAAGCTCCACTCGGAGGCTCACCTCTTACACATTATAATTTACGATCTGAGCATCCGCCGCAACCTCCAAAGCGCAGCCTAAAGCTGTACCTTATCGAGCGTTCTTTCGCTAACACTTCCATCCTATTTTTGTACTATTTATGAGACAAATAATAAAGAATTTTGAAGCTATCATAGTGTCTATTTCTAAAGCCTGATTGCGAAAAATAGACATTTTGATATATCGGTCTAAATCATATTTTTTTTATTACCACAAACGTTACAAACCCTAAAATAAATTGGTATTACTTTATGAATAAAAAAAGATGGCAAACGAACGAGCGGCAGTTGCGTCGCCAATCTTTAAATGTTACATTTTACAACTACAATTTTATCAATCTTACCGTGTTATGTTGTTTGTACAATAAAAGCATAAGAAATGTGCTCTTATTATTTTTCTTATGCTTTTATTGTATGATTATTTTGTATAACTCCGTTCCCCCAGCAGGGTCACCAGTCTGGGTCCACGGCGAACAATCGCATTGATTTAGCACGGTATAAATCCGCTGCCGGACGCTCGCTCGTATATCAAGCTAATGCCTCGCGTTTAATTCTATATTTGTTGACTCACAGATGTATGTATCCAACATAAGTCGAAGGTAAAGTCGCCTTTGAAATAATTCGTGTACTGGGTAAAATAAATTAAAATAATTACATCGCTATTGCTGGCAAAGGTTCGACAAAGTCACACACACAAATAAAAATTGAACTCTCGAGACGCCGTTGTTGACGTGATTCACTTCTCTAGTCTAGTCGCTTAATTCGTGTATTTGTAATGACTGGTTACAGTGCAACGTTTGCAAACTTACAGTTTAAAAACTTCGTTTAAAGCTTTTCAGTTTACAATTGTAGGTCAATGACCCGATAATGGTACGATACGAGGCGATGGGAGGCGATGGGAGGCGATGGGAAGCGATGCGCTCGTCTGTCCGTGGCATCGCGCGCACTAATTTCCCCCGAGGCGCCGCGGCCGTCAGGGCAGCGCAAACGACCGCAATAAACAACACCGCGTCTCAACTTTCAAGCCAAACTTATTTCGACCTGATACTTCCTTGATATACCTTTCTTAAGCAAAAGCAGCAAGTTAACGAAACATGTCGACATTATGAAGAAGGAAAACTGCAGACAAAATAGCTGGGTTCTTGATGATGAGTTTCTCGTGAAAAACGTCTGCCTTGGGCGGTATTTCCAAACCAGTACGAATTAAGGTCCTTCAAAAACTGAGCCTACGTTTTTCGCTACTTATCTGCAGTTCTTCTCGTGTTGTGGATGTCATTTGGCGTCAACGATCACTGCGCTGTTTCCGACGCGTTTGCTACAATTGCTAAAAAGTAGAGTCTTCACAATCATTTATTGGTCACTGAGGAAATCTGTAGACTTATAGATTGATGATACTTTTGAAAAGTATATTTCCTTTGACAATAAATTGATAATTTTTGAACAATTTCTCAAGACTTATGTTGATTTCTGATTTTATCTTTGAATCTATGTTTATTTCCTACTTAGAGACATTATGTCGTGTCGCAATGATATACAAAGGCAAGAAAACATTTGAGTTTTTACGATTAAGATAACAAAAGCAAGGAAGGTAGTTCTACATTGGATGCCGAAGAGAAGAGGAGACGCGCTATTGGCACGGCAATCCTACCAAACAAATTTTACGACGATACTTACGCTGTTTACTCTTTGTATCGACATATATGTCCCAAATGTGCGGTAAACAAGATATTAGCATGCATTGGATACTAATTTTTCACATGTCTTGTATGAGCTGAAAGAGAGACAAAGGATATGTTGAATTTAAGAGAGTATATTGGAAGCCTTTTAAAAAAATATGAATATTTTCCATAATAATTTCCTTCTTTATACTTCGGGCCATAAAACCGACAGCAACATACACTATTCTGTTCCACAGACTTATTCCTGTAAATAATATTGTATTTATTTTCTTTTTTACTCATGTAAACGTACTATAAAGTTGAGCAAAGCAAAGAGATCAAATAAAAAAAACGGCGCCGAAGTCGTACTCGATCGGCCTTCTTGATTTCCTATCGCTGAGTGCGTATCATTTTATTTGTATTTTATTAGAGAACGTAAAACTTTAACTGGCGATTAATGAAGGCAGTAAACAGAACTTTTATATCGAAAGGTAAGAAGTTATTTGGTGATAGCAGTGTTTAGTGGTACTAAATATCCCACTTAAGAGGGCACGAATTGCCTATTTAGTCTTGCAAACGCTTAAAATGACAAAGATCCAAACGCCATCTAAAACAATTTGAGTTGCATCGAATGCAAAAGAAATTTATATTACAACTAGCTGTCACCCGCGACTCCGTCCGGGCGGAATTAAATAAAAAGTTAAAGTATCTTATGTTTTCTTCCAGACTATGTTTTACATCTATTCCAAATTTCAACGAGATCTGTTCAGCCGTTCCGGAGATACCTTCAAATAAACATCCATCCATCTAAACATTCACCTTTGTAATATTAGTAAGAGTATTGAAACGCATACAGAGGATTTTTTTGTAAGTATATTTAGTAAATATTTCTTTATTATTTTCTCACTAATTGTATTTTATCAAGCCACAAAACATAACCTCAATTGAAACAAGAGAAACGTGAAATCCCCCCGGGCGGCGCACCTCAGCGATGCGCAGATATACTTTTATGTTTTTTCAAACACAGAAGAAATGTGGATATCAAAGAGTCGTAGGAAAAAAGAAAAATCGTTCCGACGTCGTTTGCGAAATCCAAAGCCATGTTTTTAACCGGTTTTTATTTGGTTGATTTGCGCGTTGACATGGACGCGTTGTTAATAAGAGAGGGACGATGCCTTGCAGATTGTAATTCTAAATAGCAGCTGCATATAATCTTTACAAGAAATAACAAACATCAAAGCGTACAATTTCTTATATTTATTTTCATATATCCGTATTAGAGTTAAATGTTAATTTATACTAATATTATAAAGAGGAATGATTTCTTAGTTCGTCGCATTGAATAGGAAACTAAATCGATTTGAAAAATTCTTATACTGTTAGGAAGCTCCAGCTTTACTGTTAGCCGAAGTCGCGGGCAACTGGTAGTGTTAATAACAGTAACATGTATTCGAACATAAAACCATGTCTTATAAAAAATATTAGTTACTGGATCGCTTTTTAATTAGTCGTTCTGTTGGTTCGTACAATTTTATAAGTAATTCGAAAAAAAACTTATCAGCGTTTATACTTTTAATTTGTTTAGTCATTTTTTCAAGTGGTTTGTTTCATAGTTTTTTCGTTTCATTCCGCTGCAGGCGAGCGTTGCAGTCTCTAACATAATTAGCGGGGTTTTAAAATAGTTGCGTTTATCGCGATTATAAGAGAGATATATATACGTAAATATATTGTTTATTTTATTTTATTTTTAAATATTTCTTATCATTCTTACGAAAGACATATAAGTAATACCGTGAATAATGTCGTAGTTATTACTACAGTAGCTACGAATTCTACACGCGTCGTCCTCTACGAATAATGTGTTCTACAAATATTTTACATACTTCTAGATTTTGCCGACGACTTCTTCTGCACAGAATTTAAAAAAGAGAAAAAAATCACATACGCTAGAGACAATGTTTTATATCTGTACGATTTTCAACAAGATGTTTAACCATTGCTAAGTTATTAAGTAAACATGTAAATCAAACGTATCACATCAGAACCGTACAGATTTTCGTCATCATAGCCTATGTGTTCTTCCAGACTGTGTTCCACATCTACACCAAATTTCATCGAGAACCTTGCTGCCGTTATGGAGATACCTGGTAATAAACATCCACCCATACACTCAAACATTCGCATTTATAATATTAGTAAGATGGCCTTCAATATACAATTAATTGCTTGATTACTTTTTGTCCATCTTTCAATAGAATTATACTTTTGTCGGTTCATTTGTTATCTGTAGGCTACAGGGTGTAGCCTAAAAATACTGTGAAGATAACATTCTCAGAGTATAATTTTTTGCACTGATGTTATTATCTAAACTGGATATTATACAGCGTGTTCAAAACACGCCAAAGTCTCAGCGTTGCAGAGAAATTTGGGTGGATCAGGCAGCGCGATTCCGTAGCCGCGGGCTCCCGAGGGAAATTATAAGACGCGCTGCTACGGACACTTGCAGACTACTTACGTTGCGGCTTTCAAAGTGTTCCACTTGATCGCATCAAACTTAAAAAATGTAACAAATTATTAACTCCCTTTTCCTTCAATTCTTACCCAAAATGTAACTTTTTTTTTATATCATAAGGTGACAAACGAGCGAGCGGCCACCCGAAATCGCTGGTATAGCGAAGTGACCGTTGCCCATAGACATACGCAATTGCATATGCATTGCCTACCTTTAATCGACGGAGGAGAGGATGCACAGAAAGAAAACATATTCCTTTTCCATGCATCCTTTATCGGAAAGTCCACTTCCACTTCCATCCTTTCCTTATAAGAAAAAGGTGGCAAGGAAAAGAGGACTAAATTAGGCCTCCGGGACGCATACTCATCAGACGAAACGCAGAATTGCTTCCACTAGAGGCCTGTCTTCTGTGTGGTCGTGGTATTTCACCGGGCGAGCCGGGCCAATTCGTGCGAAGTTGTTAAAGCGGGCTCTACCACTGTTAAAATTAAATGTTTATTTACCTCTTTACGACTTACAGAATCAAAAACTTTGCCCCGGGTGAGGATCGAACTCACGACCTTAAGATTATGAGACTTACGCGCTGCCTACTGCGCTACCGAGGCCTGATAATCTGCGTAAAAAGTAACAATATTATTCGTTTGTTTTACCTTGTAATATTATAAAATACGTAAAATATTACAGTTAACTGATTCAACGAAATGCTTGATTATTAAAAGCGTTCAATTTACTCAAATTAAAAAAAATAACATTTCATTTAACATCAATTATTGACAGCTATTTAAACAATTTAAAATAGATTTACTGTAAGTAGTTCATACTGATAAATCTTATAAATCGTATTTAAATGTGGAACAACAACAAAGTATGTAAATAAAAAGTCTCCAGGTGAACTGGATTCATTGCTCAGTGAGTTACAAATCGTCTGTTGTTACGACGATATTTATTTAAAGAGGATGAAATTTCGCGGCCTGAATCTGTAAGCAATAATTTCTCGTTAAGTTCCGCGATCCGGAAGCTTACCTCTTCCATTATAATTTACAAACCCCTCTCCCCACCACTTCCTCTACCCACACCCCTAAGTTACGCCGCCACATAAATAACGCCGTTAAATTGTTTACTTCAATTTTGATACGCGCCGACGCTCCTATATGGAGAAAAAGTAATAAATTCTGGTAAATCGAAAACGACACATCTGATATATTTAGAAAACAATGTCCCCTCTCCGCGTCTGTATACACACGATAATTTTAACATATACATGAATGATTTTCTTGCAGTTCATCAATAGAGTTACGACTAACAGATCAGAACTGTTTGGTAGTGTAAACGAGTTTATATGGATGTATATACTTTGCCGGCTCAGCTCACATTACCACAGCTAGGGACTTGAACATAAACTAAAACAGGCGAAGGCCATAGTCAACTATGCTGATCCTAGCTGGGTTCATTCCACATGTTTTTTTTAAATATAAAAAGACGTACATAAGTACGTGAAATTGAAATGTATGCAGGATGTAACCAAAAGCAGGCAGCCGGCCGCCGGCGGCTGAACCTGCGCCGCGACAACATCCGCCGCGCCCTCATATCCGCTGACGTCCTGGCCAGACACAGCGCAATGCACACGCGAAAGCGGGTACGCACTACATTACTAGTATAGCATTCTCTTCATCAATATTCTTTTATTTTTAAGATACAGATACGATGCCTTTAATTAACAAACGGGACCGTACAGAAAGAGAATAATAACCTTTTAATTGCTTGTTAACGCTCTCGCGATTTTTTATCACTTAGACCACAGCCTGAGGGCGGTATCAAAGGCAGGTAACATCAAGTGATATTAAGAGGCAGGCTGTGCGGCGTCGCAGCCCGCGGGTGCTGCCTCCACAACAACGAGCCACTTCCAAGTAAACGAGTTATACAACAATATTATTATACAATTCCACATTGAATGTAAAACGTATTTATACAATCAGATATACGACATTCCTGTAATTAATTTAAAAATGTTATGAATTATTGTTTATTGATAACACTGCTTACCTAAACCAACGATCGTAAAAGCTGCGTTTCCTCTGATGATTGTGTATTCCGCAGGTCTAATTTTAGTAATCTTCTCATAAGAAAGGATGGGAAGGGGATTTGATGGAGGAGAGGACGCATAGGACCAGGAAATATTCTATGGGCAGCGTTCGCTTCGGTATTACAGGGAATCCAGGTGGCCGCTTGCTCGTTAGCGACATAATAACATAAAAAAAGGAAACCGTTAAATCCACTTGTTACCATTAAGTGACTTGTTTACTTTGATATTCTTAATATAAAGCGACATTTGTTTGAAACTGATGATTATTTTTAAAGTAAGAATTGCTTCTTATGTCCATTTTGAGAATAAAATTGACCTTGGTTGACTTTTATCAATTTTTTTGAGGTTATAAAAAGTTATAAATATGAATGTAGTTGGTATAAATAAAATTGAACAAAATGTTTCATATCAAATAAATGCGACGCCTTTTCGATTTCACACAAATATATTTAGAATATTCTTATCGTACATAAGAGAAGCCGATACTGTATAGGGTTGGTAAAAGTGACATAGTGAATTCAAATTTTTTTAATTTACTACATCTTTTTTAATTACGGTTTACTGTCGACTAACTATAAAAAAAATATTAATGTAAAAAACTTACTATGTAAAATTATGTACATGTCAAAATTTAATTGCTCCAATTAGAAGTAATTTCCAACTACTAATGAGAGAATATTACAATAGAAATAATGTTTTTTTTTATATATTCCTGTTTCTTAGTCTTATCTCCATCATAAAAATAATTAATTGACAAAAAATATATCTCGCACGTTTTGTCAACCCTGGACCATACGATCGCGTGGGAAAATTGGTTTCTTAACAACACCTCGACAAGTATTGCGAAGATATTTAAAAGTCTTTTTATAACAACTTAAATTCGACAACATTTTCATAGAATAAAGATATCTTCAATTTATATTTTGTTGAAGACAAAAAGTCAGGTCTCAGATCTTTAAGAATTTAAAGTTGAAGCAACAAAATTATTTTTTTACTATAAAAAGCATGGAGGTATGAATTAAGATCTGTCGCCTACATATTTTACCATTTAGCAATTAATCAAAAAATGTAATATCCCAAAAGTTATTTTTATCTTATCTTTATATATATAATTCTTCCGTGAGTGTGTATGTCACTGAATTTCTCTCAAACGACTGGACCGATTTTGATGAAATTTTTTGTATGTGTTGAAGGGGATCTGGGAATGGTTTAGATTCACAATTTTGTCCGCTGGACAATGTTTTTTTAATTAACTTTTAATTTATTAGTAGTTGTTAATTTTTGAATGTTTTACATTGGATCCGACAGACGGCGCTACAATCGCAGTGTCAAATTGTCAGACGTCTGTCGGGTCCTCCAGTTTACTATAAAAATCATGAAGGATCTGTCGCCTACATACTTTACCATTTAACAATTAATAAAAAAATGTAATATCATAATTTTTATCTTATATATAAAATTCTCGTGTCACAATTTTCGTTCCCATACTCCGAAACGGCTTGACCGATTCTCATGAAATTTTGTGAGCATATTGAGTAGGTCTGGGAATCGGCCAACATCTATTTTTAATCCCGCGCGGACGGAGTCGCGGGCGACTGCTAGTAATATATAAAATGCCGCTAATACTAAGCATTTTCTGAATGTCATTTCTGAATATATAAATTATTGTAATTTCATTACCTGTGTTTTATTTTATAAAAAAACTCCGTTGCACTAAACGTGATAATGTCTACGTTTGATACAATCAAGACGATAGTGTTGCCAGAGTGGAGTTGCACGCTATGTTAATTGTGATTGCCGCTACAAAAATACATTCACACAAAAACTTGGCTTTAAATTTTTTTTTTTGCGCAGAAACGAAACATTTTATTTGCTTATATTCGCTAGGAGCAGTCGCGTGTCTAGCCACGACAAAACAAAAATGTAATGAACAAGTCCCGAGCTTAATTTTAATTAAAAGATAGGGATGTCGGCTGAGTAATTATTAACGTCGACTGTCGACAATCCACGCCGGCACAGCCCTGCGCTGTTTGTGCTTACTTCTTGAAAAATATGATGCTTACAATTTTATTGCATAACATTATATTAAAGTAGATAAAGCTGACATAAAATGTGGTAATAAATTTACAAAGCAAAGTAATCATTGTTTTAGTTAAATTGTTTACAAAGCCTACTATTTATTAATAACTAGCTGTCGCTCGCGACTCCGTCCGCGCGGAATTAATAAGAGACTTAATAAGTAGCCTATGTGTTCTTCCATACTATTAACCATACTTTCCATACTGTTGCCAAATTTCAGCGAGATCCATTAAGCCGTTCCGTAGATCCGGAGACCTTCAAAAAACATCCATCCATCCATCTAAACATTCGTATTTATAATATTAGTAAATTTTATTTTTTTTAGATTATACAACTCTTGCTATTTGGTAAATATAAGCCATGTGTGTGTGCCATTAATATATTTCACAGAACGGAAAAATATACGGGGATACTAGCATCTGGAATATCCTTAATTAGTTTGGCATCGCTTGAGGCAGTTTCCCCCCTTTAATAGTTGTAATTTAAACCATTTTTTGCAGGATCAAGCAACTTGCATTTGTACCCGACAATTTGTTATGGCAACACATATTGTAGATTTTCTTAATAAATAATAAATTAATTAACACTGAATAATATTCGGTATGTTATTAATGTATTTAATTTCGTCCTTTAGAATATGTGCCAACGTCTTTATTCGTTTTCGACAAAATATATATTGAATATATTCATATCGTAAATAGGAGAGACCGATAAAGTATAGGGTTGTCAAACTTTGCATTTTATAATTTTCATTTTATCTGGTTTTATTGCTATAAAGAAGAAACAAAAGCTCGTCAGCCATTACATGCGACCGAAGTATGAACTATAAGTCATATAAGAAAAATAAGTTGTTTTATACTGTCGAGACAACCCTATAAAAGATGCGATCTTTTCGAGAAAATTGGTTTCTCAACAGTATCTCACGGAGAATTTTCTCAAATATTTTTATAACGTTTCATTGACACCTTATAAATATATATCCACGTTAAAAAGGTGTCTACACAATTTATAACCAAAAAAAAATAGCGCATTATGCCGAAACTTTTCTATAAATTATATCCAAAAATGTTCAGTTTATTGATACTTAAGACAACGCCAAAACTCTATTGAATTTAAAGACCGCCGCATCGCATCAAATAATATAATTGCAGACATCTCATTTATAAATTCACCGTCCAGTAATATCCATTTGCGTGTAGCACAGAACAGCGGCCATGTTAGCAACACCAAGACAAATTGGCGGCATGTCCGCCGCGCTCTGCCAATGCACAGATAATATACTCCACAGAGTATCTACCTATACGACTACTTGGCTATATTAATCCACTGTGAATTTGAGTGTTATATTCGTTTTAAGACTTCAAAATCGGCATTATCTTGGATTATCAAAATGTTTTTTGGTTGGGAGTTTTTTACTCATTAATTTTTAAAAATTCTAAGGCGTTAACCTATATTGATTAACATAAACAAATTACAAAACATAAATCCATAATGTTTTTGTTACGTTTAGCTGGTATTATCAGGTGTGTTGTTACCCTGTTTCAATTTAGATAAAGCTATTGTTCCGCGACAATGCAGAGCACTCAACTTGCACCACGCGTATATATTTTGCATCGGTACACTCGTCTGCAAAATATATTTTTCCTTTCCATAAATTCTAAATGTAAACGTGAATTAGAACATAACATCTGAATAAAATCATTATTATCGAAACCATAAATAAATGAAAGATTTGTAATAATTTTAGTCTAAGCAAATTAATTATTTTACATAACATAGTAAATTTGGTTTGGTACGTAACCGATTTTAAAATAATTTTCACCAAATTGTAAGAACCTTTTAGTTTTTTTTTATCTAAGCTGAAGCGTGTTATAATTTTATACAAATTCATATAACATTTAAATCCAAAACATACTATTGTGTTATTTTGCTGGCTGTACATGTTCTGCCGTAGCGAGAGCGGCATTCGTCGCGAGTTACGACTCGATTGTGCTTTGCCATTAACGCTTGGTGTAAGTCACAAACTGATAGATAAACTCATAATTTCTTTATTTCTCAGGAGAAATTATGCAATCGCTTCACAGCGAAACAAACGTACGCATTTTCCATAAGTTTTTTTCGCTCTGAAGAGACGGCCGAGCGTTTTTCGTACGATTCCGGCTTCTGTCTAAATGAACCTTAACGCCAACCATATCGTAAAAGACCGAACAAAGTAAAGAAACACCCTACGAGAGATCAATTGTCTTCACTTCGTGCAGGAACCAGGATACGACGCGAAGAGACAGAACAAAGTCTACTCCGGCGTCCCCAGAACTTCCTCCAAAAGTGTCATGAAAATTTGTTGCAAACAAAACAGTTGCTGACAAATCTACATCGTTTTTAACACAATATTAAATGTTTTATACTGAATGTGACGTCAGAATCGCAGTCTTATTAAAAAAAAATTACATATTTCCCGCTTGCAACTTGTACCATACACTAACGCACGACTTCTAACAACTTGGGAATACATATTAATAGGACAATTGCTACATTTGGAGATTATTGCTTTCGATTACTTCGACAAAGGCTAGTTCAAAACTAACACCGTCTCGTCTGTAATTATATTTGCGGTTCAATACTGTAATAACCTACAGGGTTTTGTTTCTCCCGAATATGTTATTTTGGCGTTAGACTTGCAGACATGATCGATTTTGATGCGGTTATTATTAAGGCAGGTGATTTTAACTGTTTTTCCCACGAATGTAAGTTCGTTTTTGTGTTTGTGTGTATATAAATACACATAGTCTAGAAGAAGACTAATTAATCTTTTGTAATATCGCACGGCCAATGCGACAGGCTGCAGCTAGCATTGCCAAATACACGCTGTCACTATAATTTTTTCACATAAGTTCTTTCGTTTTATTTAATCGGTTCTAACTGATCGAAAATTCGTACTTAAAACTTATTAAGAGATAATAAAACTGCACAATTAAAAATAATAAAAATATTTAATATAAAAATAAAATCATTTCCATTTTATAACAAGAAATAGTATGACAGCTTTAAAAATTGTAAATCATTTTAACTTGAAACCATACAATAGCTAGTAGAGCACCATAGTTTTATTCCCCATTGAATAGGTTTAGTTGCAGTTATCTTGAAGCTGCTTACATTAACTTATTTAATTGTTCTAGCCAGAGATATATAACTATTATTCTTAACACGATTGTTGTAATACAAAACGAACGTTTTTGAACGTAAAAAAGAAACTTAATAAAGTAACATTCATTAGTAAAAATAGTACCTAACTAGAAATTAGCTTCTAACAACTTTCACCTTATATTGAGAAAATCTCGACGTCACCAGACATTCTTCAGTACCACTAACACCTTTGTACAAAATCGGCGCGCACTTACCCAAGTCGTCTACAAAAACTTTGTCCTTTTCCGACAACGAAGATATCACAACCCCAAAACCTTTCAAAAGACATTTCAAAACATTTTTTATTTCAAACTCACTGAACAATACGAAAGGCATAGCTCGCGTCTCTATACCTACACAAATTCCAACATTGGTTACTTTCACAAAATTACCATCCTCTCCATCGAAATCTATAGGCTCTAACGACTTTAAAACATCAGCTTTTTTCTCTTTTACGCCTATTGATTCCGTTTTTTCTATAACCATGTTTAATAACGTATATCTCTTACTGGGATCTTGTTTCGACCAATTGAGAGCACGAGCTGTTTGCTTTTCAACATCGATTGAAAGTTCTATTCGATCTTTCGCATAGGAAATATCGATAATCGAATAAAATGCTTGCGAAGATTTTATTGGTCCATCGATAGAGCCGAAATCGTTGATCCAGATGACGGTGGAATCGATTCCGTATGCTATTTGATTAGCCTGAGATATATCCGCGCACCAGAGTGAGACAGTGAACGGTTTGTACGTGTATAAAAGAGACAGAAGCTCTTCATCAGTTCTATACGCTTCGATTACAACATGGTGGTCAGAATGTTCAAGGCCGGTGTACTCGAACAGAAACAGTCTATCGTGTATATTGTAAGCACTATTACACTCCACATTCGGAGTTGGTAATAAGGAATTAGGTAATCTATTCGACCTCCATTCTAGGATTTGTTTCAAAGGTTCCACGATGCTTTCCTGCACTAACACACGACGTATTCTCCAAGGATCCTGCAAAACAAACGTATCACCACCACGAAGACAGGCGTCGAATTGAAATATTTACACGCCTCGTCTGATAAGTATGCCTTGTGGGGGCCTAGAGGACGTTAGTCTCCTTCCCATCCTCTCTTCTAACTAAACTAGGGAACGGTCACTTACTCAATTATTTTGTGTGAAATGTGAGTTAAAATGTACTAATTATAAAGGGTAGGTAGTGTTATAAAATTTTGTGTAAAAAATTTACTAGGATTTTTTTAGAAGTAACGAGTTTTGTGTATGAGTGACGATTGGATGATAAATATTAAGTTCTCACCTGTGAAGCTGAAACGATGAAATTGTCAATGGCAGAATCGATGTCTGACTGCTCGGTCACCACGAATATACACCCTCTCTGCACTTCTACACAATTTAATAGTAACTCGATACAATTGGTTGTTCAATTTGTTATACAATTTCTTAATAACTGGTTGCAAATTAAAAAAGCCTACTCTGGTACAAAACTGCTATGATATTGGGCAACAAAGAATACGAATCGAATGACACCTCGCCTCTAATCCTTAGTCCACCTTATTTAAAACTTACTGAATGGTTTAAGCAACTTAGAATTCAATAGCTAATCTAAAACATCAATTTAAATTCAAACACTAACCTCTTATTATCAAATCACAACCAATATCAGCCAACGATGGTTCCTTTACAAAAGCCAAACTAACGGATAATCTGTAACGCAGTATAAAATTAATAAAAACAGACTTTATTCTAAAAAAAACAAATCAAAATTAAATCCATGAAATGAAAGATCACATAAAGTTACACAGAGTCTAAATACGACGAACAAAATTATGTTCAATTTATCAAAATTTGGCAGTAATAGTAGGTGTGGTAGTAGACTAGTGGAAAAAGATATTAAATCTGACCCAGCTTTGCGGCACAACGTTACGAAGAGATGGCACAGCACAGCGGTGTGAGGCACGGCCTCCACAACCACGTGCCCAGCGCCGCACACCAGCTGCGCCACGAAGCCCAGCGCGCACAGTGGAGACCGACCCTGCATCGCCAACACATTGCCTGCCACACAATACTAAATCAAGACCTACTGACAACCCTAACAAGATATAAGCCCGGTTGGTGAGAGAATCTATAAGGCACATTTAGACATAAGCCGGGATAGTACAAGCAACACTTGACAGTTGCTTCAGAATGAGAAAAACAAGAGGAAAAATGTGAATGTTTAAATGGATAGATGGATGTTTGTTTGAAGGTATCTCCACCATAGATATAGCTAAAATTTGTCATAGATGTAGAACATAGTCTGGAAGAATACATAGGCTGATATTTATAAATTATTATTTTTTATTCCGAGCGGTGTAGCGGGCAACAACTAGTTTTACAGAATAAAATAACTTACTAGTATATCTCTTCTGTGTGATAACTCTGTTCACATACATTATATTCTGCACGATCAATTTCATATCAATATTCAGACTTTCATTTATCGGCTTTTTCCTTTCCATGTAATCTATTTGTGCAAATAGCAATTTATTTTCTTCAATCAAGTCAGCTAATTCTTTTAAATTGCAAGATAATGTTGTCACACCGTCTTGGTCCTCCCATACACTTGACGCAACAAAATCAATATTTCTTTTGTAAACAGAATACATGACTTTATTACCGCAACTGTCCACTGCATATTCCACTGTATCACTATACCCAAGGGAATGAAATACTTCTTTACTTTTCATATATTCCTGTAAATAAAAAAAATAATTATCAAAACAAGTTATTCCATAAATTTAAGCTTTACTCAATATATTTGATGTACTTTGAAGTTTTTACTACAATATGGCCATAGGTTAATCAAACAAGGAGGAGCATGGTGTTTGATTCTTAGAATCTAGGGTTCCATCAAATACTCAGCTTCCAAAAAGTTTCCCACAACTTTGAGAATCCCTAAATAAGTGGGTACCACATTAAACATTATAAAGTTATGGGAAAAAGATGACAGATGATAGAACCACATATACAGTCAAACCAGTATAATTGAGAATCCAAGGAACTGCAATATTTTATGGCTATAGAGGTTTCTCACTGGTCCATATTTGACTGTACATACATCCAATCATATGTGATAGATTTACTATAGATAAGTTTATAGTACTGTCTTTTGAAAATTTAAATACATTTTTGCCATCTAAAACAATTCCACCAACAAGAAGTTTTGCAATGTGGATATAATTTCTTAAAGTAAATAATTATTTTTAACATTTTTGTATAGTTTACTCACTTTGGCCTTCGTGGTGTCAACCATTTTGTCAAATTGTAAATTGCCAAACATTATAAATACACCTGTAAATCAATCATTTGTCATATTCATTGCACATAATATGAAGACATACATAGTAATATTAAACATTAAATTTGAGCACTTCCTAATTTAAATACTTTGCGAAAAGTTCCTACCACTTATTGCATTATCAATGATTTTTTTTATTGAAAACTTTAATCCTAATATAGCATTCAACTATATTAATTAAAACTATTAATAAAAAAGAGTAAAGGACTGAGAATACAACCTGCAAGATTATTAATATAACACGAAAGATGATATAATGCGAGATAATTACTATAAGAAAATAATTTAAAGTATACATACGTTATTGTGTTACGAATACTGATAACAGCTATAAAGTATTTCTTTTGTAATACAATTTAAATCTTTATGCTTATCAAGGAATCGTATGGGTTCATATTAGGTTGAATTAAAGATGATAAAATAAAATAAACCAGTCTAACTTGGTCCAAATTCCTTATCTTCAAATGTCAAAGTCAAATGTTTGGTTTTTTTAAATTACGCGGAAACTGTAAATCAAAATATTTTAAATCTTACTGCATGGGATTAAGGTTGTAAATAAGTTTTTTGAAAGTCAAGTTGTCAATTGTAAATATATCACGTGGCACACTTACTGCCAATGTCATTGGACAATATTTTAGGCGGGAAGATGGGAATAACAATGATGAATAAGTTTTGAAATGTAGAGTTTTGATTTTAATTCTGTCGGATAACCACTTTTTGCTTTTGTTTGACCTACAAATATACGAAACCCACTATAAAATTATATATTTATTTAACAATTTCTATTAAAACATTTTCGTACGATAGTCGTGCAATTTCATACGATTTCATCGCAGGCCTTTGAACCAGTCAGTTGTTTAAGAACATTTATGGGGTATACATGTCCAAGTACCGTAGCGGGACTAAGCCAGATTGATAATAATTAGGAATGCTTGATATGTTCAGGGATCGACGAGCGATCACAGGCCGATAAAAATAGTATTGCAAAATGTCAGAGACGACATCGCCGTTCCAATTTCAATCAACAAACAAACGATAGTGACATACTGCTATGACTTTTACAACGTGCAACGCTTTATGTAGTATTTGTGTAATTATAATAGGGTAAATTTGTTTTTCTAAATGCACATGCGTTTTAATTCAAGCAAACGCAATATGGTTCCAAATCACTGGTGATTCAATATGAAGATGGCAAACACATCACGGAAGGGACAAGTATACAGTGTTGGCAATTACCTTATGACTGGTAAGGTATTAGGTAAAGGACACTTCGCAAGAGTTGAGGAGGCAACGCACAGGATTATAGGAAAAAAGGTGAATTAATTATTCCAGCCGATAAAAGCGTAAACAAAACAACCAGTTTACAATTGCGCGAAACTAATTGTAGTTAACATTTAAATTAATATTTCCATGTCTAATTTATCGTATGGCAACACTTCAACGGCAGTTAAAACTCGAATTTTATTTGATTAAAATGACCTTTTTATATTTGTACTATGCGTATATAATTCCTATTGTGACGCAGGTGGCTATAAAAATAATTGATCTTACCTGTATAAAAGAAGAGTACGCCCGCCGCAACCTGCACAGAGAGCCGAGAGTTATGGCCAAGTTGCGGCACCCGTGTATCGCTGCCCTATACGAAACTATGATGGTAAAATAGTTAACACTATAAAATAGATATGCTACAAAAAGGTGAAATTACGATTAAATGTTTGCAAAAATTCAATTTATTTACTAGAAAGTTGGTTGTCATAGACGACGCTGACGCCAGTTTACCGCCCAGATCTAGTCACTAGACCACGAACTGGCAGGCGACAAATATTGTTTTGTAAACCATGTCGGTAATGGTAGCCATGCGTCTATCCTGTTAGTGACAAAAGCATGTTAGTATATTTAGATATGTTGGTAGCACGGGCCGCGGCTGTACGTAGTGATGGAGGCGGCGGGCGGAGGCGACCTGTGCGCACACGTGCTGGCGACACGCGGCGCAGCACGAGGCCTGCCGGAGGGCCGCGCGCGCGCCCTCGCCGCGCAGCTTGTCTCCGCCGTGCGCCACATGCACTGTCGCGGCGTCGTGCACCGGTCACACATTTTACTTCTTATCTTACTAATATTATAAATGCAAATGTTTTGATATATAGAGGATGGATATTAGAGGGTATCTACAAAACGGCTGAATGGATCTCGCTGAAATTTGCCATAGATGTAGAACTTAGTCTGGAAGAACCAGACAAAAATGACCTACGCGAAGCAAATATAAATAAGCATACCGTCGTAACCAAAAGACAGTTCATAGATTTATATTTGCTGCGATCCTGATATATGGAATGATTGTAATCTTACTAATTATTTCTTTAAGGTTGATGTCTTATGAAAATCAAAATATGTTTTTACTTTTTTAGTGATTTAAAAATGGAGAACATCATGCTGGATAGCACGAAGCAGTTCATCAAAATTGTAGGTACGTAAATTAACTAACATATGTCATTCCATGCACCAAATTGTTTCGATCTATCTGTTTAGAATGACATCTGTTTTGCAGATTTTGGCCTTTCCAACGTGTGGAACATCAGCGGGGCGCTCTGCACGCCGTGCGGCTCACTCGAGTACGCGGCACCCGAATTGTTCGTCGACGGGCGACGTTACGGGCCCGAAGTCGATCTCTGGAGCATGTCGGTACCCACATACAATATAGTGCATAAACTACACAACACACAATCACGCCCGCTATCTAAATGGATTGACAGAAATCATGGATATCCACTTGAGAGTACCCCAAGCAGTATCTGTGGCTCAGGGGTTAAGTACTTGATTTGTAATCTGTTGGTCCTGGGTTGGAATCCCATCGTGTACAGATTGGTTTTTTAATTTTTGATTTACATATATGCAAATTTATCAGACGTTTTTATGATGAAGTAAAAGTTCATTATGCAACCTGCACATATCTGGGAATAAATTCAAAGTTATGTTTTTTTTATCGGATATAATGATTTTTGAATGCTGATGTACTGATGTAGGGTGTCAGGTTACAGGTTAGAGCGGTGTGTATGTTGCAGCGGTGTGATAGTGTACGGCATGGTGACGGGCAGCTTGCCGTTCGCGGACGCGGAGTCGGCGGAGGGGCGGTCGCGGCCGCAGCTGCGCGCCGCCATCGCGCGCGGCTTCTCCCGCAAGCAGCGCGTCGCGCTCGCATGCGTCTCCAGCGGTCAGTCACGCTGACCACACTAAACCAAACATAAACACTCTCTTAGTGTCTACTTAACGACTCTGTGTAGCAGTAACTTTTGACATGCAACTTTATTGTAATAAAGTAATAAATCCCTCATAAAACTTAATATTCTGTTCAATAGAGTACAGAGTAATCGTCAATCTCGCTTTTCTATAGTTTACATGACATTAGAAATCATTACTTTGCAACTATCTTGTGAATAATTTTTAAAAATAAAACACATTTTGCATCTAAATTGTTTTATGGAAAAATTATAAATCAAGTTTACAAGCATTCATACATTGTTCCTCTTGTTTCTTAACTTTAACAAAACTGAACGTCTCAGAGCTATAGTTCAACGTAACTCAACAGTTTGACAGTTCACTTCACATATTATAACGCGACAGACCTTCGTCACTCATTCTGTGTAAACTGAAACAGAAGAACATAGATTAACATTATTAACACAATATTTCAAATAAGCTGTCACCATACAAAAAAGTTAGAGTAGATGGGGTAAAGGACAAGAGGAAAATATTCTCTACGGCTCCGTTATTCACGTGTTTGTTCCAGAATGCAAGACGTTTATCCAACACCTTCTAGAACCGAACGTGGAGCTCCGGCTGAAGATTGAGGAAGCGGCGCGACATCGCTGGATACGCAAGCCCGGCATGAGGATGAAGACGCACCCCCTGGGCGCCACTGAACCCAAAATTAACAGAGAGGTCACACGTTCTAACACGATTATTAATTAAATCTCTTTCAGAGACAATTTAGGTTGCTCGACGACTATGTTTTTTTCTTCATTTTAGATTTATAACCAAGTGGCCGAGCTTTGCGGTCAGACCAAGGTGGACGTGATAACTCAGATAAAGGCGGACCCGTTCGGTCCCGTGGCGGGCATCTACAACATAAAGACGCACCTACACCTCATGCACTCGGTGGCCGGCGCCGACATGCTCTGGTCCACCAACACCGTGGAGGCCCGCCCTCTCTCCCCGCCAGAGTACAGGGTCAGGACCGACCTCGAAGCTTCCTCGAGCAGCAGAAGATTCTTCGGACACTCCCCCCCTAGAGGCTCCAAGAGCCCGATCAGAAGGACGACAACTATGCCGCCGAAGCCGCCCGACATCAAAATCCAAACCGCACCTAAACCCGGCGCCGCGTTCACCAAGGCGTCGCCGACGACCACCATCCCCAAGGACATTTTGAGGCAAAGAATAATCGACAGAAGGGTCGAAAAGGCGAAAGCCATCGAGGGCGCAAAGAAGAATCCGGCCGAGCAGAGCCCGAAGGCGAGCAATCAGACGGCGCCCGCTCACTTCATATCGAATAAGATAATAGTGTACGACAGCGGCGACTGCACGATGAACTCGCGGCTGCCCAGCATCACGGAGCACTCCAGCACCGACGTGGCAGAGCGGGGCGGGGCGCGGGGAGGCGCGCGGGGCGGGGCGCACAAGCCGCCGGAGGAGCGCGCGCTGCGTCTCGGCGCCTGCCCCAACGCACTCGACTGTCGCCGGGCAGACTTCTACCGGCGCGCGGGAGATGGCCTGCCCAGGTCTGATTTGCACTACTATTTATTGTTCTCCATATCTAAACTAATTACTTAAAAATATTTTTGTTTCATAATGAAAGTTGGCGAGTGGGTGGTCCACTGGCGACGCCGCCCGCGCGCCTGCTCATCCAGACCACCGCGACGGGCATCAAGCGCGCTTCTCTAGGGTACGTCCAGCACTTAATATATCTATGTGTTTGTTGTTGGTTATGTGACCTCCTTTTTGACTACATATAATTTTACAGAAACATCATCAGTCCTCACTCGTCAACTAACAGCCATTGCAAGAGCGAAAGGGCGATGCCGGTGAGAATTTTTTCCTCTTCGCTATTTTTATTTGCTGTGATAAGCAAAAAAAAAATCGTGTTTTTTGTGTGTCAGGTGCCGTGGTTCTCGAGCAAGGCGACGCTGAGCAAGGAGACGACGCACACGCAGCGCATCAGACGGACGGCGCCGATCAAGTGACGCAGTGTCCCGGGCACGACTCTCGCGCGCCCGAATATTTTTGACGGCCATATTTTTTAAGCATTTTTGTTTGTAAAAAAATTCTTTTATCGAGACCACCTCATGTAAGTTTAAGCGAATTATAATTTTTTTTTATCTTACTGTACCGGCTACTAAATACAGGTGGTTTTTTTAAACAATCTTCTTTTCGACTTATTGCCTTATCTATATACTTTATATGTAAAATGAAAAAATAGAGCAATTTTTACAAATTGAGCATTTATATTATTTTTTCAAAAATATTTACAACACAAGTACAAGAAAATCATACTACATTGAGGATCCCCTTGATATTAAACGAGTCAATTTTGCAAATTCTCGTATAGACACCTCTTTTACAAAAAAAAAACTTGAACCTCGATAGATTTCTTACACGAGTTTCTCGCTTATGAAGAGTCCGTAGGGAGCAGACCAATGACTCGCTTATAGAGGTTTCTCGCTTGTTTAGGTTTAGCGTGATGTTTGTATGTTGTTGTGGCACTCACTGGTGTGGTGGGCGTGGCGGGGGGTGCGTGTCGCGCAGTGGTGGGCGTGTCGGGGGGCGTGTCGTCAGTGGTGCGGCATGTGCGCGGCGTTGGCCATAGCCGCCAGCCGCGTGTACGTGGTGTGAGCGCGCCCCGGCGTCGGCGAGTCGCCCGCCTGGGGCTCGTTCTTGAACACCGCGACGCACTTCCATTGGTTCAAGTATTGCACTGAAAACACAACAATTATCTTTAATATTTTGAGTGGAGGTGAGTGTACGGTGCAATAGACTTATTAGGATAGAGCCAACGTACTCTTCCAGAGCCTGACGCAGCAGTCGTCGCCGGAGGAGGCGAGCAGTGTGCCGGTCACGTTCCAGGAGACGCGCCACACGCAGGAGTAGTGGTCGTCGAAGGCCGCCAGCACCTCCGTCTTGTAGCGCGCGCCGCACCCGTTGCCCGCCGCACCCACCGCGCCCCCTGCGCCCCCCGCACCCGCCGCGCCCCCCGCGCCGCCGGACGACTCGCTACAAAACTTCTATAATGGAACATCTTGGAACAACTAGAAATACTTAAATGAAGTTATAATAGTTTTGTATAAAAGACTCGTAATGATGATATATAACATGACATATAAGTGTGACACATGCATTTGCAAAGTTGCAATGTTGTTAGTCTTACGGTAACGGCTCGATCTTGATGATGCGGACGTCCTTGGTGGCGACGGCGAGCAGGTGGAAGGAGCGGCCGAGGTTGGGCGCGAAGGCCAGGTCGTTGACGGGCTCCTGCACCGCAGACACGCAGTCAGTGCGCGTCCACCGCCGCGACGTCTCCGCGTATCTACACGACAACGAACTCCACTGCAGTCACACTTGAAAATATGAACACTATCGAACCTAGCTAAGCGAGAGTGATATCCCATCGGAAGGGACATCCTACTTAAGCAATACTACTACTTATAGTATATAAGCGAGAAACTCGGGTAAGAAAATCTCTAACCTCTATATGCGAGAAAAATATCCTAGTCCCTTAGACTTTCACTCATCCAGGTTAAACTAAATGTTTTTGCAAACATTGGGAAGACTATTTTGCTTTACAGAGACAATCTCTGTAGTATACATTATGTAACATTTGTTATTAAGACAATTATTCATTTATTATTCTTATTCTTAATATATTATATTTCATACGATAAAATAAAAAATTATACAAAATATATTAAAAATAGAGCACCACCAGCTGCGGAGTCCCATGACTCAAACAACCAGTGGTCAGGGCTGCAGAGACAGGAACCTTCTCACGATGCGTGCAGTTTCTAGGGCTGCCTTTATTTAGACTATTTATAAAGCAGATATACTTACTCATAGATGAAAACTTTTCCATTACAAGTTTTGTCCACCTGGTTACTGCTAGAATTGGAGACATTTGGTTCATCGCTGCCCACTGCCAACATTGGTGGATTCACTCTGTTGCTGTTGGACATTCAACCGTCAATGTAGTGTTGATAAGATTCATAATTGTTTAATTACAGTGGTTTCATACTGATGGAGTCAGTAGCAACAAACATCAACATTTTCAATAATAAATGCTCACCTTGATAATGTAGGGTTCCATGATAGACAACTAATTGATACTTTGGTAGGGATCTCATGCTGGAGGGTCCATTGAGCCAGATTCATTACATCGGGAGCTTCATAAATTCTGTAATCAAAACAATCTCATATCAAGATAACTATATATATAAATATAGATATAAATCTTCTAGGTATGACTCATTTATAAGAAAAACAATGATGAAAAAATAGTTCCTAATAAAATTAATGTAAAACATTATTTTGTACTTGATTTGCCTAACTACCTTTAAGGTACAATGTGCGACCTAAAAACAGTATTTAGAACGATTATCAGCACTTGTCTGCCCATTTCTGAACATAGGTTATTCATTATTATGATTTTTTTAATGTTACCTTATAATTCCATCTGCTGAACAAGTGACTAGCAATAAACCTAGATGTTTTGGACCAAACTTTACATCTGTCACTGAGGTCCTAGAGTCCACTAAATTTGACCGTTTAACCCATGTGCGGAGACCTTTCTCAGAGCCAGGGGCTGTTGTATCACCTAAAATAAAAAATAAAAATATATCTTTCCAAATGATAATAAAATGGCAGTTGTAATTATGTATTATATATATATTTTTCAATTTTAACCTAATCTAATTTAGTTATTTTAAATTATATTAAATTGTTTCACTTACCAACTTCTTCCCATATAGCAACAGTTCTATCAAATGAACATGTTGCTAAAACTTGCCCAAACTCTGGATGAGCCCAAGTCACCTTCCAGACAGAACCGTGGTGGGCTTTCCAGCTGCCTGTAAGCCGCCAACCGCCTCGCCCGTCTGTATCCCACACCTGGAAAATTTGAGAATACTAGTTTAATAAATGTTGCACATACAGACACAAAGGCATATTTAACCACATATTTAAGAAACTTCAAGTCAAGCATATTACAAAAACTTACTTTAACGTACTGATCGCTAGAACAAGTGGCCATTCTTTCTCCGTAAAAATCATAAGCGACATCGTGTATAAGGTCTTTGTGATCTGCATTGATAGTTTGTGATTCAAATAAATTTGTTGCCGCAAGTTCGGCCATTATAGTTTTCGAGTATATTCAAAAAATTATCAATCCTAAAAACATAAGTAAATAACCCTCTTTGAACCGTAAAATTGACATTGACAAACAATCGACACTGACATAATTGTTTTTTTTTATATTTTATGACCTGGTAACATAGACCTTTAGGGCATTTCTTATTTAGATATATTTTATGACATATAGACTTCACAGAGTGCAAAGTTTCAAAGAATGGAGAGAGTTTGTACTTGACTGTAAAGTAAAACAAACATATCTGCTGATTACTTCGGTACCCCGACTATACATGATCAAGTTTAACGTCGAATGCAAGTTTTTTCGCGTAAATTTTTAAAAAGTTCTGTGTGCTTAAACGAGAAGATGCTGGAATTTGTTGTTTAGTGGCCAAGATCCAAGGCTTTAATGACCACTTGTACCTGACATCAAAAAAATATTCTAGGACACATAGATTTATTTCAATGAGGTTTCTTTTCCACTTATTTAAACAAAAAAATGCAATAATAGTAAAGACACATGTATTTAGTGAAACATTAGTAACAAGAAGTCAATTCTTGGAAAACAATTGTAGTCTATTAAACTGAGTACATTTTTACGGTTCATAACTTTTACAGTTAACATGGCACTAGATAGATCTCCCACATACATTTAACAACTACATTGTGTCTCAACAAGCAAATTCATATTTCAACTTAGATTTAAAACTATAAATACATCTTTTTAACATCAACCTTAAGAAATAATTTTAAAACAGAATATTAATATATGTTATTATGTTGAATATCAGTCGGTTAAAAATCTTATATAATAAATATCACATTAAAAGCCATAATTTTGCAATACGAATTCATTAAAAATAATCAATTTTATGAGATTTTCATTATAAATATTGTGAGATGTCATTAGATACAGTAAATAGATATTCAAAAGAGATTTTGCTGTGATTTCAACTGCTCTACTTGTAAGACAAGCTTCCTATTTGTTTCTACCAACATATTCTGATTTTGAATTAAGGTATGTATCTGTTCATTCATCCCGAATAGTTGCTTCTCTAAAAACAGTTTCTGTTTTGTCAAAGCCATCATAATATGAAGGAAATAATTCCTATTATCATCAGCAACATCTGCTAATGTTAATTTTATAAAATCCTTTAACTCTTCGATACTTTTTGAATTTACCATATCACCATTTAAATTTATATTTGATAATTTTATGTCAGTTGTATTAGTATTCAAGTTTTTGTCATGTGTGCCATTTGGTATTGTCAATGGGGATGTGAATTGTAAATTATCTGCAGTCCGGCTTGTTAATGGTGTTGATATTTTGCTGATATTTTTCTCTGCATCTAATTGACAATATCTAAATTCAAATTTGTCACTTCTCCTTTCTCCATTATCCACTGATTTAATTCCATCATCATCAACATCCACATTGGATTTATCTAGACCCATCATAACAAGAAAAGAATCTACTTTATTATCAAGGCCCTGTGGTGATGCTTCTTCATTTCTTGGTGGTGTATCATTAATGAAAAATGTATCAGATGTTCTCCCTCTCACTGGCGATTGTAATTTGAAGGAAGAATTAACCTCAACATCCTCTCTCAGACTTGTATCATTTAAATTTTTCTTTCGTGGTGGTTGAAAAGCCACCTTACAAACTTCTTCATTATGGCCTCTCAAAACTTTGAATGGTGCATTTAAATCACGTAAATCATAGATAAGGATATAGCCATTTTTCGTACCAAGAGCAACTTGATTTTCAAGATTAATGGCAAGAGATTTGAGAGGATATAAAGTTGTTATTGTTGAAACCACATTTTGCATCCGAATATCATACACATGCATTATTTTATCGTAACCACAAGACAGTAACACATCTCTATTGATAAGGGAGTAGGCAATATCACTAACTGGAGATGCATGAATGTTTTCAAAGTAATTTCTATCCTTGTTGCAAGTAACATCTTTAACTACAACATGACCTTCTTCTGTAGCAAGTCCTAGAAGAAATCTTGATTCATTGTGGAATTTCATTGCTGAGATGCTTTTAGAACATGACAATTTTACAGTCATGAGAGGAATATTTGATGTTAAACTGTAAATCACAGTATCCCCATTACCCATTGCTGCGGCTAAACTTGTATTCTTCACATTATAACTAATGAAATTTACACATGACGCTTGTGCAGGTGCAGAAAAATTCTTAGTAACACTTTTGTTCTTTGTGTCCCAGATCAAAACATTACCATTTTTTGTGCCTATTGCAACATTACGGTGACCATCGCGATGGAAGCTAGCCGACCAAGTATCTTTCAATGGTACATGTTGTAAGCTACGGATGTCATGTTCTGCAGGGCTCAAAATATCTATTAGACCTTTGGAGTTAACCTGCAAATTTTACACATTTTAAATAACCTGTTTGATGAATTCAATAAATAGCGTTGTTTTATCAATATTTACCTGTAAAATGTATTTGCTGTCGTCGCTCCACGATACATCTCGTAATATACCTTCGTAACAGTCGTAAGATTTTTTCAAATCCCAACTGTTGGTGTCGTAGAGAAGCAATCGGGAGCTGATCGACGACAAATACATTTTTCAAATAACACCAAAAGGTGCTAAATTAGATTAATTTGGATAGAATAGCGGAATAAAATTCCGCTTCTTTTAATTGAAAAACCGTAAACAAAGTTACGTGAAATATCAGGAATTAACTTAAATTTTGACCAAAGAGTTTATTTTGACAGCTAAAAAATTAAAATTGTCAAACGGTTAAACGGCAACAAAAAATTGAAGTTGCCAGAGGTAAAAATTGTTTCTGTTTATACCATTTTGGATTTGGTTATATGATGATATGATATGATATAATGTCTATGCTGATTTATATTTAAAATAATTGAAACTTTAATTTTAAAGTGAAAAATTATAGATATTTTAGGGATAAAGAAATTCAGATTAACTTATTCATCATTTCTTTGGCCCTGTGTTTTGGCCTTATTCAAAAGAAAAAGTTAGTCAACTTCTTTATCTTATATAGTATACTTACCATACTCTTTGTTCTTTATCTTATTTTTGTTATTTTCTTTTTATGTGTTCTATAATTTCTTTGCTTTTTAATTTTTGACTTTTTGAGTGAAATAATCATTGGAGTAAGTAATAAGCGATAAGAATACAGAATACGATATTAAGATTACTTAGGCTTATTGTGTTAAGTTGTTTAGGTAAGTTTAAATCAATATAATATATTAACATAATAATAATTCAATTACATTTGTTAATTTGAAGGCAAAGCTTATTATTTTATAACTATATCTTTCAGATGAAATCGTCATCATGGTTACAGATTTCCAGATAGCTTTTTTGTATAACATTCTAGGCATGACTATTTTCGTTTTGGTCATACTTTATCATTATGTCACCGCGAATTGTTCGAAATAAAAAAGTAAGTAGTCTTTAAGAGAGGCCCATAAGGTAAATATTGTTATATTATTTTTAAGCCTGATTATAACAAAAGCCATACACTCCACGCTTGAGCATGTGCTTTGAAAAACGCGCGCTCTGAGATTCATTTGATCGCAGTCTTTGTTCTTTCCCTTATTATGATATGTATAATCTTTGTCCAAAGTAATGAACATTTTCCAAATAAGATATGACCTAAAGGTCTATGTTACCAGGTCATAAAATAAAAAAAAAGTATAATCTTTGACTTTTATTTTGAATGACGTGTAATTGGTTTTTGACACTTGCATTTTGCTTATTATAGCTGTGTTTTTCTAAGAATTATTGGAGGAATAAACATCTTGGTAAGTTAAAATACTTGTTAACGCAGTATGATAATCCAATGATTACATCAAAATGGTGATAATGCGAAAGTCCAACATTTTACCGGCTTACTTACCTAACCTATTAAGCATATATTGAACTGTTATATTATCTTCATTGTTTGCCACTTATGTATAACGTTACTTGATTTTTTTTTTACAAAGTTTCTAATTTTTAAAACATTTCTTTCAGATAACTTCGTCATAATGATTACAGACATCCAGTTAGCCGTTTTCTCCAACATTCTAGGCGTGTCTATTTTCCTTTTGGTCATATTGTATCATTACATCAATGCTAATAGTTCCAAATAAAAACGTAAGTAAAATAAAACTTATTAACGAAAACATGAGTATAGTATGAGCAAGTCTTAAGGCAATTTGGTAATACACCTAATGCCGTTAACTGAAAGTAAAATGTAAATCAAAAGTTTTAAAATTTCTGTTTACACTTATGTTGAATTGTAATTTGAAGAAAAATAAATTTATATTTTCTTTTTTTTCAGGTATATCTCTTACAAATCGCAAACATTAAAATATCAATTTTTAAGAATTAAGATGTTAATAAATTAAGATTTTTAAACAAGTTTTTTATTTAAAAATTATGAGATCTCACATGTGTATGTAAAATATTTAATCTATACCTACCTTAAATTCATAGAACTTTAATGCTTTTATAAGCTGGCCTTTGTTCTTTCCCAGATACCACTTTTAAAAAAGATATATAAAAGCAACCTTTCCCGAATTGACTACAAAAATATCTTCTACTGCATATGTAAAGTTGATAGTTTATAAAATAAAGGGTACCTATTTAAAATAATGCATGACATTGGAGATTACATTTTCGACTAAAATCATTGTATTGTGTCAAATATTGTTATTTAAACACTTTAGTAGAGCTGCTGTCATGAAATGTATATTTATGATGGTTCCATATCTAAATGAAAAAATAACCAAAGTAGACTTCATTGTTAGTCTGTTCCTAAAACGCCTGCTATATTTTAATATCAATTATAAACAAATGTCAAACATTTTTGCTACTTGATTTCTGCAGGAGCAACTTGGGAATACAAATGAACAATAAGACACTATTTTAACAAAAAAAAATGTTTATAACATATATTTTGATATAATTAATATTCAGTCAGTATTAATATCCGGTTTTATTCACCAACAACTTCAGTTTGTAGATTAAATAAATAATGCATTCATATCTATTGAAATAAATTAAGACATTATTAAATAATTGCATATATCTCACATGTTTCTTTCGGACACAAGTCGGACATTATTAGTATTTCGGTATTATCATTCAAGCGTGAACTTATAACGCTACAATAAATATAATCACCTACAATAGTAATGGACAGTGCTTCACTTACTCAAAATCGTATTTCTGAAACGTCCACAAAAGTTTACGTATCCTGGAATAAATCAACGTTTTAAAGTCCTTTGCTACAATAAAATCTAAATGCGAAAAATGTTCGTACGGTACTTTATACAGATCGATGACGTTCGTCAGCTTGTTGTAAAGTTGGTCAACGTCCCGAGGGTCCGCAAGCCAGTCCGCCTCGCTGTAGAACATGGCGACGGGCGTCCGCACGTTCTCCAGCACGTAGCTCGGCGGCCGCTTCTCTCCGTACACCACCGTATTCACCATGTCTCCATAGTCGAACTGTCGAAAATCACCCGAAACTATACCCTGGGCGTAATGAGCAAACTGCTTGCCGGACGCTCCCGAAGGCATATGCCCGTACAACACCGGCAGATTGGTCACGTTTAGCTGCTCAAAATCGAAGCCGAGGGTGAGGAAGACAAAGTTGGTGCATAGTATCTCCGCCAACCGTTCGGCGCGGCAAAGCAGTTGCCGCAGCAGTTTGGTGGCTGCATTGTCCGGCAACACTTCGTACAGACCTAGTCCCTTCATTATATTGTGCAGGAAGGGCGCGCCCGGAGCTGTCAGCCGCACTATCGGCGACTTTACGTGGTTCATGAACGCCACCGGTGACAGGGCGATCATCAAAGATATCTTATTGTTGTAATCTGGTCTTTCGGATGCCATCACAAAAAAAGCAGTAGTCCCCTGCGAGTGGCCGATGTACTTCAGTCTGGCCGACCTCGTGGCGAGAAGCACGTAGTTGATCATGGCCGGGAGGTCGTAGAAGCCGATCTCGTGCCAGGAGAAGTCCCAGAAGTCCGCTTCGGTCGTGTCAAAGGCGTTGTGGAAGCGCGAGTGCTTGTTCCCGCGCGCGTTGCCCATCCACACGTCGTAGCCCTCATCGGCGAGAAGGTAGGCGAGCGCGCTCACTGGCCCAGACACCACCCAGTCATCGGAACTGCCGAGCAGCCCGTGCATAAGGAATACTGCGGAAGCGTTATCGTTGGGTATTCTGTGCATTGTCAGGAAGTATCCGTCCTGGGTCTCGACCATATGTTTCTCTATCGGGTATCCATATTTCGACACTAGGTCGGTTATGGTCAAATTGATATCTTCGTTGGAGAGACCTTCGGTGAATTCGTTTATGATGCGATTCGTCACCTCGACTGAGTTGGTATCGCTTACCAGAGTGGGAAATCCATAGCTGATGCCGAGCGATCGAACCAGCGATAACGGCACGGTGGTCACCAAGTTGGCAGTACCGGCCAAGAGATCTCCAGACATCTGAGTAATTTGCCTCACCAGGGGTAATTTTGCGATGCCCCCGATCAGCTGTCCCGTGGAGGAGGTGATGCCGGCTAGTAGGTCGTGCTCCTGCGCCGAGCAGGCGAGCAGGGCAACGGCGAGCAACAAGGGTGTGACGCGGAAGAACATTTCACACTGCCTACCAGCACATTGGCTTCCGTCAAACTGATCTCTTCCAATGCTATCGGCCTTGGTTTTACCATGTTTCCGTTTTTTTTTTCTAAGTAAAAACAAAGTATATTATCAATGCTTTGACGTCTGTTTCATTGAATCTATACAAACGAAGAAAATGTAAAATATAAGCATTGTTGTGTTTTGTGGTGCAAAATATTAAAAATGGCCGACATCTTTTCTTATTTAGTTCAATTTGTGTTTTATTGCATTTGCTATAGCAATAAAAATAGATTCAACAGATTATTGAACATTACAGTGATTCCCTGAATACAAACGCAAAAAATTAGTACATCATTCACGAGATACTGTCGTCTAACGTATATTTTTATTTTTTTATATATTTTACGTATATTTTTAACTTATGGAAAGGATGTTAGGTTGAATTGCGTATCCACACGCTTACTCGTAGCTCATAGCATCCGAATTACTTTAACGTCGATTATTATTTTTTGTATGGTTGTATTTGAACTTTTTGTAGATGTCAAACGTGACTATTCCGTACAATAATCGAATGATTACGTCGTTTATAAGACCTATCCAAATTCGATAAAGATACTGAGATATTATTAAATAATAATATAGCGTTAAGTTTGTAAAATGGACTAAAACCAAAATACTTCTTGAATACTGTCTTAATATACTTATTACTCATCTATACTAATGTGATAAAGATTTGATTGTTTATTTGCATTGAGTATACTCCGCAACTAGTGAACCGATTTGGAAATCATTTACTTTTCGGAAGCTATACTATTCCCGGGTGACATAAGCTATATTTATTTCCCAGATTTTTTTTAAAATTCCGAGCAGACGTAGTCATGGGCAACTGCTGGTAACATTTTAAATGCAAAAGTTTAGATGGATGGATGTTTGTTATTACGTAACGGCATAATTTTAAATTAATCCCTTTAAATTATCACTTAGTAATAATCCAAATCTATACTTTACTTTCTCACTTACATTTTTAAACAAAGCAACTGTCTATTGTTATAAAAAAGTGTATGTTAGAGGTTATAAATAGTTATTGTAATCAACGAGTTTGTTTTATAACGATAAAATAAATAAAAGACTAATATTATAATTGAGGCTCAGAAAAGTAAGCAAACTTGTAGTGTTTTGAGAAAATTAATACGGTACAGATTCCATAAATTGGCTCAACTGTAGAAAGCAGACATTATTTTTGTAACTAATTTTGGATATTATTATTTAGAATCCTTTGGCGCCGATAGCACGCTTACGTTACTAAGTCAAGTGTCAGATTGATTAGTGAGGGGACATAAATTTTGATATTACAATAAAGCTAGTGTTGCGCTGATACACCGGCATTTTCGAATTTTCTTCCTAAGACTAAATAGTTACAAAATATATTTTTTCTGGAAGAGGTAAAACTCAAACATTTCTTTTTATTAATTATTGTGCGCAATATTTTGAAAATCATGTACTACTACCATGACTCCAGCCGCGCTGAAATAAAAAATAATAAGGCCTATATATTCTTCCACGCTATGATCTACATCTATGCCAAATTTCAACGAGACCCATGCAGCCGTTCTTAAGATACCTTTTCACAAACATCCATACATACAAACAATTATATTTATAATATTAGTAAGATTTAATTTTTCACATAACAAATGACAAAATAACATCGTTAATAAGCATTCATTTTTCCTCATATCATTTGCAATGTCATGCAGTTTTTGTGCGTCGTTTGCGTCACTATTTAACAACAGCCGTCTCCATGCTAGGCTAGGGTTGTAAAAATTCAAAAAGTAGTGTTCGGGACATTGGTATACTAAAAAACAAAAAAACAGTTGCTTGTCAACACTAGACTCCTTGGTGGATGAATAAACAACGACGTCCACTCACAAACCTTAGGAAGAAAAAAGGGTCTTGACAGACGGACGGACGGACAACAAAGTGATCCTATAAGGGTTCCGTTGTTTCCTACGAGGTACGGAACCCTAAAAAGATGAATAAACAAAATTTTTTAACTGGTTTACCACGCATTTTTACCCGAAGACATGGATCGACCCAGCCTACAAAAAAATATATCTTTTAATTGATTTCATAAGTGAATCACTTAGCTGTTTTCGGATGGGTGGAACCATGAAGTGCCAACCCTACTGCAAGCACATAGCATAGTTAATTTAAAATGTATTATGTACTTGTTTACAATAAAACCTGCTTCGTTCTCTCGACTCTGCAATTATCAAGGTGTGTTTTGTTTGCAATAAATATTTGTGGTTCCTTTTCATAATTAAAAAAACGTTTGCGTCGTCCTGAAAATCTTTATTTGTGAGTGTGGCTCCAGATTTATCCGTCGTGTTCGACAATAAACAAAGAGATTTTGGCGTCTTTATTTTTTTATGATATAACGAAAATGTGACAGATGGTAATTTGTTTTTTTTTGTCCAGGTGTTTTAGCTATGGAACCTCACGGTTAGGCGCAGAAACAACAGCTGTGAACGGCAAAAAAAAATAACGGATGTCGTAAAAAGTGCGAAATCCAAACATTGTTTACCTACTCAATATTTATTTTCCGTGTTTTTCTCTAAGCAATGATGCAAAAGTAAAATACGCAATTATTTATTTTTTTAGTAACTAACTACTACTGAACCTTCTGACATAGACAATCTATTGAACTACTAGATTCGCTGATTAAGCGATGTTACCAGGTAGTTAATTTCGTGTTAACAATTTTAAACGGACATGTGCGTCCTACATTCAGAAAACATGTACAATATTTGATGAGCTAACATAATACATCGATCGCATTATTTTTATTGCAAATTAAATAAGTTATTATTACACTGCCAAATGCAATAAAACGATTATAGTTACTGGTCCAGTCTAATATCTAGATATCTCTCGTCTATCAAGTTTTCATCTCATTTCTCTTAAGGAAAAATAAAGCAGCAAAAAACCTTATGGCTCATTGTCTTTAGAGGTTCTATTGTCTTACATTGTTAAACCATTACTATGAGATCTATTTTTATTTGTTGAATTAGCAAGATAAATAAAATACGACAGATTTTGGTTGTATTTCTGGGTGTTTTTTTCTAACGAGATTACTATTTCCAAGTATTCAACGTTTCATTATTGCTTTTTACTCCGCATACAATTGTGGAGAGTTTGCGTAATGACAAGCTTACGAAAGGCAGAAAATGGTGTTGAAATGGTAGAACAGCTTTATAATTTTAGCAAAATCAGTGGTAATTCTTTTGTCTAAATCAGCGCCATCTATTAGCATTAAATAGAAGTCTGCGCGATATATGGTAAATTGAAGTGCATTAACGATATTAACCAAACAATTTTTATAAATAAATAACACTGACAATAAAATATCTATAAGTTTACTAATCTGAAAAAGACATAAACTAAACTTGACATTGTTTCTTTTATTTAAGGTTCATGGTGTAACGCCATCTATCATCTAAATGTGAACCAATTGACCTGACTAAAATTTTATTCCCTTATTATAATACAAGTTCTGAGGCGTAAATAAAACAGATTGGATATACGCTAGTGTTAAAACGTAATACTAGATGGCACTAGCTATAGCAATGCATATGTAATGGTGAAAATCAAATTTATTTTTAATTTTAATGTTTCTCTTTACGCGTTATTATTACTTAAATTGTATTAACAATAAATACCTTCATTTATATTTAATTTTCGGAACCACTATTATCATACTTATACTTGTTACTTTATGTTCCTGTTCTGTTTTGTCCGTTATGGATTAGGTCTTTTATAATACAACAATTAGCCACTTTACCGTGGGTTTTGTTATTTATTTTTTTGTCAAAGTTGATGACAGGAACAATATGTTTATATTTTTCCTGTCATCAATATTGATATTTTAGTTTCAGAAACCAACGGTTAATGATTCTTATTGGGATTAAAAAAAGGAAAAAAAACCGCTAATATTTTTTAATTTTTGTTTTCGAGAAATGTATTAATTGTTATTCAAATAAAGATAAAAAAAATTGAATGTTAAACGGTAACTTTCAATATTAAACAATATAGCAAACACAGCACTTATAATAAGTGGAGCGCGCTTGGTGCCAGAACGTGCTGAGCGGACAATAATTTTTAGTATAAAACAGGAAGCGGACAATCAGTCGCCACTTCTCGCCGCTGCCACCATGAAGGCCATCGCTCTGCTGCTGGCCCTCGCTCTCGCCGGCCACGCCGCCGCCAGCATCTTCCGCCACGAGCTCCCAACGGCGCAGCACCACGACGACCTCGACGACCTGCCGCAGCACCACCACTCCGGCCATGAGAAAGTGCACCACAAGGTCCATCATAAGCATCATCACCACCAGTCCTCCAGCGCGAGCTCCGAGAGCAACGAAAGAACCCACAGCCAAGCGACCGATGGCTACATCACTTTTAACGTCGACAACATTTGGGACAAGCCTCTCACCTCTTTCATCGTGAACCGCGATGACTCGCGTCCCCTGCATGGCGACATGCTTACTTGGAAGGGCGTCCAGATCGCCACTGGCCCGCGTTCCCCCGTCACCGCACTCAAGGAGATCGAGAGGATCTTCGACGATGCCTACACCACTATGAAGCACTTCACTGAGGAAGAAAAGAAAAGCTTTCATAAAGCTTACCTCGCCGCTAATAAAATTGAAAATGAAGATGTTCATTTGAATTCCTCCCAACTCCTGAAGAAACATCATTACAAGGTCGAAGAGCACACGGTGCTCACCGACGACGGCTACCATCTCACAGTGTTCCGCGTCGCACCCAAACAAATGCCGATTGGACAAGATAGTACAAGCAGCCCAGTAGTGTTTCTCGCCCACGGGCTTCTCGGTAGCTCCGACGACTGGCTTCTGATGGGTCCCGAGAGGTCGCTCGCCTACATTCTCGCAGACCTAGGTTATGAGGTGTGGCTCGGCAATACGCGCGGCAGCAAATACAGCAGGAATCACGCCAGCAAGCACGAGGCCCAGCCGGACTTCTGGCAGTTCAGCAATGACGAGATCGCACTCCACGATACGCCCGCCATGATCGACCATGCCCTGAGGACGTCGCAACAGAAGACGCTTCAGTACATCGGTGTGTCGCAGGGTACCACAGCTATATTCGCACTCATGGCGTCACGTCCCGAATACAACGAGAAGATTAGCAAAGTGCACGCCATCTCGCCTATGGTGTACATGACGAAGGTCCGCAGCCCGCTGTTCCGGATGATTACCACGACAAGTCCATTCCACGAGCGTCTACAGGAGCAGATTGGATCGGGCGAATTCAAACCAGCCAAGGAATTGATTTATACTGTCGGTGGCAACATGTGCCAGAACGAAATCGGCTGCAAAAACGTCTGCTCTAATATTAACTTCGTGATGGCGGGCTTCGGCGATGTCCCGGTGGAGCGCATCCCCGTCGTGCTTGGCCACCTGCCCGCGGGCGGATCTACGCGCCAGATGCAACACTACGCACAGGGCGTCGCCTCACACGACTTCAGGAAGTTCGACCACGGCCCCGAGGTGAACAAGAAGGTATACGGCCACGTACAGCCGCCAAAATACGAAATGTCCGAGGTGCGGGTGCCAGTCGTGCTGTACTCCGCACCCAGTGACTGGCTGGCGCACCCCGATGACGTCATGCGGCTGTTCAAGGAGCTCCCCAACGCAAAGGCGCACAGCGTGGTGGCTGACGAACAGTTCAGCCATATGGATTTCCTATTCTCTGACAAAGCGCCCCAAGCCGTATACGAAAGCTTGATCTATAACATGAAGGAAGATAACCAATGAAATTAATCGCTTATTTAATATTTATTGTATTCGTTTACAACAATTTGATTCTAATTTTGTATTATTCGTTATTTTACTAACATATTTTTTATGTGCAAATAAATAAAATCCGTCCAATGTCTAGCAATATTAATTTTCTTTTCCCAGACATATCACATTTAGGTTATTCCTTTAACTCCTAAATCCCAATTGACTAAATATTTTAAAAAAATCCTTGAAAGCTCAAAAAACCAAGGTGATTGTTATAACGTTAAGTACAGATTTTCATCGATTAAGCTTTATACATTTTTAATCAATTTTAATGAATAAAAATCGTTTAAACTAACTTAATGAGCAAGTTCTGTTAATAGTTTTATATTATTGTGATATGAGCTATAAGGAAGAAATAATAAGAGTCCATTGGAGGATTTAAATGTAAGAGAATACGAAGTGATAATTTAGTAATTAGATTAGTTACCTAATTTGTTAGTGTTAGTGTCAGTGGTAATCTCTTTAAAGAATATTGATATTTTTTTAAAGAAATAGACTAATTTTGTATATTAATCGCAATCAAATTTGAAATAGATGTTAGCAGTTTTTTATAATATAAGGCATCGTCGTGACGATTTAATGACATAAAGAAAATCTTAACAGATGGCGCTTCAATATTTTTGTAAACTTGTAAACGGTTGGCTTTTTGACATTTGAATATATTGCGGTCACAGCCCACGCTTTGTTTTGACATACACTTCCATTCTGTCATTAAAGCGTTACCGTGTGAGCGAGTAAGACATAAGTGTTTTAGCGTGTGTTAGAAAGAGACGACCGCGCGACGGCGCTGTAGCTTCCCGCCGTCCCCCAAACGTCGCCGTACAGCACATAGACAGTCGCGCTCCAGTTCGGTTTGCTGTGCGTAGTTCGGCTCTGTTTTTCATTTTGGTGGGTGTTGATAATAATAACTTCAACCAACTGACATTCAGTGAACTGCTCTTGTTTTGTTTCAATAGTGACAGCGAAGAATAGTGTCTTCGAATGGATTAAATAACGATGTTACCACCTACGGCCGGTATAGCAGAAGATAGCAACCGGCCTGACATGGCATACCAGCAGAGACGTGACGTTAGAGAAATAACAAGAGACATTATCAGAGACGCCCGCGTCAGTAACCGACAGTCCATGTCGCCTGGAGGTAAGCCGGCCTAACGACGCCACGTTTCCGCCATGCTTGTCATACTGACATACGTCAAGGTGACATGTATATAAAAACAACGCTTTTGCCGCTAAAAATGATTCTAAAATCAGTTTAGTTTTACCTAATTTGTACATAGCCACAATTCGGGACACATTTTAAATCTATTACGTCACCCTAGATGCTTACTGTTACAAAAGGAAAATGGCGCCAATGCGCCACATTGATCACTTGATTTAATTTATCTTATATTTATCCAGCCAAACATAAAGAAATATGCCTGAAAATGTTACACTGACCTATTGCGTAAAGTTTTCTACTTATCATATCGTATTGAAGCTTAAAAAGAAAACTTGGCACGTGCATGGGTTATTTTTAACCACCACAACGACTACCATGTTTCATTGTTTCTTAGTTCTATAAAACATTTTTTCTAGTTGGGACGTTATAAAGGAATTTTGTCTAAAAATGTAGCAAAGTGTAATGTGATATTGTTTGTTTATTGTTATTGAAATCTCATTGACTTAAAATGTCGCAATGACAGTAAAATGACAGTGTACAAGCAACACAAGATGGCGGCGGCGCCTCGTTTTAATTTCACGGTTAAATCACGCGCTTTGGTTGGTGGCGCTGTAGTCGTTTTGTTGATATTAATGATATGACAGAATCGATATGTTTTCTAATTTTTCATACTATTTTATCAAATCACAATAATAATTGATATGGTTAAGTTAGAAGAATGGCATATTTAATCTTTTTTTTCCTTTATTTTCTTTTTTTTTAATTTAATTTCCGATAATATCAGTCAAAGACATTTAAGAATATAGATAATAACTAACATTTTTTTTTGCTTAAATGGTTAATCCACTGGTTTTATCTATAAAACAGTTGCTAAAATTGTTATAAGTTCTCCAGTAGTTAGAAAATGTTATAATATATAAATCATACATATACAAGCAACATATAGGAATGTTTATCAATGTTATCAATATCTTTCAAACATGTTACATAAAATATCATAATTATATAAGATATTTGTTGGAAAATTCTTTTATTACTCTAATCAAAATTAAGTTCTTTTGACTATTCACCACCAGAGTGCCGCTGTTGTTTTAACTGTCTTAAAGAAAGTGTTTCTAATATCCTCACTATATCTTAATTATTTTACTTGTTTTCACTAATTCGAGACTAACTTTTGTGTGATTAAGTTAGACTATCCCAAGGTAAAAAAGATTAAGTTCCGTGGCATACTTTTTTATTCACTTGCGCAATGCTACTTCCCCACTGGTGTGATAGCATTTACTAATCATTATTCTACACACTTTTTTTCCTTACTGCATATAAATAATTTAAAATGCAAATCTTACTAATATTATAAATGTGAATGTTTAGATGTATGGATGGATGTTTGAAGGTATCTCCAGAACGGCTGAATTGGTCTCGATTAAATTAAGCATAGATGTCGAACATAGTCTGGAAGAACACAGAGGCTGCTAATTATTTTTTTTTTAATCCGTGCGGACGGAGTCGCGGGCGACAGCTAGTAATGTAATAAAATATTTCTTAATTATATTATTAGAGAAGTGTTTACAACTACTTGACATGTGACAAACTACACTAAAGAGGGATTCAACGGATGTGAGCCCACTATTTGAAATGCAGCAGGTTATTGACACTAAAGGGCTATCAAGTCCCAATTAAGAATCGGTTTTTCTTATCATGAAATGTCAGTTTTAAATCAATTCATTGAAGATAATGTCCCCTTATCAGTTTATAAACTAGGTCATTGATATCTCTAAGAAAATATTTTAAGAGAACCAACTATAGATATTTAACATAATATCAATAGATAGGATATTATGAACCAAATCTTATTCTGACTAATGTGCGATTATATCTGAAATGTATGAAAGAAGTTACTCATAATGTTTGCTCTATAACTAGAATCATATTTGATAATATCAAAATGTTCAAATTGCATGTTTAGTATTGTTTATGTTATTCCAATACTTTATTTTGAATTGTTTATAATCTGCACCTAATCATTTACTCTTTTTTTCATTGACAGTTTAGTTGTGCTTGCAACTACTAAAATATGCATTAAAATTGATGAAAACGACACATATTTTAGTGCTAAACTAAGCTTCCTATTGTAACTATGGTATTTTTTGTAGTTGAAAAAATAAAACAATAATTAACATAATACCAAAGGCTAGGTCATAAAAAGAACATGTAATTTTTACGTCATAACGTACGTAAGGCGACAAAGTAAACAACATGACTAGCAGGCATTAGAAACAAGTGTGGTGAGAAACTTGTCGGCAGGGCGCCCGGCGTGCCCACTGACATAGTTGCGAAAGTAGAGCGATCCACTGAATACCGTGGAAATGTCAGCTACAGGGCTGACAGGTTAATAAGCGGTTTATTTTTAAAACTGTAGTGTTACGTTTTGAAAAGAAATAGGTTTCAGAACGAAACCGACCGCCAACAATGACGTACAACGTTTGAGGTTAGGTCGTTTGCCGCGCTGTCAATTATTCGTTGACCCTTTTCTTTGAAACGTACTTGTTTTATTTTCACTATTGTTTAAGAGACGTCGAATATTGTTATTAAAATATACTGAACTTAACCATGAAGTCTGTTGCGAATTGAAGTAACAAAGCCATAAATTATATTTAATTCAGTTTTCGATTTTCTACGAGTCTTGTTCACTAAACATATTCAGTTTTTTTTTTTAATATCGAAGTATAAATTATAGTACCATAATAGTTTGTACGACACATTATAGTATAGCACATTTTCGCTTATAAAAAAATCTAGTAAACGGATTTAATTCCGGGCCAAGGTCAATTTCGTGCTATATTGTTAAAAACACCCATCTCAGTTCGATCCTCTCAAGGAGCCGCATTGAAACCCTTCACATAACGGTGTTTTATATTTATAAAATTGGAAGACTTTAATAGCATTTAAATCTTATTAAGTAGGAATTTACAATTTCAAAATTTAAAAACCATACGGTTGAAAACATCTTGTGAGTTACAAGTACTACGAAGGGAAATAAAATACCTTGTCTTATCTTACGTAACGGTCAATAACCGACATCGGTTGATAACCAAAATAATTTGTCGTCTACATTCTAAATCAGTTCTATTATCCGTTTTTTTTAAATCTATGCTGTGTTAATAGGCAAAAGGCTTTTACCGAAACGCCCAGACGAGCTGAGAATTAACATAATTTTGTCTAGACAAAAAAAACTAAATCTTAATGTTATTGGTTGGTTGAAGCTCATGTAAAGGTTAATGTATTGGAACCCAAGACAGATTAAACTGGAAAGCATGTTTTTTTAATTTTTAAACGTTTCAATTACGGGCCAGTAAAGTATTGCCCAGATATTTTTAATACAATACTTGGTACGAGAATAGCAAGGAATTTAGACGAAGAGCATCGCACTGATCTGACCCGGTGTTCGGTGTTCCCGTCTTTAAGCCTGTGACGTCACAGTGCCAAAGGGCTCGGCGGAAAGTGTGTCGTAATGAGTGATGTAATGACATCCTATTTCTTACACAATACAACATAGAAACAATATTTTTTCAAAAATCTACTTTCTAAATCAATTTCTCATGTATTGTAACCTAATTAACATCATAACAAACAAAGGGTACTAAGCAGATTTTTGTGAAGATTGTAAGTTGTAAACTCCATACGCTCGTCTGTGCAGTGCGTTTTGTAGCTTTTGTAGGTTAATGTAATTTAATGATAAAGGTGCCTTATGCTTTTGTTGTGGATTATCTACAAGCTTGTCCCTGGTGTTAGTCATGAGTTTTTCTATTGGTATGTTTTCAGTTCTTCAAACGTATAACTATGTCAACAACATAAGGTATTAACAACACTTATAACAATTCTATAGAATAATTATAGTAGCAAAAACATAGAGGTCAAAATCTGTCTTGTGATTTTCAAAGTTATTTTGGAATGGTGCCAAAGAAAAATTTAATAGTAAAGAAAAGGATTTAGTAAACACCTTTCACTTTTACAATAATACAATGTTATTTTGCAAGTTAAGTGCATAACAAGGGGTGAGTTTGGCGGCGCTGGCCCGACACCCTCGGGCCGTCGACCCCGATCGATCCAACCCCCTTGTACTTGCCCTCCCCCACCGTCCCCGAATGCCTTCCGACGCAGTTTCCGCGTCCGTCTGACCTTGCGCCTTTGTTATTGCAGTGTTTTAGACATAAAGTACTTTTGTATTTTAACTAATACGTATATAAAAATGTATGTTTGTTATTTCCCGATGAATTGTTATCTTAAATTTTTGGAAAAATGTAATTACATTTTCCCTCTCTCGGCTCTATTCGTGGTAAAAATATGTCCAAAAAACCATTTTTCCCTTTTCCCACTCATGGTCTCATTATTCTGTAGGATAGAATCGTTGGTTTATTTTTTTTAATGCTTGAAAAACCTTTTTATATCAGAAATAATTGTGAACAAGCGAACAGTACTAAATATGCTTTTCCCAGTAAAACAATACTAGCGGCAGTGGGTTTGCGAGGGGGAGGGGGATATTTGTTGAAACATGTGTCCAGAATGTTTTGTCGACTCGCCCGGATTTATGTATCCGACTGATTACTCGGGTGACCATTGCTCGAGGAATAAACAGATTCTCATCTCATCTCACTAATATGCCTAAAAACTTTGTGTCGCGGTCTTAATTATGTGATTGTAAGAAACATTTTCATAATGTGTGGCGTTTAAAATATCCCACTGTGTTTAATTCTTACATAGTTTATTCTAAAAAAAAATCAAGCACAATAATAGAAAAGTTCTAATTACAAAATCGATATCAATTAAATTAAAAATATAAGGTATTTTTTAACCGTAAAACAATCCGTTTATTTAGGTGCGTTTGGCAAATATCGCTACGTTGACGTTTTCAGTATCACCCCGCGAGGAAATACTTATGTTTATACATGAAGCATCCATTTACATTACACCACTTTCGCATAAATGAAATATTATATTAATGTTTAGCAAAGAAATATGATTATGTCGATTTTATGAGATGGAAAAAGATTTGAAGAAATGGCCATAAATAATAGAGAAGAAACAATTATTTGAAATTGAGTATTATTTATCACCATACAGAAATCATTGTCTTTAATATTTTACACTTCATGGATATCGTAATATTTACTAATAATTTCTTAAGCGCTAAATCACGCATCACGGATTAGTTTACTACGTAACTAAAAAGGATGATTAATGTCAAGGCATTTTCTTATCTAGATATATGTAAATAAGTTCTATTATCGTAAAATAGTACCTGTGTCCATGTAAAGGGTCGTTTTGAAAAGGTAAACAAACCGTGACAAAGTATATTTATCAATCAACTTACATTTAAAAGGGACCTTCAGAAATGATTAGCCTTTTTTACAGAACACAGTCTGAACGAAAGTAAAGATGGTAGGGTTGTAACTTCCTTGCTAATTTGTGGTTTAAATGTAAGAATGTGTAAGAAGCACTCAGCGTAACGAATTATGATAAGATTAGATTTCAAAGAGTTTTTATTACACACACACACATGCGCAAAAACATGAAATATTAAAACGAAACATGCGTAACGTAAACGTAGGATCTAATACAAGTGTAAACGAAATAGCTAAATAGGATAAGCGGAATTAATCAAACAAACATTACATAAAGATCTCTCGGCTATCCATATTATTTATAACATCGATGCCTTTAAAATATACAACATATTTACAAGTCATGTTTCAACACTCAAAGTAAATTCGCTTGCTGTGAGTGATCGTCACTCGCTCAGAAAGCCCCAACTTCAACAGTGATGGATCGCTTTCTGATTGATGTATGACTGTCCTGGAATAATGTTAACTGATTTTATACATAACAAATACGTATAGTTAAAATTTCAAGTTATAGTTCATTTTCTATTTTTTTTAACAGTGAGAAGGCATAGTAAGTAGCATAACAAGATTATTGATGGCATAAACACAATGCGCAATACTGAAGTGTAAATTCCCTTTGTTATTTCTTAATTTAAAGGTCTCTGTCAGTCAAACGGCAGACCCCACTACCAAGGTTAGCTGTGTGAGAGTAGTGTTAGAATTCTAAGCAACAATTAATATTTATTTTCAGGACGTGACCGTTTCCCATCGACGTCGTCGACGGACGATAATGAGTCCGGTACAGATGGCGAGCCGGACAGATCTCGACGAGCGTTACAGCACGCGCTGTCGCACGCGCCACCGCCCGGCATGGTGGCGGTGCGCAAACGGCGCGGCAACCTTCCCAAACACTCCGTCAAGATCCTTAAACGCTGGTTGTACGAACATCGGTACAATGCTTATCCTAGTGATGCGGAGAAACTCACCCTCAGTCAGGAGGCCAACCTCACTGTGCTACAAGTAAACATTTATTTTATCACTATCTTTTTCCCGAAACTTTATCCTTGCTAAATGTTACTTAATCACCAAATAATTACTCTATCTAACAATTGTATTGTTTATGATGCAGGTATGCAACTGGTTCATAAACGCGCGGCGCCGCATTCTGCCGGAGATGATCCGGCGCGAGGGGCACGACCCGCTGCACTACACCATCTCGCGCCGCGGCCGCAAGCAGCTCGGCTCCTCCGGCACACAGTCCGGCCTGCTCGTCGGCTCCTGGGACAACGAACAGGAGGTAACCAAACTATTTTAATTCTTATTAATAGGGCTTTTTCTAATATTATTTAACCTTGGATTTTGAACATACATGTATACCAGAGAAGCTCATGGAAATTGAAATAACGCTGGACTGGAATAATGTAAATTGGACATTATGTCAAACCCTACCTAAAATACACCTTTTTTATTATAATACATTTTTTAACGTGATATTATTGCAGGGCGATGGCGAGGGCGAAGGTGATGGTGAACGTGGTCAGGACCACGACTACGGCGACGGGCTGCTGGTGTACCGCAGCGATGGTGACGCGGACGGCGAGGGTGCGGAGGAGGACTACTCTTCCAGCGCCGTCAGCGAGGAGGAGGTCAAGTACGACCCCTCCGTGTGGCAGTCTGTCATCCGGTACGGCCCTGAGGACCGCGACCTGCATCCCGCCGCCAGGGGGTGAGGCACTAAGTCGTCACATATGAATAAAAACTGCCTTCTCGTTATTAAAATATTATTTCTAAACTAGATGTTGGCCGCGACTCCTTCCGCGCGGAAGAAGGAAGAATAAAATAACAAATTTCATCAAAGAAAACTTGAGAAAAATACATATTAATATTAGTTTGTAATATGTAAGATGTATGTTTCGCGGTGTGAGAGGAGATTGTATTGCGACAGGAGCGCTGCGGTGGTGACAGTGCGCACCTCGGACGAGGGCGGGGAGGAGGGCGCGGCGGGCGGGGGCGGGGGCGGGGCGACGGGTAGCGGGAGCGGGGGCGGAGCGGACGGCGGCGGCTGGCACCCGCAGCTCGCGCACCTGCCGCAGCTGCCGCACCCGCTGCGCCGCTCGCTGCAGGTACACATCACCGAATAATATCATGTTTCACCAACTTCTTTCATCCACCTATTCATCAATCGATTCAAAATCATCATCATCATCCGATGATGATGATGACGAACCTCACTAAGGAACTGGAAGCATACCTGTCTAACCATTGAGTTGACTAGGCCATAGTCAACCACATTGACCATGCAGGTTGGTTGACTTCACAAATTGCGAATAAAATGACAAAGCTCTAGTGAAGTACGCAACGACAGCATTAATACGGCTCCCGTAATTTATCAGTGATATAATTTTACACTATTTGATCCATAAATACGGAGTTGTAAAATGCTCTGAAATATAGTTTTGTCAATATTGTATAATAATTGTAATATTGTCCAGTATAGTTGTTGATTTGATGCTTGTGTGCGGATGCAGGCGGGCGGCGGCGAGGGCGAGCGCGACAAGTTCAAGTGCCTGTACCTGCTGGTGGAGACGGCGGTGGCAGTGCGCCAGCGTGAGAAGGAGCAGGAGGAGGTCATCGTCTAGTGCTCGCTCCCCGCCTCATACAGTGCGTTTTGTATGTATTAACATCTCCACGATCCCAGAGTACGGGAAATTATACTTCTCTTCCCCTTCCCACATTTTTCTAATTAGGAAGCAATGGGAAGTGGATGTGGATTTGTAAAGGAATTAATTGAAATAAGAAAAATCTTAATAATAGCTCAATACTCCCCATGTTTGATATTTCTAATTTGTTTATAAAATTTACGGTCGGTTTCTGAGACCAATGTCTGTATGAAGCATATCATCATCCCTATCATATGTTTGATTTTCAATAAGAATATGTTTCAAACGTTGATTCTGGTCTCAGAAACCCACAGTTAAACATTCAATTGAAATGACATATCTTATTTCAGATTGTCCACACAAAAGCCGAGTCTATACGCAAAGTATTTGCTTGTGACAATCTACATTTGAATAATGTCCACTAAAGGCCACTGTGACTAAGTGCTTACATACAATGATCATCTCAGACTTTTGCCGCTATAACGAGAAGAAAATAGAAATGTTGTACTTGCATCGCTCAATAAATGAAACAAATCGGACTAAAATAAGATAAAGCGAGTTGTTCACTTGACTTCTGTAAGTTTATTTATCAAATTACTTTACATATCAACAAATTATAATTATTCAAACTTTCGTGAGACATTATACTAAAGTGATGTAAACACGGCTAAACACTCACGTATATTCGTCCGGTGGCGGCACCGACTAGTTTCGGTTTAGCCGTTTTTATATCAGTTTAAATTATACTTTACTTTTCACTGTAACTTTAAAAAATATTGTGTTTTTCGAAGGAAAAATGAAAAAATGTTATTCAGCAATATGAAATTTTTATTTTAATATATCAAAATACATATAGCAACCGTAAATAATTGCATACGTGAGTCCTAATGTAAACTATGAATACATATAAATATATATGCACTTCCTTAGTATGTAATATTCGTATGATAACACTAAAGGAGAGAACCTTGAAGGAAATCGTCTCTTTTACTGTTCAAGGAGTTTTTACACTTTAGCAGCCATTAAATCTAAAAAAAGAAGAAATTTAAACTTTTGAATTTAGTAATGTCAGATCAGTTTTCTATGTCTTTTTGGTATTCATGTTCTACAATATTAACTCATTTTTCTGCAAACAAGGGTTTTTTTATTTAAAGCCCTGTACATTTACATTTTAATAAGTCATATAAAAACTATGTATTAATTTGATATTTCTACTCTGATTTCCTTTATGTCACATCAAACATGTCCAACTCATTAAATAATCAAAATTAATGTCATAATAATGTATTTCATACATTCCTTTAAGGTTCTACTCTGTAACAATACTGCCTTTATAACCCAAATGTTCTAGAAATAAATATATATATATGTAAACTCTGTTCAATATATATACAGAATAAAACATATAACAGAAAACATTGTTACTATTTAGTATCACACATCCATACTAAATATATTTCACTATAAAGTATATTGCATTAGTTTATATAATGAAATAACTATATAACTTAAATAGTTTATATTGAACAGAGTAAATAAATATTTATAATAATATAATAATTACTTAAAAATAAGCTACAAAAGTTTTTTTTACTATGATACATTAAATTATAGATAAAACTAGCTGTCGCCCGCGACTCCGTCCGCGCGGTACTAAAAACCATAGTCGATTCTTAGAGCTACTGAATATGCAGAGTTTCATAAAAATCGATCAAACCGTATTGGAGGAGTGTGGTAACAAACATTGTGACACGAACATTTTATGTATTAGTCAGTGAACATATAAAATATATTTCTTATGTTGAAATTATTTGATTTGATTGAAGTTTTGATGTTAATCTTATATCAAGTTCCAATCCGTCAATGAATGAATGAAAATGATTAATTCCTTCATATAACGGTTTATATACTGAGTGAGTTATATATGTAGCCTATATCAATATACACATATGTATATATGTTATCAGTAGTATGTAGTGAATATAGTCAAATATATTTTCGAAATATATAAATCCCGCTTTATATATATTTGTAATGTTTACTAGAAGGTTGGAATTTCACGTAGAAAATTTTTAGTCATGTAAAATGTCCAACTTATGTTAAGTAATATCGCTTTCAAGTAAATGAGTATATAATCAAGTTATTTTCAAGTAAAGTTATAAGAAACAATAATACTTATCAAATGTAAATATTCAAATTAATTTTCCAAAATCCATGTAATTCTATCATATACTTACAAAAAAATTCAGCTAACAAAATATATCATTTTTTGTTTTATATATAAACATATAAGTATTTTTTTCTAGTTGTATGTTTACATATGCCGTATATATTTAATGAATATAACAACATATAAGGTAGTGCAATGTATCAGGTCACAATTTATAGTTTTATATGTAAGATATGTGTAGGTCAGCATAACATATATCTTTGACATTGTATATGACCATAGAGATGGCTTTAAATTTTAAATATAGACAAATGCTTATTTACTGATACTTGATACTGACAGAGGGAAGTACTTTTTTAACACGTACAATGCAACTACAATTTTTTTGTAGAAAGTTAAATGTTACAGACAAGTCGCGACACTGAACGTGTTAATTGCTATTTTTTGTTTTAATGAGAAGTGACAGCTTTTTAATAAAGTTTTTCGTTCTATTTGTGACTGATTTGTACTAATACCAAAAAAACTGATTCACGAGAGATATGATTTGATATCTCAGTCTACCCCTGATTAAGATAAAAGGCTTGAAAGCTTATAAGAATAAGTAATCGCGTGCCAACCAATCTAAGTTGTCGTTTTACGATTTATTCGTTTTATTTGAATTGTCATCGTCCGCCATTTTGTTAACAAAATGGCAGCTTTATGTAGGTTTATTTTGTAATTTTATTTAGCTGGGACAGGCCCTATTCTATTAGTTTAAATTAGTTAAGGTACATATGAATAAGTTTTGTTTTATCATTCGTCCTAAAGAGGTGTTCTTTTTTGTTCTTAACCTGAGTACAATCGGAATATTTTCGTGTTCGCGAGGTTTTTTTTGTATATATTCGTGTGTAAGAATCTTAATTAGTTAGAGATTAAAATTTGAGTTCATTGAAAGTGTCTTTTATTTATAATTATCTATAACATCTCCTATTTTAGAATTAAGTGGAACAAAACATGAACAATATGGTCCTTCGAGTCGGATATCAAACATTGGTCATAGTATATCCGGTTTGCTAACAAAGTTGTTCCTCCTCTTATTGGGAGCGTCGACCTGGTCTCTATTGGGAGACTTCCTCTTGCTCTCATCAGCACCAGAAGCCTCTACCGCTATATCCTGTGTCGCGATCCCCATCAGAAAGTTGTCTACACTGCTGTTGTCTTTGGACACGGCTTGATCATCTGTTGAAAACGATGACTCGTAAGAGGCCAGCGAGCTCCCGGACCATAGACAATTATTCAACATAAAAATAAATATTTTATAAAGCAGTAGATTTTCTTGAAAGCATCGCTTTAAAGTATTGATTCTTGAAGAATCTTGGAATCTTTTTCAATAAGCCGTGATAGGGTTATATTAAAAGAAAAAAAATTACGTAGAAACAAAATTTAATAAGTTAAACAAAATAAAAAACACTCGGAAAAAAAGAAATTAACTATTTTCAATTATGAAAAGAAAAATAAGAGAAATATTAACACAAAAGTATATAAGCATATGAAGAACTAGCATTATAAAGAAAGTTGAAAGATATTCTTATATTGGACCTATCGAATATTCCAAGGGTCCAAAAATAAGTTCATTGAATACAATATCACCAATGCATTTACAGATAAGATTAATTTATAAATGACCTTTTCGTTTCACATTATTTGGGTGAGTTTTTCAATATTGAATGAATGCTAACCCTCTCCCATCTTCTGCTTGAGCAGCTGTTTCAGTCTGAACTCCTCCTGCGCTTGTCTCTGGCGGCGCTTCCTCTCCGCCCGCGCCTCCTCCTCCGCACACGCCTCAGCCCCCGCCCCCGCCCCGCTCGCCTCCTGTTCACGAAGTGCCGCTTTAATCCACCTAAACCCTCGTAATATACAAAAAATGGCAAACAACCAACCATCTAATATGACTAAAACGCTAGCCATATACCTCTACAATCAAATCAAATGTTGCTGATGTCGGTAGTGACTTTGATAAACAAAGAAGAAAAGTCTGTCTTCTGTGAGGTTAATTAGGATAGGCGACCATTTGACAAGACATTTTTGAAGGTATGGTATTAAAAATATCTTCTATAAAAACTCGAATATTTTTTTGTAAGAAAGAAAAAAGAAGTAATAATACAGTAATAGTAATAATAAAAAAGCATATCTAATATTATGATGGATAAAAAAGAAACGTAAGATCAAAAATAATAATAATAAACAATGAAACATTTTAAAATTTCCAATCGTTTTATTATAATAAAAACATATATTGTAAACCCACACAATATGGTTTAAAAGTCTACGCAAAACCTATTTTATCTTCACAATTCCATTCCGACATAATTCCCGAGCAAAGGATACCACTAGAACGTTTATATCAAACTACTGGTTTACTTTATATTACCATATCTATAATAATGAGAATTTTGAGCAGCATTTTGTGTAAATACTAAATTCAATATAAGTGTACGAGGCGTATCCTATATCCAAGGCTAGTTCCACTACAATCAAATGAAAACAGTGTTTCCCAAAAGTATCATGTTACAAATATATCGTTTACATAGAAATACATGAAATTATATAAGCCAGGCAGTCGTAGAAACTGCAACTAAAACGGTTTACTAGAGATAAATATGTAAACGAAAGACAAACCGACTTAAATTATTCAAACTTTCGTGAGACATTATACTAAACTGACATATAAACACGGCTAAACACAGTGAGCGACGGACTGCGTCCGCGAAATAATACCAGTACCACTCATCCTGATGAAGCCCATCGGGGGCTCGAAACTAGTCGGTGCCGCCACCGGACGAATATACGTGAGTGTTTAGCCGTGTTTACAAACCGACTTCTATGGAAATATTTCGTTCAAGGTTCAAACCTGGAGAGCCTTAAATAGTGATCCAAATTATATTCATTAAAACTTTAATCGAATTCCATTGTTTAAAAAAAAACATTATTTATGGCCATTACAAGTATATAGATTAAAAAAAGTTGGAAAACACTGTCATATAAAACACCCTACGTCATCTAGTAGACCAATTCAAATGACACGTAAAACCACGTCCTACTAAGCACTTACACTAATAACACTTATTCCTAATACTAGTAACTTGGAAAAGATTCAATAAAAAATAGTTTACCGATTTTAGAGATTTAAAAAAAAAAGAAATTACTAATACGCCCTTACTAACGACTAAAATAGAATCACTAACTCCAAGTGCTAAGGCTCATTGCTACTTATGTAGCATTTCTCACGCGACACAGTACTACAAAACTTACTCTGAACTCCACTGAATGTCACATATTATATCTTTCTTTGACTAAAAAAGACTACTATATGTACCATACAAGTCTGAAAGGAGTCCTAAAGTTATAAAAAAAATAGTGTTGCCACCAAATTTACCATCTCGTTGGTTTATGGCAACATTAGTTATACAATTGACATTCGAAGAGGGAAATCATTACCACAAAATTACTTCATATCAGTTATTTCTTAATGGAGGTATTCTCCGTAAGTTGGCAGTGTTTGGAGATATATTGGGGCACTTGTAAATTTTCATTCTCTTCACCATTTCAAAATCAACTTTTTTTCTACCAATTTTGCTTTAGGGTTGCCATTATTAGCGTCACCCTAAATACACATCAAAAACCATGAGACATCATAGTTTGGCAAGAAAAATTAAATCACTGAAGATTCCAGAACTTCTGTTTAATTTACGAGAATAACAAACTTATTTGTTTGTTAAAATTTCAAATTTAAAAACCGATCTAAAGATATGTATAAGTTTTTTTGGAACGGTTTCAAGTCAATATTTAAATAATATATTTGTACATTGATAAACACATTATCAAAGACATACATAATAAAATCATTATTCGCTTTTCAAACATATGCCCAAGTGTATACTACTTTATAATTTGAAGTCAATCGGCCCCCCTCACTAACTAAGTCAAGTGATAAGAAATGCAGTCAATACGAAGTTCAATGTCGTAGTCCTTAGGTAATTGAGATGTATGTAGCTTACTTTCATCTAACATCAACATTCAAGAGATATATCACATATCAAACTACTGAATACATCATGTAAGGAATGAGATGTTTTACATAATTAAGATTTAGGCGGCGTGGCGTCCGGTCCCGAGCTGGGGGAGTGCGTCTTGTGCAAGCTTTCGTCGGGGAACTGCTTCTCGACCTGCTCGGCCACCCACTTCTTCACTTTCTGCTCCGTCCAGAAGCCATCATAGAAGATGGTGGGCTTGATCCAGCAGCCCTGGTTCTGCTGCGGGCCGTACTGCACCGGCTCCCCCTCCAGTCCACCGGGCCGTACGCACGCGTTCTTACATTCGGAACCGGACCGGGAATTGACCACGAGGTTTTTTGGGGGTATGTTGAAATTCAAATTGACATTGCTGTGATGTCGGTCGAAGCTCTCGTAGGTGAAGTGCCAGGGGCCGGCAGAGTACTCGTAGTACGCGTTGGGGAATATGTGTGGCGGGCCGACGTGGGGGGGCGCAAGACGCGGCGGCGGGTACAGGGGGGGCACGACGCCGCTCATCACTGGCAGGACGAAACTTACGTTGGAGTTTGGGCGCATGTGCGCGTGCTGCGCGTGCTGCGGGTGTTGTGCGTGCTGCGGATGCTGCGGGTGCTGTGCGTGCTGCGGCGGGGGGTGCGGCGCAGGGGGTCGCGGAGCGCGCGGCACGTTGGCGGCGGGCGGCAAGTTGGCGGGCATGGGGTGCGCCTTGGCTACTGGCGGCGCGGGGGTCAGCACCGCGTTCTTGATTGCCGGCGGGATGACGGGTCGGTTCACTGAGGCGCTGCTATCCGACTCTTTTCGTATATTTTTATTGAGGGGACTGTTTTTGGGCTCCTGCTTGTTGGCCACATTCTGGTTGTTCTCTTTGAGTGGCTCCGGGGGCGGAGGGGTGACCTCCACTTTGTTTGTATCTAAGAGTTCCATCAGTTCTGTGGCCACGCTACCACCAAAACTCAGCAGGGTCTCTCGCAATGCATTTGTAACAGCACACTGAAAATAATAATACAATTATTAAGTTCCTCAAACTTAAATACATAAATTTTTGACCAAATGTTGCATAAACTATTCATATGTAATCTAAATAAAGCTTGTAATTACCTTCCTAGCTCTGTGTATAGCGGAGCCCTTGTTAGGGCCAATAGCAGTAGCATAGCCCACATTCTCCCTGTGTATGTCAAAGCTCTTCACTGTCACTGACACAAAAGCTGCCACACCAGCTGTACACTTGTTCCCCACACAATCCACAAAATCTGAAAAATATTGTCTTTATTACATCTTATCATTGTGGCAGGAATAAAAAAATGTAATATGTCAACATTGCAGATTTTTTCTCATTTTAATAAAGATTCGTTTTAAGTTTATTTGTATTTATTTTTTTAAACTGCCTTTGTACTCACCATATTTACAAAAAAACAAAATTAAAATGGAACAAGAGAGGTTCAATTTATATTTTCACATTGCACTTATTTTACTGCCAATGAAAAAAAATGACTAACCACAAATAACTAAATTTACTATTTTTATTAATTACTAATAACATACCAAGATCCTGCTTGCTGACAGACCAGCTCCAGTTGTTGAAGCCCCACTGGGAGTGTCCAAAGTTGATCAGCTGCTGCCGTCGCTGCGGGGGCTCCCAATCTTCCTCACCAGTACATATCTCCGGAGTGCTTGCATCTGGCTGTTTTACATATAAAAGAAAATTAAAAGATTTTAATCCTGTAATAAAAGTGAAACAGAAAAACTATCTTGGTTTAATAAAACTCAATCTATAATTTTTTCTTTGTGAAAACCCAATAAAGACTTTTAAAATATAAACTTTATCTTCATGCAAATAAAGTGACATGTTATGTTATTGCAATTATTACTTACTGCCTTTAACTATTTCTATCTAGTATTATAAATGTGTATATTATAACTATATACAATGCCTAATTCCCTTTGAATAATATAATGAATGATAGCCACGTTTATTGATATTTAAACATATGCACATTGTACATGAATACATAATACCTTTTTCAATTTAGAGAAATCTTCGATAAAAATCTAGACTTAATGTATATAAGGCATTAAAAAACTTCATTACCATTTTGATACTGCAATTGGCCACGGGGAAGCCTGGCTTTCGCTGCATCTTTGTCAATGCAGCTAAATATAATCACCTTTATTAAGTATTCATTAAATTGTATCACACTGGGGCTACTAGCTCAACACAAACACAAAAACAAGGCCCTTTAATTATGTCGGCCGATGTTAGATTAACAAATTAATCTCAATTTCACAAAATAAACTTAACAAAACAAGTATTGACATTTTGCGCGGTACCCAATACGCCAAAAGCAAAACTTGTAAGAACTGACGTTTCGTTAACGATTAATGAATTTTGCGCTTTTGACACTGATCTCTACAAATGGATAGGTCAGTACTTGGAAATGGCTGTTTTTGATTCATTCCGACTCCAACGTGCCGAGTGAAGTTCCTGATAGTTAATTTTATCTCTGTTATTAGTGTGAATCCTCACCACTGATACCAACCGCAACATCAGCGCCAAAATGGCGATAATCAAGTAGGCGCAAAATAACATGATTCATAGCCTAACCATAATTAGAGCCAGTGGTTTTTAATTTTCGATTTGCAAAATATAAAAGTTTTTCTTGTCTTTTAAAAGTTATTTCTTTGAGAATATCTAATGAAACAGTGAGTTTATTCTGTAATGAAATCCTTTTGCACATAACCACAGATTTGTCAGACTGCTGCAAATACCCAAAGAGAATACCTAGTCTTCGCCACAAAGTCAAAATAAAGTGTTGTCAGATCAGATGTCAGTTGTGAAGTTGTCATTGTTGGCAATGTCAGATTTAAAATAGTAAAATAGCAAACCTAAGTTTAATTTAATTTATTTCGTTCT
>NW_013530507.1:674769-901068 GCF_000836235.2 Papilio xuthus
CATTGGGTCTACGGATATTGAGTTCATACCTGGCAAGCTACGAGGAGGCCATTATGTAGCTGATACACAGACAGCAGGGTAAAAGGTTCATGTATATCATACTGCCCTAAAATGTCTCGGAATACTAAGGAAAAAAGATTACTAACAATTTTCACATTAAAAATCTCACTACTTTTAGACATTATTAATTAGAATCCTTTCGTGCGAATGACGTGCTTTCGTTACAAAGTCCAGTGTCCGAATGAATTGTGAGGGGGCACAAACATTTTAGTAAGGCTAGTTGGGTCAATACACTGCCACATTTTCGGATTTTCTTCGCAACGAAAGTTTGAATGGATGTTTGTTAATAACGTAATGCCAGAGAGCTCATCAGATCTGAATAAAATTTGCAGTAGAGTTAAATTAAACTCTGAATTAACGCATAAGCTAAGCAACTCCAGCTTTTTATTTCATACAGATGAAGGTGACATAGTTTACTATAAATCTCAAATTATTTCCACAATATTTGCAGATCTATCAGTTTACTTCTCCAAGTGGCATTACCCTGTGCATTAATGGCGGATGGTCCAGTAACTCTGGATCTGAAAGGTGGCACCAACGCAGACATGGCACCACAGATTGACTACATGTGTGTGGTCCTACGACCACTGCTACTTAAGTTCAAAGTGGACTTTTCCTGGAAGATACATAGAAGGGGGTAAGTTTTCACATTCTATTTTATCTCTTAAATATGTCAAGGTTTGTGATTATTTTATATAATTAATAAAAAAGTTATTACATTACGTATTTTTCTTTTTATAAGTCTTATTGGGTCAAGGTTAGCTGCGCAGTGCTCTTGCCCTGTATCCCACCACTACGCTCCTCTACACTTAACATTGTGTTCTAAGCAGTGATACATGTGAAGTTAAGAGCTAAGGGAACATACCCATACTATGTGACCTATTTTTTTAAAGTTTTTTCATCCCATCCCTCCCCTCGATGACCAAACGTAGTACCCGCCAAGACCAACACCTCCCCTTTAGTTTTCACGTTGTAATTCATAATTATGATTTTTAATCATTTCACAGGCAAAAATTGAAATAAAAATGGCTCATACTCTTCTTTATAGCATAAGACTGCATGCATACTAGAATTAGTAGTGAATTATGTATTATAAAAATAACAACAAACGACTACGTGACAAAAACCTGAGCGAACCCACTCCTCCTGTGACTGACCGTAGTATTTTTAGGACTCCGCCTCCCCCCCCACCTAAGTCACGTAGTGTGGGTAGGTTCCCTAATGAGATATTTGAAAACTATTAACTTTCTGTCATCTCATTATTACAGTTACTTCCCTCGTGGTGGTGGTCATGTGACATTTGATATCAAGCCAGTGCGGCAACTGCAATGTGTGGACATCACTGAACAAGGAGATGTCAAATGTGTTCAGGGATGGAGTTTTGTTGCTGGCAGGTTGCCTATTAAGGTATAGCTTTGAATAATTGGATTTATTTTCTTTTAAGTGAAAATCCAATAGTAATATTGTGTCTTACTAATGTGAATGTTAAGATGGATATACGGATAGATGGAAGAACGCAAAGGCCACTAATTAAGTTTTTTTGGATACCTCGCGGATAAGGTCGCGGGCGATAGCTAGTATTTGATTAGTTAAATATTTTCTCCTAGTTATTATCTACTAATAAATTCCAGCATTCAAATACTTCTGTTAAACTTTTTTTTTTTTAATAATTATATTAAATATGCTTACGAGGAGGAAAATTCAAATTGTGCATGCATTGTAATATGGAATTTTGTTGTTTAATTTCCATATCAAAATCAGATGGCGCATCAAATGTCTGAAGGCGCTCGTTCGGAGCTGATCAACTTGCCAAATGTCAACATACAGACGTACAAGGAAGACCCCAACATGGCGCCCGACAACTGCAATGGTATCATGTAAGTATTCTTGTACTCTGACAACTTGTTCAGTTAAGCTTTGCTCTCTAACCAATAATAAAGTCTTGTTCGTTAGTTATTAGCTCACTGTATGTCTCCACGGAGAGGCTCAGAGCCTGCCCTAGCTTAGAGCTGACTAGGCCATTGTCAAACACTCTAGCCAAGTGCGGGTTGGTTGACTTCACACTTATCTTTGAATTTCTTCTCAGATATGTGCAGGTTGTATCACGATGGTTTCCGTCACCGTAAGAACGTCGTATAAATGTACATATGTAAATCGGAAATCGAAAAAAACACATTGGTACATGGCGGGATTCGAACCCAGAACCTGCAGATGAGCCACCGACGCTATACGATATATTATTCTAGTTTAATAATGTATGTTTTGTTGAAGAGTTGCGTGCGAGACCAGCACGGGTTGCGTGTTGGGTGGTGACGCGCTGGGACGCCGCGGGGCGGAGCCCTACGCGCTGGGGCGAAGCGCCGCCGCACACGTCACCGCGGCCCTGCACTGCGGCGCATGTCTCGACACACACGCTCAGGTTTCTACAATATGTGTACATTACTATTTATTATTTTTTTTAATTCAACAAGATTAAAAGAACTACTAGTTATCAATTTAATAATCTAAAAGCCCTATCAACCTTTTAAATGTATTGTAAATTATTTACTTGAATAAAATTTTAAAATTTGAATTAAAAATAATGTTTCTTTTCTATATATAAAAATCAATTGGTGTTCAATAGTCTCGCTAAAATTCGAGAACGCTGAACGGATTTATCTTATCTTGTTTTTAAAATGTTCGTGGAGGTCTAGGGAAGGTTAAAAGATGAGAAAAATTCGAATAATTACCGGGAACTAATTAAGATTTTTTGTATCCGGCGCGGATGGAGTCGCGGACGACAGCTAGGTCATTATATTTTTCAACGTAAAAAGTAAATAATTCTTGTAAGAGTTAAAATAATATTTATTTCCAGGACCAGTTGATAATTTACATGTTGCTGTGTGAAGGCAGGTCCGCTGTGAAGTGCGGGGAGGTCACTCTGCACACACACACTGCTGTACACGTAGCGGAACTCATTGCTAAGGTCTCATTTTTTATCTGTATGCCCTCTATGTGACTTTCTGTAAAACAGATTAATAAAAATGCCCAATAAATTTCCAAGTTCAACAAATATTCTTTTTTATATTTATTTCAAATATATTCGACATTTAGAAATTTATATTATATTGTAAATGTTCCAATGGAATACTGCTATTTTAGTCAAATTCATTCCTCATTCTTATTTTTTTTTATTAAATATGCATTTTTTACTATTCCAGGTAAAATTTACAATAAAATCTGAAGGAGAAGCGAATATTATCTCGTGTGTAGGACTCGGCCTAGTCAACAAAAATATACCAACGTAATATGTATTTTTTTCTAAGTTATTGACTCAAAGTGAGTTTTCATTACTGAAGTCCCAAAAGAAAACCTTTCTAAAATTTTGGAAGTGAATATTTTTGGAAAAGAAAAACGCTGTAGTTTGAAACTTGATACCTAGTGGTATAAACATAGTTCGCGTTACTCTACAAAGCTGCACGACCAATGACGACATTAAATGAGGGGGAATATTTATCAATTAGTATCTATTTCAAAGATGTGTTAAATAAGTGTCATTGCAGTGGTAACAAACTTTTATGTTATGGCTAGATTCACATTGTGCAGTGTGAACCTACGCTAATATTTAAGATGTCAAAAATAAACTATACTGATGCATTTCTCATTAGTGTTAATGTTATTTATTGTTATTATGTCATAAGATTTTTTATAAATATAAATTTTAATAATAGTTTTTACTTGTTTGATTTTCAAACCCCAGATTCAAATGTACTGGAAGTAAGATATTTATTATTAATATTAATGTCTATTTAAATTATAGTAAAAACATGACCGGCGGTTTTAATTTAATTTGTATCCAATTCAATGTAAATTTTGCAAATACTGACGGATTCGATCTCTTCTCCCCGTAACATAAATATTTTGATTGATAATAAAGCTCTTATAGAAAAGCTCGGGCTTTATTTTATTTTACATAAAGTTGGGAAAAACAGTTAAAGCGGGACTATGTTCATAAATAGTCTCGTTCTTCTCTTCCTTGTACGGAACGTAGTTGTTCTTCCTATGCACCTCCTACAGCACGCACCACATATATAAATAGTTAAAAAAACCACTCAGACAGCGACAGCACCCCACACCCCCCGCTTGCGCAGAGGGCGAACGATCATCGAGGGCTGGCAGCGAGCTGCTGCCGCCCGCCTCACGCTCAGGGCACCGCGCCACGTCTCATCAACGTGGTTGGTACAATCTCACATGTTGTGAAGGTCTCGTGAAGAACTTACTATAGAAATGATCCTATGAAGTAAGGTCTTGTCGTGATTTGGCTCACCCACACACCTTATTACAATGGCACAAATCTCTATATCGTGATTTTGATTTTCAACAATTGCTTCTCACGACATCTAGTGGCAACGTAACTCAACACAACAAATTTTATACAAAGTTATAAGTCAACGTAGGATCTTTTTTACGAATTTTAATTTTGCGCTATAGCTTTATCAAACTTAAGTATTAGTTTTTTAAGTTTATATAAGTATTTGTAATTAATAAATATCAAATAATATAATAAAGTAAGAAAGTTGGATTTCAAAAGTGTCATTTGTGTACGATTCATGTGACATCTATTTTAAAAAAGGTAAAACCCATTCTTTTTAAAACATATTAGGCCACTAGATGTCGCTCTAAAAGAATAATTAATATTTCACTCCATTCAAAAACTAGTGGTCGCCCATGACTTCGCATGCGCGTGTTATAACAAAAAGTATGGTTTTACCAAGAATATATACTTGCCTTTAGGCGCCACTTTATTAAAATTCTATTGGTTGTAAAGGAGCTGATGGGCACCTCTGAACGAGCGCAACGTGGCCCAATGCACAATGGAACAAGCTGAAAATCAGCTCTGCATGGCCATGCCATGCGGTACACGCTGTCCCTGCAGCCCATTGGCTTCATTTTTTAAATTACTGCATAATATGTTTTTGTTATGATGACAATAAAGATTTAATTTTATATGATGTTATAAGGAATAACTTAGACTACGTTTATTTTTGAAAAATAAATTAATGTTGCAATATCCTTGTACTGTCCAGTACCGCGCGTAGTTCAATGACTGTTTCACGCGGACAAAGTCGCAGGCACAGCTAGTATTCATTATTTTCAACATTTTCCCAAAAACAATCAAATAAATAAAACAAAAAAATAATTTTCATACATTTATTAAGTATAAGTCGTACACCGATCTGCATCAAAGTTCATCTGCCCTGTTGAATAAATTCTTGTGACATCAAACACTAGACGAATGGCTAAGTTGAAAATTATTAAACATTCAATATGAGACAGCACAATGTTTATACAATAAAAGATTTGCTACTGAAATGTATAGAGATTGGTAACATTCTAGGTAAAGATAACAAAAAATATAAAACTTAATCAGCTAAGATTCACATGAAGCTAAACAAAATATAATATATACAATGATTTCTTTGACAAAATAAAAAAACAAACTCTGAAAAGGAAAACGATTTAAAAAGTAAATAAAAAATAATAATACATATATTATGCACATATTTAATTTTAGACATTATTAGTTAGAATCCCGAGACGCGAATGACGTGCTTTCGTTATCACGTCAAGTGTCAGAATGATTAGTGAGGGGACATAAACGTCGACATTTTAGTAAGGCTAGTGTTGCGCCAGTACACCGGCACAGTGCCGGATTTTCTTTCTAACATTAATTACACATCGAATATTTGAACACAATTATTTTAATCGATCAATATAAAAATAAAAATGATGTTATTGAAACATCACAGTACAAGAAATGGAAGATAATTTAATATGGAAGTTCAAAATAATTCGCACAAATTTTCAACATTCACCAAATTTAACCAAATACCATTCCAATAGAAGTCCATTACGAAGAGGATATTATAATAAAAATTAAGTTTGTCTTTGTTTATATGTATGTACTTGGTGTGCGGAGATTTGTGCTCGGAGGCAGCGGGTCAGCCTACTCAGTCTTCTTCACCGTGTCTCCCTCCGCCGTCTCAGTCGCTGCCTTTTGGTCCTCGTAGCTGCAAATTATATTTATCATTTATATTAAACTAGCTTTTGCTCCGCGACTCCGTCTGCGCTGTGTGAAAATACTTAAACGGGATAATAAACTTATGTCCATTTCCTGGTTCTAAGCTAACCTCTCCATCAATTTTTTAATTATAATATAACTAACACGACTTGAAACTAAAAGTCGTGGCGACTAAAGATATTAGTATATATTTTATACTTATATAAAATTCTACATAATATTACTGAAAAATAAAAAATAAACATATATGTTAATTGTATGCAATTTAGCATCTAGATCTTGTCAACATTCTTACAAGATAAAATTTGTAGTTTGTGGCAATTTTACCTAATTATGTACAGAGTCTAAAAACTTCACCAAAATGCATCTAAAATTAACATCTATTTATTAGTATACAGAGATTGCATACAGACACACCAATCCTAGCAATATTAGTTGTTTGTTAGGAAGTATTTCACTGGGTTTTGCTAAAGTTTTGTAGCGGCAGGCTAGGAGTATGTACTGACTTGAAGAGCGCGTTGATGTCCCCCTTGAGCAGGGCGAGGGTGAGCGGCGTGGCGAGGCAGGCGGGCACGAGGTAGAGCAGCGCGGGCTGCGCGTGTCGCCACACGTGCATCACCAGGATGGTGGCGAGCAGACCGCACACGTACGCCAGGAAGGTGGCGCGGAAGTACAGCTCGGACCCGCGCCGCAGCGACTTGTCGAACCGCAGCAGCAGCGCTATGAAGATGCCCGGCACCACGATGTCGCCCAGGCCCAGCATCGCGAAGTTGGACGCGCTCAGACCGTTCACCAGCAGGTCTTGCGGGAACACCACTGTCACACAACACACAATTATACTAATAATATACATATGAATGTTTAGATGAATGGATGTTTGTTAGAAGGTATCTCCGGGTCAACTCAATGGATTTTGCTCAAATTTGGCGTAGATGTAGAACACAGTGTGGAAGAACACATAGACTACTAATTATGTTTTTTTTATGCCACGCGGACGTAGCCGCGGGCGATTGCTAGTGTATTATAAATTAAATTCAATGAGACTCACGTTTAATAGGCGCCTCAAAGGACTTTGCAACGGTGACCATGACATTAGTGCCAAACACCCAGAAGATGTCATAGAGGAAGAGTCCACAGAGCAGGATGCAGCCCGTCACCACATTGTTCAGATGCAGCAGCTCCACTCCATTGATCGCAAACGCAATGCCGAAAAGATTGTTGGCGATCCAGTGCTGGAAAAGCACACATGACAGTACTGATGAATAATTTCGAGACTTGAACATGATAATTATGAATACAATAAAACTATTAGGAACTTAAATAATTTGATGTTAAAAGACTAAAAAAATATATGTTTACTAATTTCATTGGGTTTAGTGAAATTACATAATATTTCAACATAAAGCATAGTCGTAATCGTAAAAAACAGATTGTTCTAAAAGAAAATTACTAACCAGATGACTTAACATCCCTTCTTGTCTATGACTGTCTTATTTTCTGTTACTCATGGCATTTGCTTCTATACTTGTCAAATATAAATTAACATACAACTAAAGTTAAACCAGAATAAGCGAGAATCCAAGAAGATGCTTCTCACTGATAGAGGTTTCTGTCAAACTTGAGTTTCTCACTTATGGAGATTGTCCATCGGGAGGACCATGATGCTTATAAATTTCTGGCTTAAACATTTCTCACCTTCTTGAGCAGATACCAGGCGCCGAGGCAGAGTGAGATGAGCAGACAGATGACGTCATATGAGGTGAACTTGTAGTTGATTATATCGGTGCGTGCGTCTCCCTCGCCGCGTGTGAAGTGCACGTGGTACGGCATGTTGGGGATCGACGCGGGGACAACCAGCGCTATTATAGGGCTGGTACGAACAAAAACCAGTTATTTACAGTAAGGAGTGACTATAACATCATCCTTTTCTTAGGGTTGGCACAATATAATTTTACATATCAGCCTTCATATTTATGCATATTTTCTTTAACACTGTCAATAACAGAGCTAATCAGTTAGTTTTTTTTTAATATAATGGTTTTAAATGTAAACACTATAATAACAGAATATGTTAGTACATATATTCAATCATCAAAATTGCCTTTTTCATTATTAATAAAAAAATTAAAATTTTCTATTAGATAAAAAATTAAGCACCATAATGTATAACTATCTATCATTGTCATTTCTTTCTGTTAAAATAAATAATATTTCTTATTAATTTAATGTTTTTCATAACTACATTGAAAGGCATATGAAAATTATAGTTAGATTAGGCCTTGACGTGCTAAGTTGAACAAGTTACACAAGATATTTTTGCAAGTTAATCAAATAAGTTATATAGGTATGGTCAATAATTTTTTCTACATGCAACTAAATTTTTTTGTAAATAATTTTTCTATCAATGGGTAATTTTGTCTGCCATCTATTTGAAGAACATGTACAACCAGCTGGAGCGTCAATAGCCTAATGGTTAAGGGTACGGATTTCCAATCACGAGGTCGGGGGTTCGAATCCCGCCATTCGACTACTGTCGTAAACCATATCCTAGCATAAGCCTAGAGTTTAGTTGGAATGGTAAGGAAATATTAGTAAATTTACTAAAAAAACTGCTAATATTTTAATATCCAAAAAAAACTAGATGTTGCTCGTGACTCTATGCAGGATTAAAAAATAAATAGTAGCTGTTCTTGCTGTAGCTGATTCTCAGACTCAGAATTTAACAGTGGTAGAGCCCGCTTTAACATCTTCGCACGAATTGGCCCAGCTCGCCCAGTGAAATACCACGACTACACAGAAGACAGGCCTCAAGTGGAAGCTTTTTCGCGTTTCGTTTGATGAGTGTGCGTTTCAGAGGCCTTACTTAGTCCCCTTTCCCTTCCCACCCTTTTTCTTATAAGGAAAGAATGAGAAGTGGACTTTCCGGATGAGAGGATGCGGAAGGTAAAATATTTTCTTTCTGTGCATTCTCTCCTCTGTCGATTAAACGTAGGCAACGCATATGCAATTGCGTATGTCTATGGGCAACGGTCACCTCGCTATATCAGCGATTTCATGTGGCCACTTGCTCATTTGCCACCTTATGATAAAAAAAACCTACTGAATATGTATATAAAAATCAGTCAAGCCATTTTGGAGGAATATTGTAACTAACATTATAACACAATGATGTTACATAAGATTTACTAAATTTTTGCAATTATACTAGGCAAATTACAAATGGGTAGCATACACCACTTTACAGTTACAGTTACTAGTTTTTTGTGCACCAACTGAAGTGTAAAGTTACTTCCTACAAGCACTGCAAGATGTAAGTGAGGTAAACCTACAAGAAATCCTTTCTTCTATTGATCTTACAATATGACCTACAACATACTGTTGGTGTATCGGCACAATACTAGCCTGATTAAAATATTAACGTTTATAGTATCTGTAGCATTTGTTGCGTTATATTTGGCTCGTTTATGTACCGACACATATGTTGCTGGCCCAAAGGTCTGACATGGACTGACATCCCCTCTCTCTAACATGTACTTATGGCATTTATGCTCGAGACAAACAACACTACTTTTATGCATACACTACAGTATCATTAATATATAGATTTTGACACTTGATGTGGTAAGGATAGCATATGATGTGTACTATTCGCATCAAAGGATTCTAACTAATAATGCCTAAAAGTACTTAGTTTTTTCTATTGAGTGACAGTACTCTCTCTTTCACCCTTTAGAGTGGTGGCCAAAGCTGTTTTCTAAATAGTCATTAATTTTCTTAATCTTTACAACGGCACTTAGTAGTTAGTTTAGCTAATATTTTACATAATAGATGTGTATTATTTGGGTAAAAGACATGGGTATATTGAACTCACCTCAGAAGATGGCTCAATGCCAATACACCGAGAAAGAAGAAGTATCCTGTAAGAAGTAGATTGATGTACTCCTTGGAGAAGAACTGAAAGAAAATGTAGAGAGTGAAGAGAGCACAGGAGGCTATCACTGGGAACATCAGGGCATCCTTATTGGACATGGTCTCATGGCGCTCACCAGATTCCTGAAAATTTTGAAAAATAAGGTCTTTGTGATTGATTATTTTTGTATGGTCAGATCAACAGTAGATTGTGACGAAATTGTTGGAGGACAATTTCAACGAACATTATTATATTTATCTACCGATTTCATTGCTATTCAGATATCAAAAGTTGGCGCGCAGTGGTTGCTTACATGTAACAAGGTCAACAATGAAATAATACTTTATGATATGAGTTGTTTAGTGGCACTGTTAATAGCAGATTTAATAAACGCAAAAGTTTATTATGTCTACATTTACTGCATTGACTCGTAATGCCACGATGACAAGACGTGTAACGTAGCTATTGGAAAAGGTTTGCAATTGCAACTTGTGTAAAAGTAGGTTACAATTGTATCCTAAACAAAAAGTATGTTATGAAACTCACCCTTTGCTCCTTGAGGTATTTAACAGACCTAAAAGAGCCGAAAAATATTGGTAAGACAGCCATAACGACCAAACTCAAGTAGGCGATCGCAATGCCTTCGATACTTGTTGGTGCTTTATCTGTAGCATTTTTCACTGCATCTTGAACAGTTTCCTCGATGTTCAGTGGTATTTCCGTTAAAGGTTCTGCCATATTAACTATTGTTATCCCAATAAATGTAAAACCACAACAGCTCTCCGAGTACCACTTTAGTGTTTCAGTGGCACTTTGACAAGAAATTGACAAGTGTACACTTAGATTTAGAATGTTGGTAATTGCATTTGCGTTGAACAAATGACAGACTATTAAAATCTGTTATTTACTTTCTTATTAAAATGTCAAAAATATTGACCCACGACCCCAGCTCACATGCTCAGAGAAGGCTTGTTTTGTTCAGTATTCAAAAAAGTAGATATCTAAAAGGACGGCGCGAGGCATTACGTTTAATAAATTGTATGTATAGTGGTCACATTTATTTTTATATAGATACAAAAAATATAAATATATGTGATATAAAAAAGCAAATTGAAATGCAATAAATGTACTCAGAAACCAGGAGAGTTAAAAACCTTTTGAATTTATAAGCGGTTCACAATAAATAACGTATTTAAATTAAATGTTGGCAGAACTGTGTCCAAAATTACTGTTTCACGAAATCAAGGCATTTGGGAATTTGGGAACTCATGACAATTTGTAACTTTAATTAAAACAGGTCAGTGTTGCCGATATAGGCGTTTTGTCGCCAATTAGGCTTTTCAAAAAATGTTGACGGCGGCGTCAGTCCTTTGTCTTGTGGATCCTTTGATATTGTTATTGTTGATGTACCAGAATCATACTAATGAAATCCTGATTAGCATGATGTTGCTTTGACTTTTTTGAAGTTTTTACGATTTGGCAACTACAGCACAATTTTGGCTTCATTAAGCTACTTAAGCTGTTAGATAAGGCAACATCACGTTCAGAATTGGTGGCAACACTTAAGTTTACGTCAAGCACCAAGCAAGTTCTCAAGTTAAGCGAAAGCTAAAAGGAAAACAGAGACTATGCTTATATTTAACTTTATCACCTAATGTTAATTACTATATGATGCGGTTATGCGTACATTTAACTAACCTGGTTATTTATTTGTAAAGCATTTAATTTTTTAATTAAAAATGGAAGTGACTAGTGGTGCGGAGGAAGGATTTATTCGCGAGTGGACCCCGTGTTCCCATATTTTGAACTTGATTCCTCCTAGAATTCAAACAGGAATATTTTCTACTGAATTGTCTTTAACCTGTGTTGATGCTGTTAGTGAATATATAGCTCTTGGCACGAATGTTGGTTTGGTTTACTGGTACGATAGAAAAAAAGGAAACATTCAAAGATTGCGATGCGAGGTAAGAACTTTTTAGATTTCATGTAGAATATTTAAAGTTAATAAATATGTTTACATATTTGTATATTTTTAACAAATGTATGTACAAATGAGTCAAGATTTATGTTGTATAAAAATTTTGAAAAAAAATATGATGTAAGAAGTAGCTATAGATTTACTTTCTTTTACCTTGGGCTACTTAATCTAAGTGTTACTAATATTATCTTTGTTTTACAAATGTTAATAGGTAGATATCATAGTCAAGTGCTAATGTTAAATTTACAAAAAAAGAACACAATTGTACAGTACTGTTATTATTTAAATAATACTACACTTTATTTGAACCATGATAGATAAGTCCTTTCCAGTAAGGAATGTTTAATGTTCATCATTGTAATATTATCTGCCATAGATTAACTGAATATTGTTGATAACATTGTTTAAATAGTTCCTCTCTCTGAAGTGTTAAAGCACTTTTTTTATAAATTCTACACATTATAAAATTATAAAACAATTTATATTATAATTATATAGGTAATTGTGTTATATTATGAAGGTTCATAACTATTTAAAGTCCTCAAGACATACTTGAGACCTATATCTATTACATAGTTAATCTAACAAGATCCCAACGCATTGTGTGGCTGGTATTTCCCACTCACAGAATTGGCGTGAGTCACCAACACTGAAAGAGGCCAACCTCTTACTTAATTCCTCTGAATTTGCTCTTGTTACCCCAAGGTAACAAGAACAAATTCAAAGGAATGCCATTGTTAAAAGTATGAGAATAATAAATAAATTATTTAGAGAATATTATCTACAATTGTTCACTAAGGGAGACTACTTAGCACTTCTGACGGGGGCACTTAGTCCAATACAAAATTACAAGATCATTTGTCTAATTATTGTTAATCAAGCGCAACTTAAAACAATTTTTTCCTTTACTGACATAACATTTTTAGGCATCTACATCTCCCATAACATATGTGAAGATAGTAAACACCGTAGACTACATGGTAGGCGCAGGCAATGCTGCTGGTCAGGTCACCGTCTTCCAGATCCCCAAGGAGCACCCAGAGAACATTCCAGACACACTCAAACCAAAGGTTGAGCCAAAGGTGGAGAGGTGAGGTGATGATTATAACTACTATGTTATGTAGGTACAAAAACTAATTCCAATATTAAAAGCTAAATTTAAGTAAACAAAGAAACATCAAATTTTATATATAGTGGCTATTATAGATTTAATATGTTACTAGATTTTGCCCACGACTGTGAAGTAAAAAAGAATGAAAACTATATTATTCAAGACTATGTTCTACATCCATGCCATTCGTCCAGATCCATTAAGCCCTTCTGGAAATACCTTCTAAAAACATTTATCCACCTAAACATTCGCATTTATAATATTAACACATAAGAAGTAAGATTTTATGCAATAAAATGAAGAAAAAAAAGGGCAGCTTCTATAGCTGTGTGAAAAAAGTTGTGCCAGAATATTGCACTTTTAGCGTAACAAGCATTTAAATTTTTTGTATTGGAACAAGGTATTGACAAGGCGTTAAATAGTGTTTGTGTGACAGGTACACTATTGGTGATCTCCACAAGAGTAAAATCACATCGATAGAGTGGTCGAAGAATGGTATGCGACTGTTCTCCGGGGACAAGAGCGGTGTCATCATTATGACGGAGATTGACTTTTATATGGTGAGCTCTGAACATATTATGATAGATAGGAATAGCTTCTACAATGATAAGATATGATAGTTCGATATTAAATGGTATCAAATAGTAACTCTTAACCACTCTATTTTAATAGAATAGACAAAGACAGAAAATAATGTGTGCATTTGTTTTGACAGCTGAGTATTAAAAAAATTAAAATCGTAAAAGGAAATGAAATTAGTTTAAATAATTAATTCTCAAATGTCGATGTATGTTTGAAATATTTTGTAGTTACTATCAATATGATTTAATTTAATTTAGAATTAAATTGTTTGTTAGTTACAGTTATCTAATTACATTGGACCATGTTAAATATGTAGTCAGTATTATCAATTTCTGATTAGTGACATAGCAACAACAAATATATAGAGCTGCCCAAAAATTAAATAATTGCCTCAGTTTATAAATTGTCGAGAAATGAAAGCGTTGTGTCAAGTTTCGTAAGGTTTCCTATGATTTATAGAATAGCTATCGCCCGCGATTTCGTCCGCTAGCTAGTAGCTTAAGTGTTTTCCAGACTATGTTTCGACCAAATTTCAGCGAGATCCATGCAATCGTTCTGAAGATACCTTAAAACAAACATTCGCATTTATAATATAAGTAAGATTGTTATGCGTTTTGAATTCATATACAAAAAACAAGTTTGCATAACATATACGTAATGTTTACATGTATTTTTTATGAAAACAATTACGAATGTAAACAGTGAAGTTACATTGATAACGACAGAGCGTTGCACCGAGATAGTTTAATGGATGTTGTTATATCATGTGTTATTGTAACATAACAACTTATGTAGGAATATTATCTCGTCTTTTTCTCTATATTCTTGTTGATCTATATTACTTGTTGACGATATTCGTTTCAGCGAAGGTCACACATTTTGGGATATTTTAGGTTATCGGTTACTAAATCTGTGTGTTTAGAAGAAAATGTCTATATTACATTCCAAATTAAATCCTAAATGTTGTTAACATACAAACATACATGACGATCATCATTGTTGCCAACAGATACGCAACCATTTTTTTACGTTTTTTATTCATAATTTTATATTTTTGTATTTGGAACATGATGTATTTATTCTTACTTTTTTTCGCTATTTAAAATATCAGTTGTAAATATATCTTCTAACATTGCGTGCTGATCTCATTTCACTATTCTATTTTATATTTTCATTTTCCCTTTTTATTTTATAATATAATATTTCAAAGTTTATCTTAATTTAACCGCTCTTTTCCATCTTCATTATTTTCCGTCGTCTTTAATCATGACAATATAAATGGTGCAATTTTAGTTGACATAATATGTACATATGAAATATGTTTCCCTTTGGATTAATCTGTCTGTATGTATGGACGATCGTTTCCAGCACTTGTGCAAGTCAATGGAGATAGTGAACGAGGAATACGAGATAGTACAGATGAGCTACCACCAGAACACACTGCTGGTGTCCAGTCTGTACCGCACCATACTCTGTGAGCGACGCGACGCGCGCTGGCATGTTAGCCAGCTCGGCAAGAAGGAGAGGAAGAGGTAAGACTCGGAAAAAGAGAGACAAATATATAATTATTTGTGCTATTAAAATTAAATCATTTTTTTATAACTTTAAATATACTATAGCACCGCGTCGACATCACGCCACCTCTCGAACTGAGCGCGCCCCGCCTCCGTCCCGGCTGCGCGCCCGCCGTAGTTCCCCCGTTCCCTTAGTTAGCCGCGAGCCTTGACTTTATAAACATGCGTATGCGCACGACTGTCGGGACGCCGCCGCTGTCCTACCAACGATGTATTGATTACGTACTACACTGTAATATTATTCAATTAATTAAAAGTTTTTACTTCCAAACGGACTTTTACTATAGTACTGGTTTAATTTGTCGTAATTATTATACATGAAATAAAATATGTTTGTGTTGTCCTGTCAGCCTGTGCCGACTGGGGGCAGTCTTCCAGCACTCGTACGCGCGGGGCGGGGGCGCGGCCGCGTACTGCGCGCGCGCAGGCCTTCGCCTGTGGCGAGCAGACGCACAGGGCAACGTGCTCCATACTCTGCTCTTCAAGGTAATATGCCCATAGCTCACATTGGTCTTTATGTCCATCAAGATGAATTGACGTGAGAAGGCAGCAGCTCAACTAACTAGTATTTATCAACCCTTTTATCAACTTTTATTCTAGGTTAGTAGGTTTTGAGGGATTAAATTCCTTAGAATTTTAAATGTTGGTTTATTACAGGAAGCGATCTCCAATCCGCTGACTGTGGCTGAGCTGCTGAACCCGGCGCAGAAGAAGGCGGATGCGGGTGGTGGTATGGGCGAGAGCGAGGCGAGCCTGGGTCCGCTGCACGTGTTCCGCGAGCACTTCCTGGTGGCGCACGACGAGCGGCTGCTGTACGTGCTGGACCCGCGCTCGCTCACCGCTGTGGCTGTTGTGGACGACCTCAGGCGGTCAGTGCATAATATCATATGATTTTTCATACACTAAACTCTATAAATGGACCAGTCATTGTTTGGGAATATCATCATTTCCTTCGTTCTGACTTAAACACGCCTGTAGAAGTCCCCACGATAAATTCAATCTCTGTTATTAGGTCGATTTCTCCACCTCTACTCACCGCAACCGTCAACGCCAAAATGGTGAAAATCAAATAAGTACAAAATACCAGGGTTTTTAGCCTGTCCATGTATAAATGTTAGTCGTATCACCCCTCTTTTTAAAAAAGCACCTACTTTATGTTCTCTTTATTTGAAGGTATTGAGGTGTTAATTTGTAATTGTTTCAGGATATTGTCTGTGTCAGTGAACAAGGACGAGATCTTCGTGCTGGAGGGGCCGCGCTCGCTGGTGCGCCTCGCGCATGCGCCAGAGCCCGCCGCGCTCGCGCGACCACAAGGTAACCTCTGACACACACACACACACACACACACAGTCAACACACCACGCACACACGCACACGCACGCGCGCACGTGACGTCACGTGTGCACAGATTAACATTTATATATATTTAGTTGATAAAGTTGTCAGGGCCGGTGAGCGTGTTATCGCAGTTAGCATAGACAATGACATACAATACTGCCTGACATAAATATGCCTACTGGGTCACATTTCTTTGTTTTTCTATACATGACGCGCAACTGTTTTATTTGAACAGATGTTTAGTTTTTTTTTTATTAATTATGTGTAACCTTGTTCGCATTCTGCCTGCATTACGATACGAAAAAACCTTTCAAATTTTATATTATTATGAAGTGTAAAAAATGTTAGAATATTTATTAATAGGTGCTATATTTCTCACTAAAAATATGTTGTGAAAATTTCCGTCCTGTACATATTTTTTGACAAACTGTTACATTTATTGACTGTCAAAGTTGTTAGCTGTCAAACTAAATTATGTATAGCTCACTAGCGCCCTCCTGTTAATGTCAAAAAGTGTTACGAAATCTTTGTCGTACTACAGCCTATGATTTTTGATGCCTCTGTAGTATGTATTTTCTGACAGAACTAACAGCTTGGCGCACTATAAATATCATACCATTCTCCTTTAAACAATTTCAACAAAAATAATTAACAATTATATCAATGTAACAGTAAATGTAACAATTTTCCTGTTACATTTACTATTTTTTTTTTAATTTTCACCTTTAGTACTATGATTAAATGTAAGATTAAGTTGTAGTTTAGTAACAAAATTATATCCTAAGAAAGTTGTAGTTAGTGCCATGTTACTGACAATTACTTAAAAAAATTTATAATTTGACTAAAAAGGTTTGCTAATTTTTTTTATTATCTAAGAAAAATTAAATATGATTTTTGATGCTTATTAGCATTGAACTTTTAATAAAGTTAGATTTTTAGTTGAAGTCAAACCTGGGCAAACGAGAGTTCAAAGGACCGTTTCTAGAAGTTTCTCTCTTACCTGAGCTTCTTGCTTAAGGTCGTTAGTCTTGACTGGACAATTATTGTTGCTTATGAAGGTTTCTCGCTTATCCATATTCGACTGTATTACTTAATTAGATTAAATTTATACACAGACTTGCCGTGGGTTTCGGAGAGCAAAATCTCTGTATAAAACATATCGTCATCCCTGTCATTATCTTTGACAACAGAGAGACAACAATATGTATTAGACGGATTTTGGATTTAGAAACCAACGGTTAGTTTAACATTCCTGTATTAATTGTACTTAATATTTTCTTTATTGTATGTAGTACTTAAAAAATTTGAGGTTATTTTTTTTTGTTTTTTTGTTGTATTTGGTAAATATAGTTGTAGTTAGTAAAATTCTAACAAATACCAAATTTGGACCAATATATTTTATTCTTAATGTAAGATTTAAATATAAGATTAAATAAAATTGGGTTTATGTAAATGTCTGCAATTTGCAACACAAGTTTTGAAGTACAGATAAAAAATTTTGCCATAAAATATTTTACGGTGCAAAATAATGATTAACAGACATTTTAAATACAATAGTTTTTGTGATTATCAGATCATTGTGATCTGAGGAATGGCTTAACAGTAATTTTTTTAATTTTCTCGTTGATAATATCAGCTTTTTTTTTAAAGATTGTTATATAGATCAATATCGATTTAGTATATGGTTGTGTGTACCCAAAGTGATTTCATTAGATAATTTTAATTTGATTTTTTTATTTAGTGAATAATTTTTGTGTGCCTTAGTAATTTTTTTTGTATTAACTGGTTGTATATTCATAAAGGCCTGATACAGTGTACAAAAAAAGTTTTGGAATGTGACGTATGTACTTAAAGTTACGCAGAAAATATTTTTCGCATTTCTTAATTTTTTAAAAGCAACATTTTTGACTCTTTTTGTTTTTTTTTTTATTTGTTTAGAGTAGTTAGTATTACTAACAATTTTGGAAGGGTAAACTATAAGTAATGAACTATATCTTATAGCAGTAAAATATATTTTTCTCACTAATATATTTATGCATTTCATCAATTTTATTTACAATTTGTGATATTTAAGGTACATATATTAAGTTTGACCATTATATAGCGTTTATATTTTTTGTTTGTTACGCGGATTAACTTGAAGATCTAAGTTTAAAAACAAAAACTATAAAAACTTGAAATTTCTTTTTAATTTTTTTAATTCTTTTAATTCTTGGTCCTTGGTTTTAATACTGAGTAATGTATTTATACATAAATATACTTTTTGCAGAATTATTTTTGTGTTTTTTTTACTACACCATTTCCGCGCATAGCAACACTGCTTCGCTGCGTTTTTGTTGTGCGTTCGCTTTTGTTGCTTTGCTTTTTGGCTGCATTCAGTGTATTTGTGTATAATAGCAATTATCTTGTTCTTTATACAGGTTACTGTAGTTTTGGCGTGTTCATTATTTTGTTTATTACATCAGATTTTATTTTAGAAATAATTATAATATTTTTATTATTACTTAGCAAATATTAACGTAAGAAATACAGTAAATTATTTATAACCTTAAATAGTTTTAGCTTTATAAGCTTTTATACTCCTTTCATTGTAACAATGTTGACGACGAATCTAATAATTTAAAAATGTTTTGTTTCAATTTAATATATTTTACTTTCGACCAAAATTACTAAATACAGAAACAATATGTATTATATGTATGTTATTATTGTTTATTATTGTTTATTTTCAAACATTAGCAAACATTCGGTAACAAAACATTGCTAATAAATTTTGACAGGATTGCCATCACAACATAACCTAAATTGTGTCAGCTCTTATCATAATGATTATTTGTATTTAATTGTAATAAAATTAAAAGATTCTAAAATTAATTACAGATGAAACATCAAATCTGATGACTCGATCGCTGACTTCGTCGATCCAACAGGCGGTGAACACGGTACGCGAACTGACGCAACTGGACACCACCGCGCCATACATCACCAGTGTCCTCGAGCAACCCATCTCCTTGCTGACCAGGAACGAGACCTTAGACAGCATGGCCGTCGCCAGCGCGGAGGAGTGCTTCGAGTTACCACCTATAAAGAACCTGCCCACTGACATAGCCGATAACGTTCTAGAATCTATTGTCAACGAATTCAAAGACGTATCCAGCGATGCTGAGGAGATAAGGAAAGTGAAATCTGAAGAATTGCAGAAGAAATTGAGTATTTACAATAGGATAATGGAAAAGAAATGCGACGAGGAGTTGATACATAGCAGCAAGAGGAGTCGCCGGCGGGAGGCGGGGTCCGGGGCCACCACGCCGCGGCTCTGCACGCCGGTACGCAAGTCCCCCGCACCAGCACCAGCACCACCACCAGCACCAGCACCAGCACCCGCAACCAGCTACACCAGCCCCTGTCTCATGAACCTCAGTGTCTACAGGTATTTGTTTATTTAAAAAAAAAAACTTAAGTGCCTTCGTATTAAATCAGTTCTTGCTATATTAAAAAAACGTGCAATTTAGTTCAAATATTATTATTTTCAGTAATGATACACAGAACGATGATGTGCTCGAAAAGGAAATTGAAGAAAAAGAGAAAATTTTAGCAAAATTATTGAATCTGGAATCTTTTAGTATAGCGAGCCATATAACTAAGACAACTAACGGAGCTAAAGAAGCGCCTGAAGAAGTAGAATATTTTAAACCGTACGAAGAAAAACCTTTACAAAGCGAAAAACACGAAGAGAAACCCATCAAGAAAGTTGTACAAGCGAAATTGGAACCTAACGTAATAGATTTAGTGCCTAAAGTTGTGCAGCTACCTAACAATTGGAACTTGGAGAATATCCAATTGCGTTTGGATTTGAAGAACGGCGTCAAAGATGTGATCTCACCGGACGAACATCTGGACAGCGAGTGGGAGGTCATCTGATCCATTTCCACATACTTCGGTGATCAATTTGTTTTTTCTTTATCAGAGAAATAGCAAAATGTAGTTAACTGTAGAATCAACATCACAATATGTCAACCTTTTAAAGGAGAGAAGAAAGGAGGGGGAGGTGAACAGATTCGACTCGGAAACTTTACTATTAGACGAAATTTTTTTTTATTTTTAAGAGTCACAGGTTAACAAATGTCAAAATTACGCAGAGAAAGTATTATAAAGAGGAAAGATTTGATTGTAATTTCAGACCCTATATTGAATACTAGATTTTTTTGTTGGGAAGCTGCACTATCCCCGGGTGACATAGACTACATTTATAACGTTTTTTTAGAGCATAAGCAACTGCTTTTATTAATAAAATAAATAAAATTCCAGGTAAATTAACATCAAGAATGCATCGTGAAGAACAAGGTGAAGAAAGTTAATTATTAGATGTAATATTTATTTGAAAACGTGTAGCTTATAGTATTGTAAAATATGAAACAAGCGCCAATAGCTCAGTGGCGTATGCTATGACGTAAATATGAGGTCTTAGGTTCCTAGCACAAACATTTTTAGCTAAAACTGGTGAAATTATTAGTAATTTACACAATGTCCTAATTTACAAATTTTTTTTAGAATTTACAAATTCATTAGGATCTTCATATAATATATTTACAGACGTACGTGATATAAAAATGATTGTAGTAAGTTCAAAATTTTGTATTTTTCATGACCACAAAATTTTTTTTTTTCAAATTTATATTGATAGACAAATATCGGTTTTCACTATTCCAGTCCAGCGGTAGAAATCAGCGCTGGATTACATCTAGATAAACTAACACAGTGCATTCCAGTTTTGGTTTGATATTTCCAATAGTAATCCAGCGTTGATTCAGGCATTCCAGTGTGTATACATTTATTTAACGATAATGAGTACGTCAGTTAAAATAATTTATAATATTTTTCAAGCAGTTTTCACATTTTCTAATGAAAAGTATGTAATTTTCTGTATAAATCCAAAAAAAGAATATTATTATAAAATTCGGCTTTAATTTTATTTTTTAAAATTTTTAGGTTTTAGTTTTTAATTGCATTTGTATGAGGCGACTCGGTTTACAATTATGTTGAAGCCTATATTAAAAAGTTTTATGTATAAATGTGTTTTCAGATATCTTAACTTTTTGCGATTCCCTGCGCAGAACACAATTTTATATGTAGATTTAGTAAAGAATATATATAAAATTGTTTATAGTTTTGATAATTATTATAAAGCGTTTATTTATTTTATGCAATTTTATATGTACGTTCAGTAGCTCTGAGAATCAACTACTGTCTATAGTATAATTGATTTCAAATATCTGTGTGCCTGAAGAGAGGGGGGGGGGTGTCATACTGCGCAGTGTACCGCATCCCGCTGCGCCCCAATACACCTAAAATCGTGTTCTGCGCAGCGACTCGCAAAAAGTTAAGAGCCGCTATATACATCTGATAACTATTATAATTTGTTTGTTTGAATGTGAAATAATGATTATAATCTCATCTCAGTGGAATCATCTTATGTATGTATGTATTTAAAATATTTGAATATTCTACTATATAGTTGTATACGAACCCAAAAAGCTCCAGGGCCCGTATTAAATAAAACGAAAAAAGGTCTGCTGGATGAGTCGTATATATTTGTGACTGAGTAGTCACTGTTTGCCTTGAAGAGGCAATTACAGCTGCACCGGGCATGAGATGGCGGAGCGCAGATGGCGCATAGCCTGAATCTCTATTAAGAGTAACAAGACTCGAGAGCTCCCTCAGGAGCCTCGGCTCGGGCTGTTACTTCGTTATTGTTACCGATCATCGGTCAGGTCACCGAGCTCTTAGATCGCTTAGGTGGACGCTCCATGGAGTGACCCAAGGCCAAGACCCAAGAGGGGACCTCGGCTTGGGCTGTCACTCATTAACTCTTTTAGCATTCCAATTCAAGGGTGCCCGAGAAGGCCGAACCTCTGCTTGATTGGTTGCTATTATCTGATTGCGTCGTATATTTAGCGTTATGCGCATTTAAACAGCGCAGCGCCATCTAGTGTTTCTTGAACGAAACTCATATTTTTATTTTACATTGTTATTTTTATTTACGCGTGAACAATAGTAGTATTACTTGTATAAATAATTATAATTAAATTAAATGCACACAAACAAATCTCACCGCTATCAATCTAATTTATATAAGTAAAAAACATATTTTAATGATTGACCAAATATGTATAATTAAAAAAGTAGTATCTAGATTCTGCAATCTCAAATATTGTTATATTGCCAATATTTTGTGTTTGTGAATAAAGAATAACGTCCGTTTAATCCTAGATATTTATAATGTATCAAATTGCAATCTCGATATTTAATTTATTCGTGTTTTTTAAATTTCTGTTGAAATTAAAACTATCGAAGTTGTTTCGAAAATATTTTTATATATGTTCTCAAAATAACCTTTTATAATTGAAAACTAGTTTGAACCGCTTTCCTCTAATTTAATAAGAAGCTGATGTAATTTATAATGTGCGTTATATTGTGAACGTTTATTTTGTGATAAATAAAGTAATATATCATCGATGCAACGTGTTTAATTATTCCCACACTGCACAATGCAACGAAGTAAACAAAACCTCTCATACTTTATTTGACGAATATAACTGAAAAGGGGTTTTTACTGGTATTCCTGACTGAAAAAATCCTTCCTTTATTTTATTATGTTGAATCCTTTAAAACTATAATACATTATAATTTTTTTTTTAATTCGTTGGTAAATTAGTGTAAAATTTACATTAAAGATGGCGCTGTTTCGATTATAAAGAAAGCGTAATTACTTTTTAATTTTTGATAAAAATGTTACTCTTTTGTTTACAAATATTTTGTTATCAAATTATATTGGAAATATGTATTAATGGACGCTAAATATTAGAAAACAACTTCACATCTGAATAAGTATAAGTTAGTAGAGCTACGTTGCCACTAGATGTCGTGGGAAGCAATTGTTGAAAATCAAAATCACGATATAGAGATTTGTCCCATTGTAATAAGGTGTGCGGGTGAGCCAAACTACGACAAGACCTTACTTCATAGGATCATTTCTATAGTAAGTTCTTCACGAGACCTTTACAACATGTGAGATTGTACCAACCACGTTGATGAGACGTGGCGCGGTGCCCTGAGCGTGAGGCGGGCGGCAGCAGCTCGCTGCCAGCCCTCGATGATCGTTCGCCCTCTGCGCAAGCGGGGGGTGTGGGGTGCTGTCGCTGTCTGAGTGGTTTTTTTAAATTTTTTATATATGTGGAGCGTACTTTAGGAGGTGCATAGGAAGAACAACTACGTTCCGTACAAGGAAGAAGGAGTAAGAACGAGACTATATATGAACATAGTCCCGCTTTAACTGTTTCTCCCAACTTAATGCAAAATAAAATAAGGCCCGAGCTTCTACAAGAGCTTTAACATCAATCAAAATATTTGTTTCATAGGAATAATATATTTTTACTTCCTAATCCTATGCACCTCTTACAGCGTATTATTAAAAACTTCCATGATTTACTTACAAGGAAGGGAAAGAGAGGCTTCCGATATTTATGTAAGTCATGATTAAACGTAGCTTTTACTTCATAGCGAATTTTTAGTGTTTGGACTACCTTAGGTTAAATTTGACTCCCCACCGACGGTTCCCGCCTTGTGGCGGTGGGGCTCTAGTAACCGTGAGGAGCGCACGGTGAAGCTAAGAGACGACAACGACCGAGGTCTTACTGATCGGCTCGACACTGGCGCTGCGGAGGGACGTTAGTTCCCTCTGCATTTTCTACCGCATATACCACGGGGAGTGCTCTGAAGAATTGTTTGGAACGATTCCTGCCGCCGAGTTCCGTCATCGAACGACACGACAGACCGCCGGGTTCCATCCACACTATCTCGATGGCTGGCAATCCACAACCGTGCGGTTTGCGCGAAACTTCCTGCTCCGCACATCAGCGTTGTGGAATGGTCTGTCCTCGGCGGTATTTCCAAACTGCTACGACTTAGGGTCCTTCAAGAAGCGAGCTTATCATCTCAAAGGCCGGCAACGCATCTGCGGTTGCTCTGGTATTGCTGATGTCCATGGGCGTCGTTTAACACCTCGGTGTTCCCGCTGCTCGTTTGCTCCCTTGTGTTATAAAAAAAAAGGAGGAACCAGGGCTGGCAACGCGCGCAGGACTAGTCGTTGGGTGGCCAATAGGTCTAGCGCGCAAGCCGGCCCACAGGGAGGAGGCGCCGGAGGTGGACTGGGTGCTGAACACTAAAGCCGGTCCGTGCAAACCACGTGTCCTTTGCTAAGTGCTTCTTTCGTTGGTATTCTTGCTGCAGCCTTGTCTGTGTTTTAATATTTCTTTCTTTTTTTGTTAAAAAAGGAGTAAATAAAATATTAGACATCATACACGTACAGACTTTATTTGAATATAACACAAGATCGTGCTCCTCTCCCAAACTCCCAGCCGCTAAATAAATAAACTAAACAAACAAACCAACAACGGATCTATTCCCTCGTGCGTATCGCAATACAGTCGTAATCAAAACATATACATATTAATTCTAAACAAACTCTCACATTGTAAATGTAATTGCTGATCTTACAGAGTTTATAGTTATAAAGATTTTGTTTAAGGGATATAAATAAATACAAGAAGAAATACCACTAAAAATTATAAACAATGAACACTAAAATGTGATTAGTAACCTCGACAGTAAAAGCGATGCGAAGCGACATGATATCGAAATAAAGATTAAAGTGGGTTTCCACTATCACGACTGGTCATTTCCTTTGCATCTTTCGCGATGTCAAATCCCGTCGCGTCGCTTTATCGCGTGGAATATAGTAGTTATTAAAAAAGTTACTACAAAAATGTTGACATTGAATAATATAGGAATTAAACAAATGTGATTTAAAAAGTCGAAGTGAAATAAGAGATAACAAGCAGTTACACGGAAAAAAATATTCTAAAAAAAACCTCTACAAACTTTTAAAACTTTGATAAAAATAATACTTCGCCAAATCTATCACATCAGCCTCGTAATAAATTGGTTATTCTTCAAAATAAATACAAATTGGAACCCTAAGGAGATCGATTCAATATTCTTACATAAAGCAAAGATGTAAGGACGCTAGAATTAAGTACTAGTCTACGATAACATATTGATTAGATCGATATTATTGTGACATAAATCTCAATAAAATACACTAGAAAATAAGCTACGCAATCAAGCTAAGACTGGCCAAATATCTTTTCACATATCAAAACTTTATACTAAAATACAAGCGACATTCATTTGCCACACAACTTCTAAGTTCGGAAACATTTGCCACACAAACAATTTCCACATCTATTAATACTTGGCGACAATTCGCCAATCGTCCAACGTTTGGAACCAACATATTATCTCAATAACCAACAAAGCCAAATACATAACAAGTTACATTAAATATCACAACACGTCAGCGCAAATAAAGCCGTATACTTAGTACAATAAAGCTGCCTTTAATTCGATCGAGCTCACTCCGCGTCATCTGAAATGACACTCATCAACGCGGCCCTTTTATATATTCATATCCAAAAGTATCCAATCAAGGATACGAAGTTAAAAATTAATGTCGGACGATGTACAGTAGTTTTCAAAAATATTGGCGGCTCTTAACTTTCCGTGAGTCTGCGCACATCAAATGTTAGTTGTGTAGGTAGCGGGATACGGAGGACTTCGCAGGGTGACGATCTCGTTGAGCCGCCGTGATATATGAAAAGAACTGTACATAAATTTTATTAACTATGAACAGCCACTTGGTATTTATTAATTTAGGGCACAACAATTGACGTTGTTTTCAGTCTTAAGGCGATGATAATAATGCGTAGCTTCGCCTAAATTATCTTATAAACTAAAATCTAGCTTTGAGTCTATGTCTTAAATACAATTCGTTCACATCCTGGTCCTAACTATTACCTTTTCTAAAACTAGCTCAATTTATTAAAACACCTTGATGGTATCAATCTTATTTTCCTACTTTATCTTATAAAAGTCAGCATATACACTAACATATGGTCAAAATGCCCAAATAATTTACACTCATATTTTTTTAATTTAAATTTCACAATAATACTGTTGTATATAATTTTAAGGACGAAAGTTTATGGACTAATGGAATATTTGAGAACTTTCGAAATACAAGTTCTGAGTACGTAATTATATGTAGAAAGTTGTGTAAAATAAGCAATAACCAAAGTGGAATTTTTATATATTAAATCCTTTTACAATGATATTATTTCAGCTTAGATATGTATTATGAAGTTCTTTAAAGCTTTTTTTTAAAAATTCTATATCTGATTAAAGTCGTTAAATCAAGACAGTAGGCCTTTTAGTAGTTTATGTATATCACGCTTAGAAACTGTTAAGTCAAATGGACGATTATACTGTCTCGTGAAGTAAGCGAGATAGCTGCGAGATATTTGAAAAAAATTATGTAGGATTACAAATCTTATGTGTAAAGAGACTGAACTTAGAAAAAAAAAATTATATCTCTTATATTTGACATCCTCAAATCAGACAGAGATTTTAAATTTCATTCTACAAAAATTATTATGCCGTTATTTAATTATTTATCAACTAAAACATATTATAAATTAATAATAATTCATGAAATAAATATTTCCGATCTAGAAGTATGATTATTTAAAAATTATTATATTTTTCATCTATCCGCGTGTTAATTTATATACCTGGTGTGTAACATAAAATATGTCATTTTCCTTGTGTGATTTTTTGTGATGTCGTACTGTATCACAGTTATGTTTCGCAAGCACTCGCTTCCCCAAACACATTGTATCACTGTGAGCCAGTTGTTTGTTAAATATGAAAAGCATATTTAAAACGTTGTATAAATTGCTAATTTACGTCAAAACGACGACAGTCAGATAAATTCAGTCCTTTCCGAATTTTATAATTATCCTCCTTCTACCAAATAAATTACTACTCTCTTTAACTAAAAAAAATATCACAAGCCTTAACCCCGGCAGGTGGTAAGAGCTGGGTGCAGGATATGCGGGAGATCAGGCGAGGTTGGTGCGCGGGGACATGACGATGTAGTGGTGCTCGGTGGGCGGGGGCGGGACTATGGGCGACATGGGCACGTACTCGCCCTCCGCCGCCGCCTCCTTCAGCCGCAGCTTGGCGAGCTGGTCGCGCCCGCGCAGGATCAGCTCCACGATCTCCGGCGGCAGAGCGAGCGCCGCCAGGCTCGAGTCGTCTATCTGCAGGGAGAGGTCGCCGTCCGCCTCCTCCGGCCCGTCCACCTCGTCCGGCGGCGCGACCTCCAGGCACTCCACGGACTTGGAGCACCTGTTGGCGGCGACGTGACGCGTGTCGTCGAGGAATTCGCAGCTCTTGGTCTCGCCCTTACCCAGCGCGGAGCCGATCTTCAGGTTCTTCATCTTCCTGCTCACTCGGAAGCTCTTGAATATGTCTCGCGGCGGCGGGAAGTCGAATTTCTTCTTCTTCGTTTCGACGTCTTTGATTTCTTTGGAGTTGTCGGATTTCGGCGAGCTCGCCATCCGGGAGTCGCTCTTCAGTCTCTTTCTGGAAATTGAGATATTTGAACATCAGCGCTGACTCCGCGACTGAGCGGACTGAAGCGAGTCGTATTATATCGTCGTATACCTGAAGACGCTGAAGGGCTGGCGGGCCTTGGGCAGAGTGCGCGAGTGGCAGTAGCGCGGCAGCGAGCCCAACGAGCTGTGCCGCGTCACCGCCGCGCCCGCGCCGCCCCCCGCCCACGCCTCGCCCAGCTTCACCAGCCTGCAAGTGCATGTCATAGGTCTGTCAATAATAGTTTTATGATAAGAATAGAGGTATGTATACATGTCGGTGTGTACGTACGGCGCGTGGTGTCGCGGCGGCAGCGGCGGCGGCGGGGCGCGTCGTGCGCGTCGCACTGTCGCGTACAGGCACTCCGCCACGCTCTCGTAGGTCGGCTCCTCGCAGTCGAGTGCTCGCCGCGCCGCCAGCGCACGCCCGGCCGGCTCCTCCGCTATCTCCTCGTACACGCCGGACGCCACGGAGAGCAGCGAGCGCCGGTCGTAGCCGCTGCACAACACAAGCAAGCGCATGTGATACACACGTGAGGTGAGCATGGTGCTGCTGTGCGGTGATGCGGTGATGCTGCGGCTACCTGGACATGTGGTCGTACGGTGCGAGGTGCAGCAGCGCGCGCGCTCGCAGCGACAGCGGGCCCGCGGAGAACGAGCGCGGCTCCTGAACACACGTACACACTTTATATCTGCTATCTTATAGACAGACGTTGCGCATCAATAATAACTCTATGAATGATGTACCTTGCACATGATCAGATCTGTATCATCTAGTGACACCTCCGAGGGTCCGCTGTACCAGCTGCTGCGCCGCGCCTCTTCTGTAAATACAAAAATATAACTTAAATTAAATAACATTGATAAAGCCCGCAACATCTGTTGCACGAATTCTTCAGGTCGACAGGTAAAATATGTAAAAAGTCATCTAAGCATTTACAAAAGTCAAAAAACCTACCGGCTTCGACTTCTCTACGACTTCTGAGGTCACCTTCGCTCCGGCTGAGCTTGGCGCGGGGCAGGGCGCGGCGCCGCAGTGCGCTGCGCACCGCCGCCGCCAGCTCGCCGGCCAGCGGGCTCGACAGCTTCATCACGCCGCTACCCTCACTGAACCCACTGCAGACGAAACGATTATCACTTTAATACGAAGCTACGATTTTTACAATTAATAATAACATCCATACTTTGATTATTACCAGAAAACAAAGCGCAATAGACGTTTAATCAACACATTTGTCAATCTGTCACTAATCCCTTTGCTTCTTAAATTATTAAAACTTACAGCAAAATTATCATATTTAATCTCTAATGGAACAAAACTTTTGAAATATTACTGCGCTTCTAAGAACAATTTCATGACAAATTTTAACGAATTTAAAGTAATACGGTTTACGACTAAAGGAATACATACCTACTTGGTATACTAATTCACTTGCTAAGCGCTAACTATTGTTCCACGATCGTTACGTAATGGCCGTACACAGAACGCTGATAGCCAGTTCTCACGGGAACCACTAATTACGTTCACAACAATATTATTTTTGTAAGTACTCGTCTTGAGGAAAATAAATAACCTTTGACTTTACATATTTATACAATGTTAAAGACCCTGTGGCATAGGGATTAAAGTACTTTGTTATGCGCGCGTCCAAAGTTCTTTTATCATTTTTTTATAACTATTATTAATTTTGTGTTGAGTTTAGCTTTTAAACACCAAGATTATTTTACGTTATTTGAACATTTGTTTTGTACGAATTCCGATTATACAAAAAAAAAGAGAATTATAACCATTTACATCAAAATAACACTAAGATAATAAGTTAAAAAGTTAATGATGATGCAAGCTTTGAAGAGTTGATGATGAATTTCGTCAAAGAACGTAAATGAAAGCATTAGCAGACCAACCTATCAAGTGTAAGCACGCATATATTCTTATCATCAGGGTCAGATCGGAGTTCAGCTAGGTGGGGCCAAGGGAGCAAGGTCGCCAGGCGGCGGGGCTTCGCCACCAGGAGCCCCGCAGCGCCCACCGTCACCGCACAGTCTGCGCCGCTCAGCCCGCACTTCTTTGACAACTCTGTGCTCAACACCGTCACACTGAACGAATCCTTCAACGGGCCCTCGCCTGTAATGAATGATGAACGAATGAAGGTGAATGAAGCATGATATTTCAGCTTTGTTAACATATTGATGGACTGAGGATATGAGAACAGGAATGCGATTTGAATTGTAATATTTAATGCTTGAATCCACACAATGGATAATTTCAAAATAATAATGATTTATTAACGAAAGATGAACGGGGATCTCCCGTCTATGAAAGGCAATATCGAGAATTACAATCATAAATAACTCATGGCAACTATATTAAATAAAATAAATTGTTTCCTGTTTTCTTAAGATGAACATCATTTTAAATAAATTATGTCAAATATCTTTTTAACGAGTTTATTTTCAACAAAAATCGTCAATATTATCAGATAATGCAGGTAATCAAAATTTACATTAGTATCACGAAGGTCAAGGGAAGCAGCCCCAAAGCGAATGAATGAAATTAGATGTTCCTGCGTATGTAACTGAATGAACAATGGAACATTTGATCAACTTATATAAAGGCAGTAAAGTTCAAAAAAGAACTTTAAAATTATTGATTAAAAAAATCCTAATGTAGTAACTCATATATTATTAAAAATCTATCAAAAAGTAAAAGATTTTTTTTTGTTTTCTTACCAATTCATCTACATATAATTTCCTTTTTCCTATCCTATTCCATATTTGAAAAAAGAAATCAAATATCAACAGTACTCAAAAGAAATGGTCATAACTTCAAATCACTCATTGTTAGCTGTGATGTGTGGTAAAAAAAAATATAAAAAAACATTGCATGTCACACACAAGGAAATCTCTTAACACGTCAGGTTCGAAACCCGATGTAAAACAATGGCACATAAAGCCGTGCGTTTTGTCGTTCGTTACACATTCGTAGGATAACAAATATGAACGCAAAACGCATTTGCATTCAATGTTGTGACGTCACACAATGACGCAAATTTGGGCCACGGCCGGGCGAACATGGTACATTTAAGTACCAAGTACGATGGAACAATTTAAATCAAAAACAATCTTGAAAAATGTACCCCATATCCATAATACTAGGCTTGCTATAGATTCATAATATTTGCTCGAAACTAAATTTAAAAAACATTAGTTTAATTCCTTTGTAAATCTAAAAGTTTATAGGAATTAATAAGGCTTATTTATTCATCCTTCTACGTAGAACAATAAGATAAATTAAACATGGAAAGTCCAAACATCTTGATTCTTATTTATGTAGGTGTGAGTAATAAGTTAAACATTTCAGAGTGAATTTACAATGGCCCTGAGTCAACAGGTCACTGGAAATATCCTTCCTTTACATCTGCATCTGTGTTAATTATAAAATAATTATTGACTTATGTAAATAAAAAATAAACATATGATAAACGAAACCTGTAATTGTAACAAAGACTAAACTACCGAGGAAATAATAAAAAAATTGGCAATTTTTTTTACAATAAAGAGACAAACAAGTAGCAGGAACATCAAGGTGATTATCAACGCCCATGGAAATATGCTATACCACTGTAGAGGAATTGCAAATGAGTTGCCGACCTTGGAAAATTTGTTTTGATCAAGATATTTATAAAACTTAATATATGGTCAAAAGTATTAAATAAAGCCATATTTAACATTACTATTATTTAGAATCTAAAAACTTAGGTATTTAAAAGACAATCTTGTCGGCAAAGTAAGACATCCACAAGTCATATGCGGACTGATGACAACCAATTAATTAGAGTATAGAACACAAGTGACATTCTAAAGATAATATAAAGCATACTTGATTGTTACAACCACACATGCATAGATGTATAAACTCGAATCTATGGCTAAGAGATGCATCCGGATCATTTCAAAACGATAATAATCAATCTCTGCACACCCCTAGGTTCCTAGCATTCATGTTATGTAATTCAAACTATATTTGCATTGATTTTGTGGTGCAAGACATCTTAGTAGTTCATAATATTGTTTCATTTTTTATTCTTAAATATTTAACTTTTATATTGTATTTTATTTAAATTTCATTTACATCAAAATATATTTAAATACTTTAGATAAATATTAATGACATTTTTTAATTAACTTAAGAATTTTAATTCATAGACTCGGTGAAAATGATATATTTTTTATTGGATAACTAATAATTGCTAATGTGCATTCTTATTTAAAAACTGGATTTAATATGCACAGATTTTTAGTTTTCTAAATTATATTATATACATACTTGAAATTGTTATTCAGATAGAAATCTTTCACCTGTGTTCAATTAATTCACAAAAACAAACACTGTGGAAGGTAGTAAAAATATAAACTCACCAATCAAATTTTCAGCATTTAATAAGTTCCGAATCTTGTCCATCCAGTGTTGAGCATCATGATTCGACGTCGCGGCGAGGAGCACGCGAGGCTTGCAGGGCTCTTCAACGGAAAACACGGCGAACGCGTGAGGGCGAGTGCGAGACTTCGCCCGCTTTACAATGCAACCTGAGGGCAGGTCCACTGTGCCCGCGGGTGCGCCTGCCTCGCTGCAGTACACAGCCAGGGACCCACCGCCACAAGTCGCACTTGGCCGAAGTATACACCATTGTTTCTTCCATGACTAACAAACACAACAATGAGTATTAAAAAAAATTGTAAACACTAGTTTTCGTTTTCGAAATAAAACTTACCTTGAAAGGATTTAGGCCGAGGTTTGATTTGAAAGGGTACTTTACCTCTAGGTACCCTGACATTATTGATTTTATTTTTTAGAAAACGAGTCGCATATCGCTTATTTTAAAAATAATATGCGGTAAAGATTATGGACACGATGTGCACATGTATTCAAACAAAAATTGTTTACCAATCGTTACAGATGATAAATATTTCAAAGCTTAATGACGGGCTAGGGTAGAGAGTACGCGGTAAAAAAACGGTACAATAGTTTACGGTTTTTGAGAATTGAGCTGGGATTTTAAGGGTGGTTTTACGTTTGCTGATTATAATAAATTAAAAAGTTAAACTTTAGGTCATCAATTTTAGTTGAATTACCCAAAGATTATGTGTATGTATGGAATAATAATTATAAAAGTAAGTGTATTGTTAACAAACAGGCTGGCGTTCCCAGTGCAATACCACGACCACAGATAAGACAGGCGTAAAGTGGAAGCAATTTCTCGTTTACTCTGATGAGTGTCCGTGTCGGAGGACCTATCCTAGTCCACGTTCCCTTTGCTACCCTTTTTATAAAAGGAAATGACGAGAATTTGAATTTGGCGGAGGACGTGACGCACAGGACGGGAACTATTCTTGACGACGACGACGATACGAAATTCAATGAAATTCCCATCAAAATATTTTCTGATTGACCCTCAGTTCCCAGTGCAGTTAAAACTGACAATGTGTTTGCTAACAACACAACTGGAATACAATTTTAAAGCGCAGTGGAACTAGTTGAAGATGTACCTCAAAATGCACAACAACTTTAGAATTGTATCTACTGTTTCGACTACCAGAATTGATTACTGTTTGCGTATGCAGGAATTAAACAGGAAAGGCACGAAAGAGGATTTTTATCTATTTATTTTTAAACGAGACAATAGCCAGGACCGCTGGCCGGTTGAGCACTGATGCCCCTCCTGTTCATGCGGCACACATGTTCCTCCATGCGGCGATAGACTTCGGAGTGCGGTAGTGACGCGGAGGAGTACCGGCGGCGCTGACCCACTGTGGGCGCGCTCCACAGACGCTCAGCCACAGCACTCGCGCGCGGCCACACTCTGCGCACAGGGTAATACTGTTATTGAGGGCTGAGAAAAAGATACGTTGCAATGATACTTTATAGTGAATAAGAAATTTGTTACTTTATACGCAAAATATTTAGGAAAGAATGTTAATCATCAAATCGTACACTGAAGAGTTAAAAAAAAACTTGTACTACTTATTTTCAATGCTTACTAGTTCCTTTCATCATAAAATGTATTTTTAGGCACCTCGATATAACATTTCTATCATCAACCATCTCTCCCCACATGCAGGCCTCTCCGCCGATCACGCCGGCTGGCAAGGTGTCGCTGCCAGTGGCGTCGCGCACAATGCGCCGTGGGTCCACCGTGTACAACGACGGCCACTCGTTCTGCAAGTGGTCCAGGTACCATGCCGATGAGAAGAGTACGCGGTGACCCGCTTCTAGAACCTGTAAACCAACACCAATAAAACATATAAGGTTTGCAGTGAATTTATGTGTGAGGTAGAAGGAAACTCTATATGAGTTCCTAGTTTCTAATAACATTACCTTCACCAATTCATCGATCCACCCACTCTTCCAAACTTGAACGAGTGTGTCGTTTGTCAAAGGTACATCCTCATCAAACACTTCCTAAAATATAGAAAACATATTTGAATTACGTTAGTTATTTTAGATAGCTAAATAAAATATGCTGATGCATAGGCATCGAATATTTTATTTACGTGATTGGATTACTAATTCTTTTATTAAAAAAATAATTTAACATTAATACATAAAGTATACAAAATTAAATAATTTTTTAACTAAAACTTTAAATTAACTAATATTTTGTTGGTAGTTGAGAGCGCATCCTCAGTTAAGACCCACAAGCTACCGGTCGTGTGTTCGATTTCTCATGGCTCTACGTCATATCATTCGTCTCCATTGATACCCACTTGCCAGACGACGATCTTGGATCCATCCGCGAGCAGCGGTATGGTGTTCTGCATAAATAGAGCGTGCAGCTCCTCCACCTTCAACCCGTTCTCCTGCATGTACTCGCGTATCTCTGGGTTTGACCGCCTGTAGACATTGACACATCAGTGCAGAGTCACCGGATTATCAGTACCTTCACATTACTAAGGGCTGTAGTCAGTCCAATTAGAATAAAACCCAAACTAGTTATTGGAGGGTCTTCTGACAGAGTGATAATTTCGATACTTTTCTAAATATATTATACTTGGAACGATCGAACGCAAGATTCAATTTTAGTTTTTTTTACATAAAAATAAATTAGCTAAAAATGATATTGCACTGCAGTTTTAATTGTCTAAAGTTAATTTACCAGCAGAGCATCTCGACCTCGTCTCCGCCGATGTGCATATACTTGTCGGGGAACCAGGCCTGCACCTCATGGAAGAGGTCACGAATCATTTTGTAGGTGATATTTCTGATGGGGTTCATGGGGCCAAGTCCCACCACCTCATTCCCGCGGTAGCATGCGGTTAGGATGTTGGGGTACGCGTTTCCCCATGACCGCGTATGACCTGTTCGATAATTTTTTTCGTTCATTTTCGAATTAAGTACTGTATTAATCTTCGACGATAGTTTATTTAAGTAAATTATAATTACCAGGGACATCAAACTCTGGCAGGACCCTAATGCCGCGCAGTCGAGCGTACTCCACAATCCGCGCAATGTCGTCTTTCGTGTATACCATGGAGGAGTGATATGCGCCATATAAGCTGTCACAGAACAGTACACAGTAATAAAAAGAACGTAAACTTTGGACTTATTATATTTACATCACTAACTACAAACTTAGTTTAATTTACAAGATAAATGCATAGATTATATCTTTTCAAAAATGAAAACTAAAAAGAAAAAACTTATATGATAAACAAAACAAAAGCGGTTTATCTTACTAATATAAAATAATAATTAAGAAAGTATGGAAGGATAGATTAATGGATGGATGTTTATTAGAAGATATCTCCAGAAAGGCTTAACGGATCTCGCTTAAATTTGGCACAAACGTTGAGCATAGACTAAGAGAACGCGTAGGCTATTACTAAGTTTTTTTTATATTATAGTTGAGCTTGCAAAATTAAGCGAGTTGAATTTTTTTGATAAGAAAATATAATTTGCACGTTCATAAGAAAGAATAGAATTTCTTATCCATTAATAATCGCATTACTGGTTTTATTTTTCAACACCCTTCACGAGTTTAAAGCAAAAACAAAAATCGATAATATTGATCTTAAACTCAGATAAAGGGACCCAGAAATTTTATTACCTAACACTGATTAAGTACTAAGTCCTAAAATATGTTTTTAAATACCCAAGCACATATTAAGAATGGATAGTGACTAACCTAAGGTCGGGGAACTTTTCACTCTGGTATGGGAAGCTCTGATCATCGACGATGTGCCAGTGGAAGACGTTCATCTTGTTGATGGTCATCGCATCAAGCGTGAGTAGAATGTTGGGCACCGAGATGTAGTGCCGACCCGTGTCTAGCAGTAGCCCGCGGTGCGCGTACGCCGGAAAGTCCACCACTACAGACGTGTTTATCCTCAGCTCCTGACACGTAACAAGGATAGAATAAGCTAAGTCTGTCTCTTAGGCAAAGACGAATTAACAATTTTTACAATGCATATAAAAATGTTATTCCATTTATTAAAATATCTTTAAAAGTAAAATTCAATAATGTTGTTAAGTTTTTAAAACCTATCAGGTATTTTCACCGTTATTTACGTTTTATAAAACACCACTGGTCACTAAAGTTCAAGTGATGTTAGAGACAGACAAATTAAAAAAAAAACGGTTTTTGTCTCACATTCATATCATGGGAGATGTAGAACTTTTGTGCGAATGTCTCGAGGCCGCGGAGGATGCCCCACACGGAGGCGCTTGTCAGCACTGACACTGCTGACACATTCAGTCTGTCTGGAAGGAGATAGATCATTTGTATTTTAACAGTGGTAGCGTCAACGGCATCATCTCGCTGCTGCATGAATCTCCCGCTGGACCGGTGCAGTACCAGTACCACACATACATTGAATTTTTCGAGTCTCTGGTGATGCCCATGATCATATTACATACCTATAATGTATTAAAAATATGTATATTATATTCATTTGCGCTATACATTAAAATTACTCCCATTGTGCACTCATTGACATTAAAAATACTCTCACGAACTACATTTTAAATCTTTGAGTACGAAAACTAAAAAATATGTGTCGACAAGTGAACAGCACTAAACAGGATAAATGAAACACGTAGATGTAGGGTTTTGTTTGGTCTAGAATAGAAACCAAAAAAAGCGAGCCAGAATAATGTTAGATGGATGTTGTCTATATCTATGGATTATAGGCGTGTATATTTATGTAAGATATGATTATTTGCAAAATATTTCAAACATACGATAACCTTAAAAAGGCACTCGACTGCATCTAAAGGCCAATACGCTAACGGTTCATTAGGCGATTCTTAATTACTGATTGTTTAAAGTATTATTGATAACGATGTTTATTGTCCTTCAAAATTGTACACTTGTACTTTGAATTAATTTATATTGATTTAATTTACCTTAAAATATAAAACTATATTTATTGAATTACACTATTTTATTGAAACTATTTTATTTAATAAAAGTAAAAGAAAACACTGCCTACTGTCGCAATGCCGCTTATAATAAGTGTTATAATTTTTTATTCTAAATCTATACTAAAGTCGCGCTTAGTAAGGGGTATCCCTTAGTGACTAGACGACAAATAGCGGGACAGGAGATACACAGATAAACAATCGCAAAACGCCGCTCGTTGACCCATAGGCTAAGAGTTTGTTTATTTCGTTCACTCGTAGTTAAGTTATTCGTTTGATAATACATAATAATATAACTGTAGTGTTTGTATATAATATTGAGGAAAAAAATCATATTATGTACATGTTATGTATTTGTATTGTTGATAACGAAAAACGTTTTTTTTTTAATTTTCACATAATGTAACGTCCGCGCGGGACTGAAAAAACTTAATTAGTATCCTATATGTTTCTCCAAACTATGTTCAACATCTATGACAAATTTAAGCGAGATCCATGCAGCCGTTCTCGAGATACCTTTTAATAAACATCTATCCATCCAAATATTCGCATTTATATTATCAAGATCATATTATGTGTGAAGGGTACACTGCCCCTTAATAACATTACTTAAAAAGACAATATTCCTTACTATCATAACTAATATTATAAATGCGAAAGTAACTCTGTCTGTCTCGCTTTCACGCCAAATCTACTGATATGATTTAAATAAAATTTGGTACACAGATAGTCTGGAATTGGCGTTGGACGTACAGGAAGGGTAAATATTAGGAACCTCAGAGAGAGAGAGAGAGCTCTGTGCGTCTTCTCCTCCGTAGTTTAAAGGGAGAATTACTACTACACAACTATATAAACTAACATAAATTTCTGAGAGTTTTTTTTATAAGAGAAGGGTGCAAACGAGCGGCGGGAACACCGAGAGGATCAACGACACCCATGGACATCTGCAACACCAGAGGAACTGCAGATGCGCTGCCGGCCTTTAAGGAAATGCTATGCTCGCTTTCGCTGGTTTGGGAATACCGCCGAGGACAGACCGTTCCACAACGCGACTGTGCGAGGCAAGAAATTGCGCGCGACTCGAGACTGAGATTAATTGGAAATTATACCTAGGACATAGCTCCAATAGTTTTAATTCCGACTCATTGAGTAATAGTCGTTTAGAAATATTGTAATTACCTATTGTTAATAGCAGTGTAGCAGAAATTTTAACAAAAGTACTATTAATAAATACTCACATTTTTCGTCCATTTCTAAATACGGATATTTTTCGCATGGTTCTGTCAGTTGCACTTGTAACTCTTGCAAGACGCCAAGCACTAAGGTCTGGGCTTCTCGCGCGTGTTGTCGTCGCTCTGTGACCGAGACCGGTCTCTGATCTTGCAGCGGTTTTCTGCTCTCCACGATGTACGAGTATCTTTCGATTGCCGAAGTAAGTATATCGCATGTGTTATTTGTCACCTAAGTTATTAAATTATCAATTAAAATTTCGATAAACTGAAAAAATTAGGGAATTTGGAATTATTTTCATAAACAATATAAATAATATCTACAAAATTAATTATCTTAACACGCTAAGTTAATCCTGTAAATAAAACTGCATTAATTAACAGTTGAACTATTAAAATAAATAAACACTTACTTTAACTTTAAAATTCGACGGATCAAAAGTGTAGTAAGTAAGTTCCGTAATTTCGTTCTGAGGTTTCGGCCAAACCTCTCCCTTAGTCGGTGGATACTTAGGTCTGGGATTTACAATAGACATAGAGTTAACATTTATAGAAGTTATCAACAATAATGTTAAAAAGCGAAACATTTTGATTACAAAAATTGTAACATAAACACAAGGGTTCAATTGCCAGCAGCGGAGACGATCGATATACAAGTGAGTCTGTGTTGGCTGCCGCAGTATGAATGTATCGCTAGCGGACCATTAGCGAGCTATGAACAGAATAACAAAAGAACTGCTGATAACATCGATAACCTTTCCACCACGCCTCGATCCGAGCTCTGCTATATGGATTTCATAATACAATGTATACGGTAAATATGGGCCGAACGAAATAGTCTTTTTATTTACAATCCAAAGTAAATTTTTAGTGTATATAAATAAATGTATATCTCTCTATAAAATTGCTAAAAATATGACAAGTTGAAATACATAAATGACATAATATCCATGGGTAATTTTCCTTTGTTACTCTTCTGCCAAGGTTTTATTTGAGTCTACGAAAGGTTACGCGTCTGAACAATGCAGAATACAGACAAAACTCAGTAAACTTTATAACGATGACAGTGTATATCTATCCAATTCTTTATTTTAATAGGTCAACAAATTAGTGAGCGATAGCCAAAAGCCACAAAACCTCATATACCAATTTTTCATAGTTGTTTTTAATTGTCCCCCAAGCTATTGCTTATTACGACCGAGTCATAATAAACCTATACAAGTAGTTAGTCGTTGATTTTATTATTACCCCTTCGGTTGTAAAAATATTACGAAGCACATCACAAAAAATTATATTAAATTACTTTTCATGTATCAGTCGGACGAATGAAAAGGAAATATTTGGTAATATTATAATATGGCAATATCCATCGAAAACGTTGTCACTGGTTGTCACTGTCAAAATTTGACGTCTTTTAAATGAACTGTTTCTTTTATATGCTCTATGCTTAATGGCAGCCTAGGGTAGCTTAGAGTGGAGTACACGGTATAAGAACGGTACAATAGTTTACGGTTTTTAAGTAATGAGCTGGAATTTGGATGGTTGTTTATATTTGCCGTATATATTCATAACAACTAATAAATTAAGATACCGACAACATGTCCGAGAATATCAGCGCTGAGCCACGAGTTAGTAGAAAAGACGAAGAAGTAAATTAGGCGATGGTAGGGACGCACAGGCAGAGGGACTACTCTCTTTCTGTGCGTAAACTCTTCCATTGTATTAAAGGTAGGCAAGGCATCTGCAATAGTACATGTTTATGGACAGCGATCGCTTCGCCATTTTGTCGCTCGTTCGTTTGCCACCTTATAATATGCTAAAAAGTTTTTTAATAATAATATTTCTAAGTCCATTTGATCTTTTAGTAATCTATTTTAGGATTTGGATGTTACCACGTTGTTGTATTAGCCGAATCCTATTATTGATACCCATAATGATGTGGTAGAAAAATTATGTCAGAGACCATTTTGTTGTGCCGGCTCTGTACTACAAGACAAACCATTTCATTTAATACCCAAGATGGGGTGATTTTACTAAAATATTATATGTTTCCGTAAAAAACGCAATACATGTTTGGAAATAAATAAATTTATCATCTACAGTATTGATATATAGAAACAGGAAAAGCACAAAAGAGGATTTTTATGTATTTATTTATTAAACGAGACAAAAGCCCGGGCCGCTGGCCGGTTGAGCAGCGATGCCCCTCCTATTCATGCGGCACACGTGTTCCTCTATGCGCTGGTAAACCTCGGGGCGCGGCGACGTCTCACCCAACGTGGGCGCGCTCCACAATCGCTCAGCCACGGCACTAGCGCGCGGCCACACACTGCGCACACGGTAATATTGTTAATGAGCGCTAAGAGAATGATACTTTGCAATTATACTTTACCGTGAATAAGAGATTTGTTACTTTTATCGATATGTTATATGATATGTTAATTATGAAATCGTATTCCTAAGTATTATAATAAAACTTGTATTACTTATTTTCAATACTTACTAATTTATTTCATCATATAATATTTGTTTAGGCACCTCGATATAACGTTCCTGTCATCGACCTTCTCTCCCCACATGCAGGCCTCGCCACCGATCACGCCGGCGGGCAAGGTGTTGTTGTCGGTTTCGTCGCGCACCATACGCCGCGGGTCCGCCATGTACAACATCGGCCACTCGTCCTGCAGGTAGTTTAGGTACCATGATGACGAAAAGAGCACACGGTGACCCGTCTTCAGGACCTATGGATCAACAGCAATAAAATATAATATATAGTTTGTTTTTAATTCATGTTGTAAGATAAAAGCAAAGTCGATAGGAGTTCGTAATTCTTAATAACATTACCTTAACCATTTCATGGATCCACTCATCCTTCCAAACTTGAATGAGTGTGTCACTTGTCAATGGTACATTCTCATCAAACACGTCCTTAAATATAGAAAACATATTTTTAATTACGTTAGTTAACATCACCCGCCCACCTCAGGCTTAATAAAACTGTGAATGCCTCTTCAAAGCAAAAAATAGTGGCTAGTCAGCGTCAAAAAACAGTGAGACAAAGAGCAAATTTTATGTCAAATTACATTTGTGACGCTAATTTTTTATTTACTCTATTTTATTACTTCGTTGTTATTTTTTACTAATAAAAATATTGAAAATTAAATGTGATTTTACTGAATCTTTGAATAAACTAACTATTTGGTCAACAGTAAGGAGCGCATCAACATTTTAGTGACCAACGAGCCATTAGTCGTGTGTTCGATTTCTCATGGCCCTACGTTATAGCACTAGTCTTCGATATTTACTTGCCAGACGACAATCTTGGATCCATCCGCGAGCAGCGGTATGGTGTTCTGCATAAATAGAGCGTGCAGCTCCTCCACCTTCAACCCGTTCTCCTGCATGTACTCGCGTATCTCTGGGTTTGACCGCCTGTAGATATTAAAACATCAGTACTGACGCACCAGATCATTAGGCACCTCACATTACTAATATCTCATTAATTAGTTTACCAGCAGAGCTTCCGGACTTCGTCCCCGCCGATGTGCAGATGCTTGTCGGGGAACCAGGCCTGCACTTCATGAAAGAGGTCACGAATCATTTTGTAGGTGATGTTACGGATGGGATTCATGGGGCCCAGTCCAACAACCTCATTCTCGTGGTAACATGACGTTAAGATGTTGGGATACGCGTTTCCCCATGACCGAGTATGACCTGTTAGAATTTTTTTTTCGTAATTATCGAATTAAGTACTATTGTAATTTATCTTCGACGAAAGTTTATAGAAATAACATATAATTACCAGGGACATCAAACTCTGGCAGGACCCTAATGCCGCGCAGTCGAGCGTACTCCACAATCCGTGCAATGTCGTTTTTCGTGTACACCATGGAGGCATGATATGCACCATATAAGCTGTCGTAGAAGATTAAAAGCCTCGAACTTAATACATTTATATTTTAAAGTTTTTGTGAAATAAATAAACAAAAAATTTCAGAAAAAAAGGTTTAAGTGTGTATAATGAATGAAATGAAGCGAGTTTAATTTTTGATAAGAAAATATGTAAATACTTTACACGTTCATTAGAAAGAATGGAATTTCCCATCCATTAACAATCACCTTATTGCTTATAATTTTCAATACCTTTAATGACTAAAGTGAAAATAAAAGCAAAATTCGCATTAACTTAAACACAGATAAAGAGATCCAGCCAATTTATCATCTTACACTGATTAAATACTCGCGTTTTTAAAGCAGAGTACCGCATATTGTGGACAAAACTCATCACAAATTACCCAAGCATAAATTCAGAATGCTCATAGACTAACCTAAGGTCGGGGAACTTTTCACTCTGGTATGGGAAGCTCTGATCATCGACGATGTGCCAGTGGAAGACGTTCATCTTGTTGATGGTCATCGCATCAAGCGTGAGTAGAATATTGGGCACCGAGATGTAGTGCCGCCCCGTGTCTAGCAGTAGCCCGCGGTGCGCGTACTCCGGAAAGTCCACCACTACAGACGTGTTTATCCTCAGCTCCTGGCCCGTAATATAGATAGAATCAGAAAACCCGTAAGTTAAATAAGTAGACAAAGACTAATATCCATTTTTTTTCTTTTACATTGAGCCAATGCCGTCGAACTCACATTGAAATGTTTTAATTTTCTTTAAAATATAATTTAATAATATCGTTTAAGTTTTTAAAAGCGATTGGATATTTTTACCGTTCTTTACGTTTCACACAACCATCACTAGTCACTAAAGTTCAAGTGATGTCCCTAGGTCAGACAAATTAAAAAAATACCGGTTTTTTCTCACATTCATATCATGGGAGATGTAGAACTTTTGTGCGAATGTCTCAAGACCGCGGAGGATACCCCATACGGAGGCACTCGTCAGCACTGACACTGCTAGCACATTTAGTCTGTCTGGAAGGAGATCAATTATTTGTGATTTGACAATGGTCAAGGTCAGTTGACTCAATCTTGATGTTTGTACGTTGCTGAAACTGAAAAATATTTTTTTTAATTTTGTCTGTCTATCTGCGTTTGTTACGGGTAATTACCGGAACGGATGAACCTATTGGGTCACGTGATGTTTCAGCAACAATTTGGCTAATGTACGTTTACAGATATTGTAGATTATATTGCAGCAGATTTGACATTTTACGTGTACATTAAGCTTACATTTTTCGTCCATTTCTAAATATGGATATTCTTCGCATGGCTCTGTCAGTTGCACTTGTAGCTCTTGTAAGACGCCAAGCTGCAAGGTCTGGGCCTGTCGCGCGTGTTGTCGTCGCTCTGTGACCGAGACCGGTCTCTGATCTTGCAGCGGTTTTCTGCTCTTCACGATGTACGAGTATCTTTCGATTGCCGAAATAAGTATATCGCAAGTGTTATTTGTCACCTAAGTTATTAGGAAAAATTTAGGGAATTTGTAATTATATTCATAAACATTATAAATATTATATTCTTCTTAATATTGTAAATAAAACTACAATAATTAACAGTTTAACTATTTAAATAAATAAACACTTACTTTAACTTTAAAATTCAACGGATCAAAAGTGTAGTAAGTAAGTTCCGTAATTTCGTTCTGAGGCTTCGGCCAAACTTCTCCCTTGGTCGGTGGATACTTAGGTCCGGGATTAACAATGTAAATGCAGTTAACATTTACCGAAGTTATCAAAAATATTGTTAGAAAGCGAAGCATTTTGATTACAAAAATTGTAAGGTGAAAATAATTGTAGGGGTTCAATTGTCAGCAGCGGTGACTATCGACAATGTGAGACTGTTTTGGCTGCCGCTGTATGAATGTATCGCCATCGGAGTATTATTAGCTATAAACAGAAAACAAAACAACTGCCGATATCATTAACCTTTCCGTTGCGCCCCGATGTGAGCTCTGCTAGATGGGTTATGGATGTACACACAATGTATACTGTATACGGTAAATATGGGCCAAGACAAATTGTTCTCCTCTATAAAAGTGCTAGAAATACAACTATTTGAAATACATAAATGACATAATAACCATGTTTACTTTTCTTTTACTCTATCTGCTTATATTTGAGTCCACGAAAAAAAAAATCGAATCTGAACAAAGCATACACTGCTTTGTTCAGATTCGATTTTTTTTTATATCGAATATATATATCGAAACTAATCTTCCTAACTTTTTATAAATGTCTTAAGTTTTTAATAGCCGACTGCCGTTGCCCTCGTTATAAGGACGAAGTCATTGTTATTCTTTTATAACCCGTTCTGCTTTCTTACCGAGCAATAATATCGCATCACAATAAATAATTACTTTTTATGTATCGGTCAGAGTATATAAAATATCGGTCGCTATATGGCAATTTTCGATCTAAAACGTTGTCAACTTGTCAACGTAAAAATAGTTTGACGTCTTAAATCTGGGTGTCATTTTCATTGAATGTCAAAGTCATTAATGATTAAAAGAAGAAATCCAAAGCTTGTGATTGAGAATATCGTAATGATAATGATAATGTAAAATTAGTTCGTGGTATATACAAGTTATTAGTTTTTTTCTGAGTAATTTTTAATCGGTCGCTAAAATAAAATATCAATAATATGAAGCCAATATCTTTCACAAGTATTCTGGTCATCGTTTGTATATTTGCTAATGTATCAAATGCAATCAATTCTGTTGAAGAAGATATTGGCAGCGGAAGATATGTTATTGAGGGTCGCGTCGTCCCACCTGAAGAACAGGAACAAAGCAATTGGCAAATACAAACACGGATTCATGTGAACGGTGGGGAATACATCGGTTTCATCAAAGAAGATGGATCGTTCGCAATCCACAACGTTCCTACTGGATCGTACGTGGTAGAAGTTGTTAATCCGGACTACATGTACGATCCGGTGCGTGTGGAAATAAACTCTAAAGGAAAATATCGTGCAAGGAGAGTGAATTATATTCAGACATCGCAAGTAATCCAAGTACCCTATCCACTTAGAATGAAGGCCTTGTCTAGGTTCAGATATTTCCAAATACGCGAACAGTGGAGAATGACCGACTTTTTATTCAATCCTATGGTGATTATGATGATATTACCACTCCTTCTCATCATGGTGTTGCCAAAAATGATGAATGATCCTGAAACTAAGGAAGATTTAAAACAGATCACAAATCTGGCTAAGATGTCAGAAATGCCTGAAATGTCAGAAGTATTTACAAATCTGTTCGGTGGGGGCACTACTACCAAAGCCTCCAAAGCTAAGCAAATTAAGAAGCGACAATGAAGTGGTTGTAATTGCATTATAGGTTATATTAGTTTTTTGTTTCCTAGACATTTTAAACATTAAATTATTATTAAAGTTTGTGTGATTTTCATTTAAATAGTTAAAATCTTCCATTTCATTCCACTTTACAAGTACTAAGTCAATTCTGGAGTTTCTTTTACTTGCCAGTAAGTCATCACCAACCAACAAGCTAGTGAGTTATATATGCATTATCTATTTAGTACATAGAAAAAAGACAATTCTGATTTCAATATGATACTACAAAATCCTTCTCCATCCTAACTAAATACAGAACCTCAACTTATTACTTGGTACTATCTCTTTTAAGTCAGTCTAATTGAAATGCCAATTTGAATTCTGCTGTACATAGTGATAGATGGTTGCAACATATGTTGCACAAATGGGCTGTCTCACCTGGTACAGTACTATGAACACAGATAACTGCAGAATTGAAAGCAATTTCATGTTTTGTGTGTGTGGGAGAGGCCTAATTTCGTCTTCTTTCCCTTCCCTAGCTTATATGGGATGAAAAAAAGGATTTGATGGAGAAAGAGACATGAGAAGGGAAAATATTGTCTTCAGTCTCTTCCTCCATCAGTTACAGGTAGGCAATGCAATTGCGGTTGGTCCCTTAATTGTTTGCCTCCATATAATATAATATAATAATATTAAAAGGATGTACGACAGCTACACCAATAAAACAGGGCAACATTTTCAAATCTTTTTATTTAGAAATAAATCTATGAAGAGTCAATAATGAGATTTTACTCCACTATTACACACTCACATTCTACCTAACTTATTACACACAAATATAAAAGTAAAAGAAAATCAGACATTGGTAAATTTTGGACGGAAATTAAAGTATTATTAAGTAACGCGCTTAATACATTAATGAGATTCACACATACATTTTATAAATAGCCTGCTTTATAATATAATTTGTGGACGGGTAATTTTCAAATTTTGTACCTTGAATCAGTTCAAATGATGCTTTCCATAAACATTGTGTCGACCAGAGTATAATTCTTTAAAAATATTGTTACTCTACTTACAATGAATATCACCTAACATAAACACTAAGTAATATTTGAATAAATGAATATATTGATAGATTGCATCAAATATATTGCCAATTTAGTTATAAAACATTTGTCCCCTTTTTAAATATATTGTTTAAAAATATACCATTAAAGCCACTTCACTTTCAAGCACATAGTGATTTTTTTCTATGTAAACATCATGCTTATGTTAAAAAAGAAGACAATCCTGAGAAAATTAACAGTAAAATTTTAAATCAAAAGAAAAAACAATATGTCATGCAGACAAGTGAAACCGGACAGAACTAGTTTGTGAATAGTTACAATATACAAAATACTATTGTGAAGCAATATTTACCATAAGTTTCCGAGACCGAAATCTCCATTTAAAACATATTGTTGTCTCTGTTTTGTCAAAGATAATGATAGGGATGACGATATGTTTTATACTGAGATTTTAGGTCTTAGAAACCAATAGTTAGAGATTACTACTTTTATAGACAAACTCTGGATCTTTACAAATGACACTTGTATTGGCAAACATTATCTTGACATTCTCTTCAGAGACAGACACAAATATGCCAATACAAATTTCACGTAAATCCATACCCAAATAGCAATATCGCTTGTAGAACATTCAAAAATGTCTGTCAAACTTTAGTACTTTTATAGTCTACTCCAATCTATAATGGCGGCACAAGGTATAGCTTATCTTCGCATCACTTCAGGTGAAAAGTTCCGATCCGCCAAGATATTTGAATACTTTAACACAAGTTTTTTTTCTTTTTATTCCTCTACTAGCGAATCACTAATCGGATGTTTTTGATCCTAGTACTCGTAACACTATGTACTTAAAACTATTTACATAATTTGCCTTCGTTTGGGGTACGCGTCCACTGACCCGCACCGGAAGCACCATCGCACACACCGCACACACGACCCGCAACAGATTGCTTGGCGAAAGATGCCGTCGATGCGATCGGCGCGTATTATGGACGCTCCGCTTTGTAAAATACAAAGCAAACTAAAATCTGTTGCGGGCCGTACGTACGGTGCGTCCGGTGCGTCCGGCGCGGGTCTGTGGACGCGTACCTTTAGTCACATTAAGGCAAGCACGCATTCTATGCTACACAGCTTATTGTTTGATAAATGGAAGTCAACATCCATACATGTATGTAAAATTTTGATATGTTACATAATTATATCATGAATTATATATTTATAAGTCATACTTGAAATGCATAAGCACCAAAACAAAATCTGTTTTAATAGAATTAGAAAAATAATAAATGAAAATACAGATCTTTTGTATTGTAAATATAAATATGCAAAAAAATGGAAATAATCTATCTGACATATGTCTAAAGGTTTTAAAATAAATGCTAGTCTTTTATAATTACAAATGTCTTTCAAGACTACTATCGTAAAGGGGTTGGCAGGACATTTCTCTTGGTTTGTCATTGTTTTTTTTTATACAGAATTTCCCTTAGTAAAATATATTACAATTAGTTATAAATATTTTTGTGATAACTCATTTTATATACATATTCTTTGTATATTTTGTAACTGGGTGGGTTATTATTTAAATCTAAATTTTAGAAATATTCACAAAAAAAGAATTAGAAAGGTATAAAAAACATATAAAACGTAAAAAATCTTTTGTCATCTTAAAACCAATTTTTACTTATAATTAGTCACTGAAATTAAATGAACACTTTATGTAAAAATACATATAATATATTAAAAATTATTTTTTTATTATTTATTGTTGGTTTCTGAGACCAAAACCTTTCGTCATCTATGTCATTATCTTTCACAGAACAAAGATAAAACAATGTTTTAATCGGCGATTTTGGTCTCAGAAAACCACGGTTAGTCCTGTAAGATTTTATCTTAATTATTCCAATTTTTTTATATAAAGCTCAATGTCAGCTGCCAGTCAATATAATTGACACAATTATTGTAAAAACAATACAAAACATATAATTGACACTTAAGTGAAGTATTTGTATAATATATAAGAATTGATATGTAAATAAAAGCAGTTTATATATTAAAATTGCAATGACGAAATACACGTAGTATGAGCCACAAATCTTAAGATAAAAGTGAACGCAGCATAAGTTATAGAGTGAGTGAGACAGCAATACGCAACATCTACTAGTGTGATAGAGAAAAATATACCTGTCGAAACATTATTCGTATACTCAATAAAAAGATTTGTGGCTTTGCTTTCCTTATCCTATATCAATTCAACGATACATTTTAATTTTTATTTAGTTTTATAATTTGAGATTCATTTACATTTCCAGTACTGTATATACTACCAGAGTTATTGTCATAAACTTACATGATGTTGGTAGCAGTGTTATGTGTGAGCGAGAGCGCGATATCCATGGCTTGCGAGGAGGGCGGCGAGTGTGAGCAGGACGCCTATAGCTGCGGGGCGCACGGCGGCGTTGTACACGGAGCAGTATGGACACTGCGAGGAGCCGCAGACCTCGCAGATATTCAGCAGGTAAGTTGGTAGCGCATCGAATATTGTCTCGTTAAATCGTTCTGTGTGAGAGATATCATGTTTTTATTGATTAGCAAATGCGTATGTTCCTTTTTTTGGGCATGAATTATGATTTTACTTTAAATAGACAACACAAAAATGTGTTAGTGACACATCCATGTCTTAAGTGAACCAACTGTTTGTTGACTGCAGAAACATGTGTAAAACCTGTTATACTTGTTTTTTCAAAATAGATGATAGTGATGACAGTTTGACATGTTTTTATACAGTATAAACTCAACTACACTTGAGTGAAACAATTTCGAATTAATATAACTTTGTTTTGTTACTAACCGGGTGCGTAGAAGTCATAGACGCGTATAGGCAGATGTCGCGACATGTTGGCCACGGGGAACCAGCGCTCCACCGTCACATTCACACAAGTCTGCTCGTGGTCCAACTAAGATAAAATATCACTATTAATATTATTATTACTTTAAATCTAGGGATAAAATATGACATAGTAGTAGAGTACAGATATAACAATATATAGATTTAACCCGCACTAAATTAATAATCTTTATATATATAATTCTTCTGTGAGTGTGTATGTCACTAAACTTCTCTCAAACGACTGGAGCGATTTTGATGAAATTTTTTGTGTGTGTTCAAGGGGATGGGAATGGTTTAGATTCACAATTTTCATCAAATATTAACTTCATATTAATTTATTCAAATTAAAGACGTGTAGACAGGACAACGTCTGTCGGGTCCGCTAGTTTTATATAAAAACAAAATCCATTGTGATTGTTTACCCGATCTGGAAATACATTCAAATAAACATCCTTTCATAATTCGCATTTATAATTTTAGTAAGATATTTGTATACTTACATAGTCAAAGTAGAAGAGTATTTTGTCAGGTTGGTACTTGGCTCTCTGAAGCGTTTGAACACGACGCGACAGTACGTAGGCATCGAGGCGCTGCTGCTGCACCAGGTAGCCCGTGGGGATGCCCACCTCCAGCACCGCCATTCCTGAACGTGGCGACTCCTCTAGCAGCGTCCAGCTATTGCCATAAATAGTTTAATACAGATAATCGAGTCCATCTGAGGTACAAAACTTATTGTTATCTGTTTTTTGTATAAGTGAAACACTTTTTACGAAAATTCTGTTTATAGTAGGAAGGTTGGCCATCAGCTACGTGCTTTTACATTTGAATGATATTTTTAAACAGTTTACTAGTATTGGTCTGACCGTACCTGGCGCAGGTGCGATAGTCGACATGCGACTGATTCCGTCCATAGAAGCGCGCCTGCGTGAGCAGCGAGAATGCGGGCGCGGGCGGCGGAGTCTGGAAGCGCGCCACGTCCACGTTGTACTGCACCGAGAGCTGCAGCAGCGCGTACCCCGCGCCACGCGCTGTCACCTTCACCGTGCCCCACGCCTCCGGGATCTACATCACATACAAACACATACATACATACACACCAGAGAATTTTAAGTCTATTACTCTTTAGAACCAATTTTGATGGCTCTTTTAACTGACGTGACTTGACATGTATGTAGAAATATGTTACATTTATTGGAAGTGACTTAACAGTAATGATGGCCATTTGACACTAGATGGCGCTGCAAGGGTAAATACAGAAGCACTACATACCTGTATGGTGTGCATGTGTGCGAGGTGGTCGTTGGAGAGTGTGAGTGTGCGCGCGGCGCCACGCAGCGCCACCGCCTCCACGGACACACTGAGCGCGCTCACGTCACGCAGCCGCTTGCGGTTCGTGTACTCGATCAGCGCGCGCAGCGCTATGTACGTATCCTGAGAAAAATATTAGACTTATAAGATATTAGGCATGACATTTAACCACAAAATGATTCACAAATCAATATTCTGGTAGATTAATAATGAAACTCTAAAGCTGCTAAATACTTGGTGACAAAAGATAGTTAACCTATTTCACGCAATGTACCTGAGTGGATGCCCAGCCGCCGTCCTTGAGGCGCTGCGCGTTGAGCCACATGACAATAGGCTCGTTGTTGTCCTGGTGGTCCATGCAGGCGAGCAGCGCGTACGCGGTGGCGGCGATGTTGTTGGAGTCATATTTGTACGGTAATCGCGGCAACAGGAACGGTTTCTGGTTCTCCATCTTGAAAGGCGGCTGCGGCACCGGCTCTTTACCCCAGTACACTAGACCACCTGCAAGAATACATTACAGATTAAAAAAAATCTTATGATTTGAAAAGCCAATACTATCATAGAGTAGTAGTAGTGCAGTAAATAATTTTTTTATCTAAGAATTTCGATACGATAACAAACGATTTTAAATGATTCTATCAAATTACTAAATCAACATTTACGATGTATTTACCATGGATTTTCACCCAAAAAACTCCAATATAAAACAAATTATTAATTCTGTTTTTTTTAAAGAGAATGTGCAAGGAAACTAGGATATTGTTTGTATGTGTACCTTCTGAGCGTTGGCGTCGTTTAAGCAGTCTATAGGCGTGCTCGGAGCTGGGCGCCTTGCTGACTGTGAGCGCGTAGGCGACGAGCGCGAGTGCGTACGGCGACCCGTACTCCTCCAGCAGCTTGAGATTCTTCTCCAGCCAAGTGATGCCGTTGCGTTGAGCTTGTGCCACGCGCGCGCTCAGAGCCTGCATTATATTAATATTTTTACTTTATGCTATAAAAAAAGGAAAATATGTGGATCAATATGACCTCAAACTATGATGAGACTTTACCTCTTTAAATCCGATATCCTTTAAGTTCTTCACAGTTTCCAGTGTGATAACGACTTGTGCTGTGAGAGTCACATTCCGCTGCAGTATTATTGAATCGTTCACCTTATAACAAACAAAAAGAGATTTTAATATACAAAGGCGAAAGATGAGAGCGATGACTTTCATTCACATCTGTTCATCCATTGAGAATTTGCATAGCAACAAACATCTATACAAACTTTGATTTTTTTTAATTCATTATTTTATTGTAAGATATTGTGATATTAAAATTGTATTGGAGACCAAAGCAAGTATAAGTTAGTTACCTCGACGCCGATGTTGGCGGCTCCTCGGAAGAGTCCAGAGTTGGCGGGCACTGCGATAGTGGCGTTGGCGTTGCGGTCCGGAGACCACGTCACCTCGTAGAATGCACCTTCGGGAGTCTGGTGCTCCAGCAGCCAAGATACCGCCATTGATATCACCTGCATACATAAAAACACATAGAGCATTAGAAGAGAAATAATAAAGGTTCAAAACTCGAAATGAAATCACTGAGAAGTGAATATTGAATCTATAGGCCCATTATTTTATTATATCCCCACACTCTGTTAAATCTCCCTTAGTGCCCAATTTACGAATATGAGTTGTTGAGTGATTTTGTAAATCATTTCTGATTAAAAGCATAAGAATTTGAACAGCATACAACTCACATCAGGGTCAATGTAGATATAGTTTTCCCATTCATTGAATGACGCCTCTTGGAATATCTTAGCGCAGAATGATGTCAGCCACACACTCGAAGCGGATTGATTCCTAAAACAAGACAAAAATAAAATTAAACGCGACAACACTAACTTAACGATTTATCATTGGTTTCTGAAACATAAATCCCCGTTCCAAATATTTTGTTATCTCTATTTTATTAGGGGCGATGACATGTTTTATGGAGAGTGTAGCTGTCGCCCGTGACTTCGTCTGGCCGGAGTTAATAAAAAGAATATGTTCCATATTATGCCAAAGTTCATCGAGATCCATTCGGCAGGTCTGGAGATACTTTCAAACTAACATCCATCCTTCTAAACATTCGCATTTGCACGATTAGTACGATTTTAGTCTTAGAAATCAATGGTAAATAGGTTAGCAACATGTTTCGTATTCATGTTTCGAAACTGCAAACAGTTGTATAATACTGACCAGTCGCTGCGGAACAAACTGAAGGAGCCATCAGGCTTCATGAAGGAGAGCTGTCGCTGGTAGAGGACGTTCATGTGGGCGAATGCGTCGCGCTCCAGCGTGCGGTTGCGCTGGTTGGTCAATCGCATGTACAGCGTCAGGTACATGTTCGCCGCGAAACTGAACATGTTCTGTTCGCCGGAGTCCTGTACACACAATGCGCAATGTTAAGCACTCGAATAAGCATTTTATAATAATTCTAAATAGATTAAGTAAATAAAGTAAGGTCCTACTGCCACCATTATATTTAGACTAAACCTAGTTATTTAAGCCATTTTGTAACTAATTATCAGTTTATTTTCTTATTGTATAAGGCTTTTTCAGTATCTGAATAAATTATTAAATAAATTATGTTTTAATAAAATGCTATTACAAATACACAGTAAGTATGAAACAATCAAATTAAATGAAATATGCAATTACCATTGGTAAATCAAGTAAACTGGTAGCATTAACAGGCATGGTCGGGAAGAGAGGACCAACAACATCCCCTACGACAGTAACTCGCGCGATATTCGATCCGAACACGTAGTAGCGGTCCACCTCGTACGGTATGATGGGTGTCTCCGTCACGTTGACGTGCATGTATTGGAACACGTAGGCACGGTTAGACAAGTCGAGCAACACCGATTGGTGACGATACTGGGGTATGCCGTCCGCCTGCGAACATACAAAGTATAAACATTATTTTTATGCACGATTATGATTATATACATAAATAAAATATAAATAATTAAATGCGTTTTTGTTTACTACATATTTACTTTATCCTTCACAATAAAAATTAAAATATGTGAAAAAATACCCAAAAATATTCGCAGTCATGTAACAGAGAATATAGATGGCGTTGTACCTCAACAAGTATCTCCTTGGTGTAGTGGTGCTGGCCCTGCAGCGTGGCGGCGTGTAGATTCACACGCACGCGGCCGAGGCGCGCGGCCACCACGGGCACGTGTACAGTGGCAGCATCGCCCGCGCTCACATACACGAAGAACTGGTGCTCGCCGAACGAGGTGCGCGGGTTGTATGAACGCACCTAACAATACAAATCGCATATTTATATATTGTTTCATAAACAATGGTCTCTTGACATTGACTACGAAACCATGATCAAATGATGTTTTCAGATTCAACATTATATAAACTGAATATTCATTCAGCTTAATACATTGAAAGTCAAAACTAAGAAATTAAAATCAAAATTCCTGAAAAAAGAAATACTCGTATGTAGAAACAATACTCACAATGCCATTTTCCTCGACGTGTACGAACTTGTAGTCGGGCGAGGCTTCTAGTACGACAACCGCCTCAATGGCTTGCGGCTGGTAGTTAAAAACAACAACGCGCAGACCAAGCTGTTCGCCCTGCTTACACCGGTCGGGGCCCTCTACTTGGATGAAGAACGGCAGCACACCGTCGTACTACGGAAACAATAATATATGATGTATAGATATGTTGAAATTCAGTCAAAACTTAAAGTTCAAAAAGTAGTTGCAATGTCTTCAAAGAGTCGTAAAATTAGTACAAAGGGTTTTTTCTACGAGAAAAATACATTTGCTAGTTAAGTGTTATGTTATATATAATTTGATAATCTCACCCTGACAGGCGTATTGAGTACGCCAAATCCTAGCACGTCAGACATACTGAAGGCGGAGATGGTCCATCGTGCGGGTGTGCGCGGCACGTCCGCGGTGAACACGTAGCGGCCGTGCGGGCCGATGTTCACGTCACGCCACAGCCACGCGTTCTCGTACTGACGCTGCACGCGGTTGAACCGGAACTTGCGGAAGTGGCTCAGCGAGAAGCTATCGTCGTGCTCGCCTACAATTAAAACATCAAAAGTTAATATGACGGAATCTGATTAATGACGTAAAAGTTGTTGAGGCAAGTGGTGAGATTTAAATGAATATATTCAATCCTGCAAATAATGTATTCTATCAGTTAATAAATATCGTGGCATGATTCGTTAAGAAATAAACTAGACCGAGTGATCCTAGCAAGAAAAAATAAATTTTAATGTGCAACTAGTGTTACGTACAGCTGGCCTCGTCGGTGCGGTCGGCGCAGTCGGGCATGCCATCGCAGTGCTTCTCTCGCGGATAGCAGCCGCCGTCCAAGCACTCTGCCAGACCCAGCGAGGCATTGCACACGCTGTGCCGCCGCGTCACCGGCACGTCACTGAACACCACCAGACCTGCATATCTGCAAAACGAACAATCCTTCTTAAAATCTGTATTAACATTTGGTTATCATCGATGGTTGCATCATTATAAAATATTTGTTCGAATTGTATAAATTGAACGTAATTGTCGTCACATTTCTTATATTATATTTAGAAAAATATAATGTAAAGATTATAACTTACTCGAAGGTCCTGTTGGCGTCAATGCCGAAGCTGGAGGAGGGGAAGTACACGAGGTGGTCTGGGTCGCCGAAGTGCGAGCGGAACGTGTATGCAAACGTGCCATTGCTCGACTCGTCAAAATGAGACATCTTTGATATCACCTGTTAATGTTACAAATGTTATAACATTGTGTCCAACACGACTTTTTATAAAAAAAAAACTACGAAATGTTACTAGAAAAGTAAACTGCATGCTAGCCATTACACTATTATGTGTATTGTCAGAATATTTTTTGAACCTTAGCGTATGTGAGCTCGTTGCCAGCCTGCATTGTGTAGAAGGCGTCGTCAATGCCGGAGAGGCCGACGTACGCGCCGGGCTCGCCGTAGATCGCCACCTCCACGCGTTCGCCCGTACGGTGCTTGCGGTTATTGATGAACACCGTGAACTGCATATAACACAAAAACCATATAGAAATGAACTATTAAAATCCTACTATATACTTGAACACTTAAATAAAGCAATATATGATCTCACGTTATTCCTGGAGATGCCGTTGACAGGAAAGGTGAGCGAGTCAGCCAGCAGATGGCCGCGACGCTGCGCAGCCCACACCAGCAGTGTGGCCACCGGCGCCATCTCCGCCGACAGCACCACTGCGAACGTACGCACACCTTCCTGTAAGTAACACAATATTATAACCATGAGTCTCCATTACCGAAACTTCTGAATAAAACACTAAAACAATAAATAAGTCTCCATATTTTAAAAATGTACATCTTGAGTACATAACTATTTTTATGAAGTAATATACCTGCATAATTTCTTGTCCACTTGTCAGAATAATGCCTTTGGACATGACGACATAACTGAACGACTCCATGAAGAAGTTGCTCTGCACGTGGAATATTATGTACTCGCCCACCTGTAACATATTTTGTATTAATATTTTTCGGTTAGTTAAACTGTTGAACGGCTACACCGTTGATGCAAGAGACATTAAAAATTTGAATTATTTCTTTTAATTATTCCATGAAAATAGTCGAATGGTGAGATTAGAATCCGTAATGAATCGCCCGTGCTCTTAAACATTAGACTATTGTCGTTAAATAAACTAGGAACAAAACGTGAAACACACTCTAGCATCAGTGGTACTGGTAGAGACTCTCAGATGGTGGTTGTTGGGGCTGTAGTGAGGCACGAAGTGCACCTCAGCTGCCGCGCGTCCGCCCACTGCGTCCCCGAGCTGCGCGCTGAGCCGCACGCCGGTTATACCAGCTAGTACCTCCCGGTAGTTTGGGTCGTTTTCGAGCTCTGGAAACAAATAAAAACTATGATTAAATTGCATTAAAAGTGATAAGAAATGCTGCCTATACAAAACCCCATATGCCTCATCTAAGGAGAAAAAAAAATACTCAAAACTGATCTATCTTTTTTTACGTATAACATTTTTAGTTTTTAATTTCATATTATTTTTAACCAAAAAAATAAGACTACGTATAAAACTACTTGTAAAAAGTCTAGTACAAAATTAAATCTAAAAAGTAGGTTAGTCATTCTTACTGAGTAGTTTGTATAGATCCAGGCGCAGATGCCATACGGCGTCGTGTCCGGGCGCGAGCGTGGGCCGCTGCGGTTCTATACCGCCGCCGCGTCCCTCCACCTGCACGTTCACCAGCAGCGACACGCCCGCCGCCTGCCACTGCGGCAGCGGAGACCCGTCGTGGTACGACACCACCATCTGGTGACAAATACCATATATGATCTTATCTTTCTTAAATAAGCGTTAATAATAAAAAAAAGAAAACATTATCAACTATTAGCAATTTTAGAAACTTTATGATGCATTACATGACTCTCTTATACTCATAGAATTGCTACTGCTATTGTATTGCCATTGGTTTAGTTCTTAACATAAATAAGGTAATACATCGCTAAAAACTTACATAAACATCAAAAGGCATAGCAGGTTTGAACACTTGCAGGGAACCTCCTAGGAAAGTAACTGCTAAGGAAGAGTTAAATATCCTGGCGATACTATAGCCTTCTATGACGTCATCGAGGAAGGGATCCCCCACTGAAGCTGTGATGATGACCTCGACACCGTCTAATGTGGGCACCAACTGGGCTAACTCCGACATTGGGTATTTGAAGTCATATGTGCCGTTGAACTGTTGAAATAAAATAGACAACATGAAAATTGAAAAAAAAAACAGTAAATATTGAAAAATCTCTTTACAAAAAAGATAGATTTTTCCTTAACTTTTCTTTGACACCAATGTTGAGATCTCGAATGTAATAAACAACACCGGTTGCTAAAGGGACATTCCAACACCTCAAATTATATTAAATAAATATTAATAGGATATTACATTAATTCAATTTAAGTTTTAGTTTTCAGAAACCCAGCATAACGGTTCATCACATAGATTACTTACAAATCTGAGATACGGCAAGCGCATATTGTAGGGGTCGTTGTAATAGTTCCCATAGGAGGAGGTGGAGTACGTGTTGTAGTTGGGGTTGTCTGCGCCCTGCACCGCCAGCTGCACGGGGTCCGGCTTCGGCATCCAGAACGGGAACTTTTCATCCTGACAATGACAATAATACAAATCAAATGTTGTGTGTAATATAATATTATAAAGAGGAACGATTTGATTGTTTGTTTGCATTGAATAGGCTCTGAAACTATTGGCCCGATTTGAAAAAAATAATCATATCTGGAATTTGGTTTCTTAGTTACCATCCCTATTTATCTCTATTTACTTTGACAAATGTGACGTTAGAGGTGCTAGGTAACAAGCACTGAAACTATAATTCAAAGTCTTGACGGTGGACATTCAGAGTTTTTTTTTAAATATTTAATGTAGTACTTACAAAGTTAAATAGCCTAGTGTAGACCTTCTGCGGATCGTACCACCAGTCAGGCTGATCGAGCTGGTTGGGCTGGCCGGGCAGGTGGCGCACGTCCGCGGGGCCGTGTCTGTCGTCTGTGTACTCGTACTGGTACGTCTCGTTGTACAAATACGGGTTGAAGTTTTGACGTACTGTATAAATATTACAAACGAATATGAACATATATCGGACAACGTACTTCTTTTTAATTTAATCAAATGCAATTTTCAGTTACTTTGATATGAGTACTTGCTTCTCTCTACTTGATCGACTCGCCTTGCGAGTTCACTTGAAACATATTAACTTAGAAGTACTAACACTTACTGCTTAGTCACTTTGTATCATTAGTACAGATTTAGCACACAATTTTTTTATCAAGAGACTTCCTTAGTGAGCAAATAATGACAGAATGCGAGAGTTGTTACCTCTGGTATACTGATTGGTGGGATATGTGCCGTATGCGCCAGGCTGTCCTCTGTTGTTGAACTGTCCCTGTGTAAAGTATCGCGGCCGGTACTGCGGTATGGGGCGCACAGTTGCCTTCAGCGTGAGGTTGCCGCGGACTGGCGCACCAGACGTGTAGTTGGCCATTATACGACCGTGGATGAACGGCTCCGTGTTGAAGAAGAACGCTGGCATTGTTACGTTCACCTGGAAGTGTAATTAACTTGAGTGGTGTGGTATGTTTTAAATCTAGTATGGCTAAATAACTCAATTGAATAGTATTTTAGTAGAAGTAATCCTATTCTTTACTCAATATGATTCTCACCGGACACCCCTTCCTTATGCCCAATAAAGAATTAAAAAATAAACATAACAGAAAACACTTTTCAAAGGGTTTTTTTAGTTTGAACAAAATTTCGTTTTTTTTCTTTCAAATATGTAGTTTGATATTCGAAACCATAATCACTAAGAAATATTTGTATAATTGTGCCATTGCAATTCATAAACAGTTTCTTAGTATAGTAATATTTACCTCGTATCTGGTCTGGTAGTACTCCTCGACGAGGAAGTGCGCGATCTCCATTTGTCCGAGGGCCTCGACACGCACCGCCCACTCGCCGTACTGCGGCTGGTCCGACATCTGGTACTGCAGGCTCACCGTACCAAAGTTACTCTGAAACATACTAGTTAATAAGTGCTTGACTACACCGGACCGAAATATAAACGACCAGGTTCGATCATCGCCATGTCCGCCCTCATAGGGCTACCCTAACTCGGGTTAGCTCCGAGCTCTTCAATGGGGGAACACATGGAAATATGACAGATCTTATTTCTTTTATATGAAGACCCTAGAAAATGGCAATAAGTGTGCTCTACCCCTAGACATCTGCAAAAATCTGTTGCAGATTCATTGCCTATCTTAAATCGACAGGGGATAAAATGAAAAATGGATTTTCCCCCGTCAATCATATCATCCCTTCCTATTTTCTTCTTATTACAAAAAGGTAAGAAGTAAAAACCTAAATTGACATCTGGAATAATTTTAAGAAATAAAACAAGGATTCAATGACATGAATATAGTTATAACAAGATATGTACTACTCCATAATGTAGCATGTTATGTAGCATGAGTTTAATTTCACTATTGTCTTGGTCAAAGAACACTCAATGCATACAAACAACCACTCAGAAATAAGTCTCTGTTTCACAATTCATACTTAAATAACCATTAGCATTGTGATCTATATATACAAGACCACCTGAGGTGAAAATTGTTAATAAATGCTACATAAGCTTGTCAAAGCTTTTTTTTTACATCATAAGGTGGCAAACGAGCGAACAGCCACCTGAAGTCGCTGAAATAGCGAAGTGACCGTTGTCCATAGACATATGCAATTGTATATGCGTTGCCTTTAATCGACGGAGAGGATGCACCGAAAGAAAAAATATTTTCCCTTTCCATGCATCCCCTCATCCGGAAAGTCCACTTCCACTTCCCATCTTTTTTTTATAAAAAAAAAGGCTGGGAAGGGAATGAGGACTAATTTAGGCCTCCGGGACGCACACTCATCAGACGAAACGCGGTATTGCTTCTACTTGACGCCTGTCTTCTGTGTGGTCGTGGTATTTCACCGGGCGAGCCGGGCCGATTCGTGCGAACATGTTAAAGTGAGCTCTACCACTGTTACAACTAATGTTAATAACTAACCTGTCTTGAGAGCCATCTCTTCATAATTCTACCGCTGGGATCTAAGATGTAAACGTCAATGGCACGACCAAAAGCCTTCAGTTCTGTGTTGATTGGTATTATACGGAATTTCACTGTAAATTTTACAAAAAAGATTTAATTACACATTTAGAATTAAATAGTCAGCCACAACTCCGTCCGCGCGGAGTTGTATGTGCCTATGTGTCCTTCCAGATTATGTTATACATCTGTGCCAAATTTCAGCGAGATCCATGTAGCAGTTCGGGAGATACCTTCTAACAAACATCCATCCATTCAAACATTCATTTATAACATTAGTAAGATATTATAATTTCCAGAAAATTCATTAAATATATTGTCAGAGGTAATGGCCGACTACCATAGTGTTGTCACATACCAGTTTGTCCCTGTTTGTAGACAGGTTTGTCCATCTGTATGAATATGGTCATGAATCTATTCGAAAAAGAAAGCTGGGTCTCGTTGATGAAGGCTCGTCCGCCGAACGGGTCATCTAGGTATAGCCCCTCCACGCGCAGCTTGTAGTCACCCCCCACTGATGTGGCTGGCACCTGAGCATCAAAAACATCATATAAGCTAACTAATTTGAAAATTATTATTCAAAAGATGTCTTATTGGAAGCTATTTATATTTACAAATAGAAAACATTTTGATAATTGCTTTATCATCTTTTAAAATTTTACACCTTCGCTCGGAGTCATGAAGGTGATGGTTATGAAGACCATCTTTTAGAGTTGATTTCTCAAACAAATGAAAATCAATAGTTATAAATTTTATTCCAATTCGACACTCATATCAAACATGATTTATTTGTCGGTATGTAACGGCTGGTCATTGTGCGTGCCCGCTCAGTCACGAGTCCGTTGTCGCTGACTGGTTCATTGTGCACAATTGACAAAGGCCGACCGCACGACATCAATCATAATTTGATGTTTGTGCATTATTGCAAGAATATAGCTATAGTTATGTTACGTATTTCCACATTTGACCCCAAAGGTTTTATAAGTTAGAAATCTTCTTAAAAACCTGTCCATCTCTTGTTAAAGAAATAGATCAGCAAATTGTTGGAATGTATTTACCCTCATGTTTAGTGTTTCGGGCACTCCTTCCTTGACCTTCTCGATGACGTCAGCAATTTCGACGCCATTACGCGAGATAGATGCGCGGATGGTCATCTGTAGGCGCGCGCGCAGGATGTTAGCCGAGATCTTGTATATTTGACCAGGCCGCACCATACGGGACGCCACTATGAAGTATGTACTGAAAATACCATAACAATTAGTTTCATAAAGTAATTTCAAATAGGCTAACCATAATGGTTAATTGAGCATTTAGCTCTGACACGTCTTCTGAATTCTGATTGCATAAAAGATTGAGTAAAGATGTTTGTTATGAAAATAAAACACTCACGCTTCATTTATGATGACGCTGTCATGTTCAAGTTCCGAACTCTTGAACGATGGGCTGTAACTCCTGCCAGAGTCCCAGCTGGGTTTCGGCGTGTTATCCACACCGTAAGGGTTCTGGTACGTCTGGTCATTACGGCTGTCGTACTGTCCGTACTGATTCCGGTTCGGTTCGAATTGGTTTATGTCGTACTGATTACGATTCGGTAACCTCCGGTTTGGATCATACGGATTGTCGTACTGGTTGTTGTAGTAATCATTTGTCGGGTTCTGAACATCTGGATTGTAAGTTGGCGTGGCATAGTCCTGACCCGTGCATATATGTAGAGTTAATATCAGTGTCAGGTATAAACCTATGTGAGTCATTGTTCAGTCTTTTAGGGCTACCTGTAACAAGAAATTGACGTAAATAAAAGATGTTCATGCCAAGTCCTTAGCGAATTTTACTTTTTCATACACTTTATAAGATCAAAAAGTGCCTCTTTTCAATATATTATAGTCGTAAGAGCTTTTTTTTACATTTACGTAAAAACCCAGTGACAGGCATTCACTAAGGAAACCTATTTTCCCATACTCAATTGGATTAAGGATATTACGCGCCACTGTCTGAGACGTAATTTTCTAGCGGGTTGACCCGTATAAAAATCGGGGTAATTCAATACCTTTAAATTGGCTTTCAACAATTACTGTTTGAACTTTAATACCACCTGAATTGTAGCTGCATCATGTAGCTGCATCATGAAGAACATCGCTAAATTCAAACGAAATGTTTTGAATTTGTCGAATATATTTCAGTTAACGAGGCGACTCATTTACAATGTTAATATATCTAATATATTCTCCCATGTTTGTAACCTAATTTTAAGCTTATCGTAGATATAAACCATCAGAATTCTTAAAAACCGGTCAGCCGGCATACGGAAATATAATACACGCAGAACGCTGCAGTTCATCAGTTAACGATGCTATACTTTCCGTTAGCATTTAGTCCCCTTTTCCACCAATGTGACCAGTAGCGTATATCGGACTAATCGCAGCTGTTATTTTTTTAAATGACTACAGATGTCGACATAGGAATAGCGCGCGGCAATAATCGCGCGAGTGGAAAATGGTCTTAACACTGGCAGATCTGAACATCAAATCTCAGACACATTTTACTTATAGAACATACTGCTCTAGTCAAATATTCTATTTTTTTATATAATGGAAATCGTCAATAGCCTAATGGTTAAGGATACGGATTTCCGATGACGAGGTCGGGGGTTCGAATCCCGCCATTCGACTATTGTCGTAAACCATATCCTAGTACAAGCCTAGAGCTTAGTTGGAATGGTAAAAGAAATATTAGTAAATTTAAAAAAAAAACTGCTAATATTTTTTATAAAAAAAAAAATGATTTTCCATTGCAATACTGTAACATACAGATTATAAATGTATAATAGACTATTGCATTTGCAACAGCTGACATACATCTGTTTGGAGCTGAATAATTATTTAAAAAAACATTAATTTTATATGTTACAAAGACAATAGATAAATGCATACTTCAATCATCATCAGCCACAAGCTTGGACCCTACCCTGAAAGGGTTGACTTGGCCATTGTCAACCACGCTGGCCCTGTGGGGGTTAGTAGACTACATAAATATCTTTGTATTTCTTTGCAAATTTGCACAAATTGCATCAAAATGTTTTCCTTTTACCATAAGAACATTGGATAAATTAACATATGAAAATAAAAAAACACATTGGTACTTGGTGGGATTCGAACCCAGGACCTGCGAATTACAAATCTAGAGGTTAACTCCTGCGCGCCTGATGCGCTTTACTACAATATACTGTAAGTATTTATAATATTAGTAATTAAAATAGACAAAACCATATCTTTAATATAACCATTCAACATAGTGCAGTGCAGAGGCTCCACTAAAAATAAACACTCATTTGGGTTAAGTAACTGGCAGCTAGTCAGGATTGATGGGCCAACAGTTTAATCTATTTTTAAAATGTTTAACTATGAACTGAAAATTACAATGTTAATTATATTTCGGATAAATTACTGCTACATTATATGGTCTTAAATAATAATTCAAATTTTCTAAAGATTTTTGTTCTATTTATTTTTCAAGCTTTGAAAATATTTTAGTTTTATTTCTTTTGAGCCTTGTGAGTTTGAATGTGAATTTATACTGAAAAAATAAAATTATTGTCAGGTCAATTCAAAGCCACTTTATCTATCTTCTTTTTTGTATACTTAAACATCAATGTTTTATATTTGTCTAACATGTATTCCTAAATCAATGGGCAGGCAAAATTTTTGATTACTTATTCTTAGCATGCCCATGATGGTATAAAAAGCTCTAAATGTTTAAAAATAAAATAAAGTTTTTATCTTTACTAATTCAATCTCTGTACATTATCAGTTTTATAACATTAACAACTTTTATACTATGAATCTTATAGGATTTCATGTAATAGATTAAAATCTAATAGCTATTCCTCAAAACGCTCAAATATTGCGCGAATTGATATAGTGGTATAATAGATTCTCTCTGTTGTCTCGTATTAACATATGTCGGCATTTTAAAATGTGTGATGGTAAAAGTTACTTTTCGAGCAAAACTATATTTTTGTAAATCACGGTTAACATTTTTCGCATACTTAAATTATCGTAACGAAAAATGATGTAAAACAAGTTTCGAATTAAGATCGTTAAGGAACGTAAACAATGCGGAAATAATCACGGACTAGAGGGAATTCAAATGGCTAATATTTTACAGATAACACTAACACTTCTAAAAGCTTTATCTATAATATAAATTAATCAATTCCATATATTATTTTCATAATAACATCATAATACTTAACCTGAAGTTAACGCCCATGGAAACGCCTGGTTTTTCAAACACTGAACGTTAAAATGCAACGACTCACTTCACTACCACACTGTAATTAAAATAATGAATTCCTTAATATAAAGTTTAACTATGTTGCTGTTTGTAATTCATTGAAATAGTTATTTAAACCAAACAAACAAGATTGTTACACGGTGTCATTACTCACTTCATTTATGAAAGAAAAAGATGCAAGAAAGTAAACTCGCGCAAGCGCACCGCACCACGCCCGTCCAGATTAAAAAGTTAAAGACCGGTAATCGGAAAATTGCGGATAATCGTCAAAAAAGTAATCGAAAAGAAGTTATTAAATCATTAATAAAATTATTACAAATTTTTATTAATACTGATATAAAAACAAATTAACTTATTTATTTTTATTTGTATGGTCTAAATTTAGATTTTTTTATTTTAAACTCAATCCTTGCAATACTATCTGCTGGTTCTGCCAGCACTGGCAACACACGAAAATTTAAAAAGCAATTTGCCTTTGAAAAGCATTTATAAATGCACTTAAAATTTTTATATAATAACTATAACTGTCGACTCCGTCCGAGTGGAATTAAATAAAACTTAGTTAGCCTATATGTTGTACATCAACATCATTACCAAATTTAATTGAGATCCGGTTTGGATATTTTTTCTAACAAACATCCACCCATATATTTACAGTTTCGCAATTTATACTATTAGTTCGATATGTTAAAATTAAAAAGTTCGAATTTTGATTGTCCATTCTAATGAATTATTTGTATGAAAATGTGCACTGTAAACTTAACGGTAGGTTTTTAAAAAACGTTTTTATTATTTAGTGGTTCTTTACCAGTGGTAGAGACAGCAACAATGGTAAGCACGAATAGGTCGACACTACCGGTGAAATACCACGACCACCGATAAGACTGACGACAGACAGACAGTGGAAACGATTCCGCATATCGCCCGAGGCCTAATTTTGTTTCTTTTCACCTTCCCACCCTTTTCTTGTAGAGAACAGATGGTGGAACCGTGGGAGGGGGGGATGCATAGGAAGAAATATCCTCTTTTTTGTGCGTTTTCTCCTTCAATACATCTGCAAAATTAGACCAGATATCTATGGGCAGCAGTAGCTTCGCTATTTTGTTGAAAGTAGGTGGCCGCGATAAAAAAGGTTGATGTGTAAAACACAGGTAGTTCCACCACCTAGCCAGTATCATTTTTTTGTTACTTTTGTCTGCGAAGGTTGTGGCTCCACCGCTCTCGATGTTCAATCATTGGCGGATACTATAACAATTGCTATTTTAATGCTACGACAAATTACTACATTTGCATATGTGTTAGATCGTAAATTGGTGCAGCTGCCAAGCACATGGAAAGACGGATTCTAGGAAGGTCTATGGTAAGGTTCAATTGTTCCTATAGAAAGTCTGCCAAGATAAGTTTACGTAAAGGTACCCCTAACCCAGGATATATATACCCAGGCTATTATCGACTATTTAATTTTATGCATGCTTACCAAAATTATTTTATGGTACAAGTTGTTGGTTTTTTTATATTAAGGTGGCAAACGAGCGAGCGGCCACCTGATAATGTACCTATATTTATTTTGTGGATAAGGTGCTTGACTCTCTTTTTTCGTAATTTGTGTTTTGTTATAAGACATATAAGGTGATAACTTTATTATGTTCAAAGTTGCTCAATAAACAAAAGCAGAAGTAATAAATTTTGTTTTTTGAAGCAATTAATACATATAATTTTTAATTTTACAAAATCACACGTCATTCAGGAAAGGAACAAAGAATTATTAAGGCATTTTTATTGTACTTGTCTTGCAATCAAGACATAAGAACTTACATATAAATTTTAACAATAAGGAGACTTTAAATTATTTACTAAGAAGAATTACAACATGGTTTTATAAATTTATGTTCAATTCTATGTACCAATGACGTGAAATTTTAATACATTACTTTTTTTATTCAAAAGCCTCATGAATATGTCAATCAACATAACGAATTTCCTAAATTCTCTAATTATGAAATCTAATAATCTGATACTTACTTATAATGATACAAAATACACGCTATTAAGTATGGAATTGGTTATAGTTCATTTAATTTATAAAATGGAGAGGCTTTTTATCTTACACATATGGAACTTAATGTAAACTAAATAATATTCTGAATGGGTCACGGAAATAATAAAAAATTCTAAATGTTGGCTAAAGTTCACCAATATATACATATACATAAATACAATAAAGATTCAGGGCGTTATGGAAAGTTTGAAAAATAAGGCAATATTGTTTATTATCTCCCATTGCAAGCTGTTTTACATTCAACATAGACACATTCAACAGGGATAACAAAATAAAAAATATTGTGATTGATGAAATTCTAATTAACCACTGAATTCTCGACAAGTTAGCAGGACTTCATAAACAAAGGAATAAGATCGGAAAAAACAAAATGATGTTTGCGGTGACGGGCGAGGGATAGTCACGGTCTAGCGTGCTACTGCAGAACAAGGGGTCGACTCCGCCGTGCAGGCCTCCACTCCACTCCTCATTGAAAACGCATGGTACGCCAGCATCATCCAATTTATCTCTTTTTTGTCAAATAAATCTGTACAAAATATATTAAATATATACTCTGTAATGCTAAAAACTGTAACTCTACCCTCATCAATAGTTCAATCACGATTATTAAATGATTTAAAAAACACAACTCGTTCACGTGCAAGAACAAACATCTAACGTATCGGCGGGCGACGTATGTACAAGTGGCTCTCTCAGTCTCGTCACGGGGCCGCGTGCGTGGTACAAGTGTGTGGGTGTCGGGATCCTTTGCTTAGAGTCCGAGTGCGGGTGCGGCGGAGCGGCGCGCTAGTTGCGCTCCGACTCGTCGCAATCGCGCGAGATGTGGCCGGGTTTGCCGCACACGTAGCACGTCTTGGTGCCGTCTGGGCAGTTGCGTGAGATGTGCCCCGCCTTGTTGCATGTATAGCACGTTTGGCCAGAGCTGTCGCGCCCGCCCTCAGGGCAGTTGCGTGCGATGTGCCCCGTCTTATTGCAGTTGTAGCACGACGGCTCGTCGGGGCTCTGCGCGCACTCGCGCGCTATGTGCCCCGTACCGTTACATCTGTGACACAACAAAACTTACATTGATGTATGTGCTGAAAAACAAATATTGACAGTTTAATGATGAATATAATGTGGGATAAAATGGGAAGAACATTCGAAACACCAGGCGAGAGTAATTGAGCACAATAGGGTATAATACATAGTGGCAAACCCTGTGGTTTGTAAAAATTTAAATAATTTCTGATGATCAACTAATGTTATTAACACGTTAGTTAGAGCGATGTGTTGTAGGGCATGTGTAAAGGGTCAATCCGATTAGAACGGCGCTCGTGGCACGTGCGAGACTTATGACACAGAGTGGGAGGCAATTAGGGCGTTAGGGTGGGTCAAGTTCATGTGGTTGTGGGTAGGCATGTTATTAGTGGCAGATTTCGGTCGGACTGTCGAATGAAGGTCACATGTGATGGCTTTTGTAGATTAAATTTTAAAGATAAAAGACATGTTGTCGGCGCCTTTGAATTAATTTGATAAATAGAAAGCTAATTAATTAATTAATTATTTAATAAACAGTCGTATTAAGATAGTAAGCTGGGATTTTACTCGCTTACTATATTGATTTGAGAAAAGTCACACATTAACTGCGGAGTACGTACAATATTATGCCACACAACACAATTTATGTGAGAAGAGGACTTATCAACATCGAAATTATCGTGAGTACAGACTAAATAAACAGAGAGGAGATAGCGTGTATTATGAGGTGCGTGTTGCACGTTATTGTGGTCGCACCTGTAGCAACGGTCGGCTTCCTCTTTGCAGTCGCGCGCGAAGTGACCGGTGCGGTTGCACTTGAAGCACTTCTCGCGCTGTCGGTTGAAGCCGGTGTCGCGCGACGCGACGCCGCCCTGCGTGCACTCGCGGGCGAAGTGCCCGGTCCTGTTGCACTTGTAGCACACGCTCGAACTCATTGCTGGAACAACATTACAACACGATAAGCTCGCACTCCCATAAGATTGAACAGAAGAATTTTTATAAAGAAAAAGACATGATTTTATACTTTTAAACGTTTGTTTGCTCTATCTAAAATTAATGTTTTAAAGTATTAACGAGCATCTTATAATCCTATAAGAAATAGCGTGATTGTAAAAAAGTACGTCACGATAAAATTTTATAGAATAATCACGTTTCTTAACTATTACCAGTAGGAAAACTGAAGCTATACAACTGTTCAAACACGTTACAAAATCACGTTTTCCATTAAGCGACGTTCAATTACTACCCAGAATTGTAACTATTTCAACTTACTAAACATAATCAATTAGTGAAAATATATCTTACGCATACTTCGTATATCGCGCAACCTATCTTCCAACTACCTAAACGTAAAAGACAAATGTACATGTGGAAAATATATTTAAATTTCATGCAGTCTTGACCCCCAACAGTGATAATACACAAGAACAAGAGCATGGCGAGTTATGATTGATTGTTACCAATTGGTTCGTGTACCAACAAACATTGAGACATAATAGAGGATATTTAAAGACGTAGATGCAAACCAATTGACGGTATTACACTGGTAATTTTAATTCACAGAAAACATACAATCAACTGATAACTTACTATTATATATAACTTCATTAACTTTAAATAATGTGATGGTTGAACTTTGTATTTTTAATTTAAAAAGTAGCATTATCAAAAACAATTGCATACTTAAAAAATTAACTTAAAAAGAACAGGCACAAAATAAAAAAAAATAACAGTGACTGTTACTAAATTGAATCATAATCTATAAACATATCATTGACTTTTGATAACTACAGCAAAACACATTAAAAAAAATGTAATGAGTTACTTTCATACAAATATGCAACATGAGAGTTGTTCACATCAACAAGGTATGAATAAACATGAAATGATTTTAGTGAAAGTATATGCAAAGTGAAAATAGGCAGTAACTATGATTTTTTTTCAATTTCCCTTTATTACCACATCTTGGTCATTAAATAAGGTATATTTCATGACAACTTCATTGCATAATACTCAAAATCAATAATAGTAAGTGGAATTAATCATTACTACGGCTTTTCTCTCATCATAGCTCAATAACGCCACCTTGTCAATAACAAATGATCTTTGTTGTACCGTAGCTGTCTTATCATATTTTTTGTCTAAGTAGATTATGTATATTTTCTAAGAGAATTAACCGTAACCAAATCAAGCTAAGCAGCACCTCTGTCATTGGGCCAGATTTTCTTATTTGATTATAGAAACTTCTTAAACCAACTGACATGTTTCATTCCTTCCATGTGCATAAAATAATATAGTTTGATTACCGCAGTGAATCTTTGTCAGTTTTATAATAAACCATTTGGCATTTGCACCCGTCTTTAAACACCCAATATCTAACTACTAGCTCACTAAAGAATCCTGTACATACAATTCCAACTAAACTAAAAACTAAAAGTTAGGTTAGGTTAGCACCAAACCATGTTAAATGACAATAATATTTAACTTTGAAAGTGTAACAAGAGGGCTATGCTGTACATTGCACAAATGCTTTCTAAAACATAACCGCTCTATATTCTAGGTCAGTAGGTTGATTGTACTGAAAGTCTTGATACAGGTTTAGATATTGATGCAGGTGTAATGAACTTTTGTCATATGTAACCTTGTTGCAGTGTTTGTTGTCTCTGCACAGGTCTCCTCAAGGTCAGATAATAAAAATTATCACTATGGTGATATATCTTTGATATTATTTTTTCTATTATAGATATTGAATTGACGAAAGTGCAAAATTATGCAATCAATTTTAACATTTCTTTTTTTTACCCAACCTAAAATTATACATTTTAGTTGAAATGGAAAATTCAGTTTTAATGAAAATAAAAACTGGTAGATATACATGAGAAACCAAATCTATACAATTAGTTAAATGTTAATTTACTTTTTCTTGATTATTACAATAATGTGTAAATAAACATTCAATAGTGATGTAAAGGTTATGCGGTTATTTACTGAAATTCTTTATTACAACTAGTCATTTAGCAGCACATAAGACAATGATAATTTAAACTTTCCCACACGAAGTTCACGGTGCTGATGCGTCATTTGTACATAGCTATGTGCACAGAAAAGAAACGTTGACTTCACGCCACCACCGCCATCAAATCTTGCAACTGAAGAATGTTAAAAGATTCTCGTTGCCCTTTTTTCATCTTAAAAAGTTGTTTAATGCCGAAGCAACACGTTTCACAATAATTTGCCTTCGATATGTATGTCACAACGATTTAAAACCACTGTCAAACTAACCATGTTCATTAAACACCCTAAGCTCGTATAAGAGTAAAATGAAAATTGATTAATTTTCAATAAAACTGCGTTAAAACACTTCGTGATCAAACTTCGTATTGAAAACGTTGGTAAAGTAAATACGCGGTATAGTTTTCGAACCACGTGTAGAAGCACCGGTAGCGCGGTTTTTAGACATAGTTATGGAGACTTTCACTTACCAATTAGTTATGAAACTTCTTAAGCACTTAAAACACTATTAATAGGATCGTTACACGACCAACAATTGAATTTTAATTTCGAAAAAGCTATTAAATTACGACGCTAAGTTTGCAAGGAAGCCAGCCACCATCGCTACAAATTCGTAAAAGACATTTTAAGCATAGACAAAACAATAAAAAATAAAACTCTGGAACCGCTATTTGGATTGCCAGTTTAAAAAATTGATTAATTCGAAACTGCGACAAATTAACTTTTTGCGAAACTTAATCTAGAAAATTGTTAGTAAATTAATGTTCTGAAAGTATAATTGTAACGTATATTTTGCAGTAATAAATAGCAGCGGAAACAATTCAAGAGACCAAAGAATAACGTAAGTTCTGAATCTGACAACGTTAACGAGGCTACCGCACTGACCGCTATGAATGGACAGGCTACTAGCCGAGGTAATCTGTATCTACTTGACTTTCGCACTGATGGGTGCATTTGGAATGGAATGGGATGGGATTAACGAAGTAACGGCCCGAGCCGAGGTTCCTGAGGGAGCCCTCGAGCTTAGTTACTCTTAAACGAGGTTTAGGCTAAGTGCCATCTGCGCTCGGCCACCTCAAGCCCGGTGAAGCTGTAAATGCCTCCTCAAGGCAAACAGTGGCAATCAGTCAAAAAAAAGGATGGGATCGTGAGGATTCCAATTACTGTTGGTGTTATGACGTATCATTCTATCTGTATTAACAGTTTAAATCCTTACCACCACCATCACCGCCAAGGGGGGAGAAACTCAAGGTGGCACAGAAAGCCACGGCAAACAGCCTATCCATATCCATGTATAAGGTTAGTGCGTTCCAAACATATTGACAGTTGTCATTTGAATTTGACAAAACAGGCAGTTTGAAGTTTGACATTTGTGTCACATCAACCGTGGACAACTTTGCAGCACAATACAATAAACAATTTTGTTTCTTTATTTTTAAGAATTATCAGCAAACAGAATTGAAGTGATATATTTAAACATGAAAAATTAAGACGTAGTACTAAAAATATACATTTCTTCTGTACAGTTTATAATTTTGTTTACTTGAGATGTCTAACGAAAAACAACCAACCACTCCTGATAACTCTGGGGAAGTAGATGGTGAAGAATGGATTGGTCCAATGCCATCAGAAGCTGCTCAACCAAAACCGAAGAAACGAAAAGGTATCATGTTTATTTAAAATTTTAGAACATCACCAATTTATATCTTTTTGGGTTTGGAATAGATAACATGATGAAATCTTTTCAGTTCTAGAATTTGAATCTCTGTATCTGGAAAATCTACCTTCATCAGAAACGTATGAAAAAAGCTACATGCATAGGGATGTTGTCACACATGTTGTGGTGACCAAAACAGATTTTGTTGTAACTGCCAGTCAAGATGGCCATCTCAAATTTTGGAAGAAACAGGCAAGTACATTTTAGAGGTTAAATATTGTAAATGCCAATCAATAAGTACAGCGAAAACATACTGTTTAAATTTAATTACATATAACACCTTACAAAAGTAATTGGTAATATTAGAAAAATAATTTATTTCCAGGAGGAAGGTATAGAATTTGTGAAACACTTCCGTTGTCACCTGGCACCTATCAGCCATGTTGCTGTAAACAGTACTGGCACATTGCTCTGCACCACATCCACGGAGAAGACTGTCAAAGTTTTTGATGTTGTAAACTTTGGTAAGATAAATAGCAAAGTATTATTCATGAACAATCTTATTATTGATTTATGTCATTTTGCCGAATCAAATGACAAGGCAATAGTTGAAAAGTAGTAAAAGTAACTATAACAAACACTTGTATGCATTACAAAATATCTATTTTGTGACTGTGTTACTATAAAAGAAATATAGCAGTACCAGTTGCTGTTGCTGTAAACTGGTTATAATTAAGACATAAAAACAATTTAAATCTGTGGCATAAAAAACAAACTGAAAAAGACTTAGTTTTTTTTATTAAATTATTCATAGTATTTTTTTGGTAAAAAGTAAAGCAATCATGTTTGTGTTAAAGAAATGACTACACATTGAATATGTAGTAGATATGTATTGTACATTATAAATTTATTTACCTAGTACTTAACAATTAACTATTATTATGTTTTTTATGTTGGTTTATCATAATGTCATACTTGTCAATTTCAGATATGATTAACATGATATCGATAGAATTTGAGCCGTACTGCGCGGAATGGGTGCACTCAGCAGGTGATCCTATTTCTGCATTAGCTATGTAAGTACTAAGTAGTTTGAAACCTGGAGTCTCAAACGAGGCTCAACAAGGATGTTGGATTTGGATGGATTAAAACACACATATTTCACATTAGTTGATAATATTAAATTCTACGTAACTACTTTTTAAAATTATTTAATAAACAAACGAATGTAATTAAATAGGTTATTTAATAATTTAAGAAAGTACTTGTACTTATAATTTCAAAATTAAAATTAAAAGTTTTAAAAACTTGAGAAAAGTGTTCTAGGATTTCACTTAATGGTTAATCCCTTCATATCGATTATAGGTTGCTTTTTATATTAATAGATTTATGCATATATTCTCAACTGCATATGTTATTCCAGATCGGAGAAATCAACAAATAAAATCTATGTATTTGACGGCACACAAAGTTCGGGCACACCGTTACACACATTTGAAACACTACATCAAAGTGTGGTGGTCACCATAGTATACAATCCAGTATACGAAGTAGCAGTCTCTGTTGACAAGGCGGGAATCATAGAATACTGGACTGGACCGAAACATGAGTTTCAATATCCGAAGAATATAAAATTCCAATCGAAACTGGAAACGGATCTGTTTGATTTCGTGAAGAATAAAACATATCCAACAGCGCTGGCTTTCTCACCGGATGGTAAAAAGATGGCGTCTATAAGTTTGGATCGGAAGGTAATTCAAATTTTATTGTTAAAATTAATCTTAATGATTTTTATAAAAAGCATTTTTTTTTTAATTTCTTGCCCTTTTTTCTCTTTATTTATCTGGAATTTACAATGATTTTGTTGCTGTTGGTTTTCAAATAGCCAAGAGTTAGGATTTTCTTACATATTATTGTTTCAGACAATATAAATAAACTTAAAAACTGCGGGATAAATTTTAATTATCTTTCTATTAGAATTACTTGTGTCCTTGAGTAAATACAAAAGTCCCATGTAAAGGTGAGACATGCTACTCATGTAATAATGTTTGTTGTGGTGATACAGGTCCGTGTATTCCACTTCCTGACTGGCAAGCTGCACAAGGTGTTGGACGAGAGCCTGCAGCGCTACCAGGATCTGCAGCATCAGGCGCACCAGTTACCCAACATGGAGTTTGGTCGCAGGTTACTTAAACTATCTCATGACTTTAATAGGATACAGCTTCTACATAAATAGTCTTATTTGACTTAAGGTCACTACAATATTATGAAGTACTAGCAGTTGACCACATTCAGTTTGCCTGCAATTAAAAAGAAATTGGTATTATATATAGCTTATGTCACTCAGGGATACTGTGCCATCCTAATAGTGAAAGAAATTTTCAAATCGATTAACCAATTATGGAGTTACTTCAATGGAAACAATAAAATATTAATATAGATAAATTTATGTTTGCTCCGCCTTGTTCAAAATGCTTCATAGTCTTATTGTGGGTTGTCACTGCAGAAACAAGCCATAAGATATTGTTGAATCCTCTAAATGTTTAATAACAATATGCTTATGCAAGTTTCAGTAGTGAAATCCGACTGTTATATTAATATTATACAACATTATTTAGAATGGCAACAGAACGTGAGCTGGAGAAGTCAGAGTGGGTGAACTTGTGCAACGTGTTGTTTGATGCAAGCGGACACTTCCTGTGCTACGCGACCATGCTGGGCGTCAAGCTGGTCAACCTCACCACCAACAGGTGTGTGGCCATGCTTGCCAAGCCGGAGAACTTGAGACCCCTACATCTAGCTCTGTTCCAGGTAATGTTTAATAAATATTACCATTCTACGAAAAAAAGGCAAGGAATATGTATTCATTTTCTAATTGTAATTTCAAAAACTACACTTCTTTTAGAAATCATAAAAATTAATAATAAGCACATTTCGTGTGTCTCACATACTGTCTATCGCCAGCGATTCCGTCCGCGACGAATGAAAAAGACACCTTAAGTAGTAGCCTATATGTTCTCCCAGACTATGTTCTAGATTTAAGCCAAATGTTACTGAAATCCGTTAAGCCGTTCTGGAGATACTAACAAACATCTATTAAAAAAATCGCATTTAAAAATTAATATAAATAAATACTATTAGTAAGTTTATTTATATTATTTTTTTTATATTTCCAGGGTCGTACGAATCAATCAAAAGTAGCAACGACACTAGAGATGGAAGGTTCCGAGAACCCGAGCCTGCTGATTGTGAAGACGGACCCCACGCTGTTCTGTACAGCGTACCGCAAGAACAGGTTCTACATGTTCTCCCGCCGCAGTCCTGACGACGTCAAGAGTCCTGACGCTGACCGCGATATCTTCAATGAGAAGCCTTCCAAAGAAGATATTATTTCTGCTACTGAGGGACAAGGTACAGTTTACTTTTACTTGATAATTAGAAGAAAAGAGATACTAAAGTCCTCTTTCCTGTCTACAATTTTTTATAAGGAAAGTGTTATGTGACAGAAAGCGTGGAAATAAGTTGACTTGGTGGAAGAGAAATATCCTTTTTTATACCTCCCCTGTCCATTATAGACGAGCAACACATCAGTAAAATTCAACCTGTTGCATGACAGCGGTCAGTTTCCCTTCCCACCCTTTTCTTATGAGAAGTGAATGCAATTCGAAAGTGGGTTTAATCAAGGCAAGGAAACATGGGAAGGGGAAATAATCTGTGTGGGGCTCCTCCTCTGTCTCTTTGTTACCGTGGCTGTGATTGCAGGCGTGCAGCGTATCTACGAGCAGGCGATCCTGCATACATCTCTGGGTGACATCCACGTGAGGCTGTTCGGTGAGGTGGCGCGCGCTGCGGAGAACTTCTGCGGCCTTGCACGAAGCGGATACTACAACGGCCACCTTTTCCATAGAGTCATACGAGGATTTATGGTGCAGACTGGAGACCCCACCGGTACGACATTAAATAAATATGATTTTATTACACTCCTAGTTTTTATCCCTTTCAACTATTTGTGGTAAATAAAAAACGTGGGTCAATTTGCCAAAGATTAAAATTTCATATTTGTTACGGCGATCTAAACAGTGTCTTTCAGCTTAAAGTCATAAAATTCCTGTACAAACTATGAAATTACTTTTTTTTCTATGTGGTATATACATAGCTGTTTGACTGCAGGCACGGGCACGGGAGGAGAGAGCATCTGGGGCGGTGAGTTCGCGGATGAATTCAAGCCGCATCTGAAACACGACCGGCCGTACACAGTGAGCATGGCTAACGCGGGACCCAACACCAACGGCAGCCAGTTCTTCATCACCCTCGCGCCCACGGTTAGCAAGAAACTATGCCTATACCCACACATCATTACTGATTTTATTTATCAAAGCAAGCATCAATTTGTCACTTGTGCCTTATTTAACCATTATTTGTACTTATAAGGCTAGAAAATTAAATAGTAACATTTAGTTAAAGCAAGTGTGAGAACACCCACATGACAACATGAGAAGAATGGATCTGTTAACACAGTTTTACCTTGCGTTCGAAGTATAGTTGCCGGCCCAAGGTGTTCGGCATGTTGCGCAGTGCTCTTCCCCCACATCCCCGCTATCTACACTAACGCAGCGACTCGGTCGGTTAATAGCCGCCAAGATATTTGAAATCTACTCTGCTATGTTTAATGTTTATAGATTTCTTTAAAATTGTTCTTTGATACATTACAGCCGTGGTTAGACAACAAACACACGATATTCGGGCGCGTGGTGCGCGGCATGGAGGTGGTGCAGAACATCGGCAATCTCAAGACCAACCCCAAGACGGACAAACCCTACGATGACGTAAGGATCGTCTCCGTCACCGTCAAGTAAACACGAATAGTTGACAAATAATTGTACATATACCATTAAATTTATGACTACAATTTACGATTTTTAATTTTAAATAAGCCGTTGTAAATTTAGTGATTGTGTTATTTCTTATGTATACAAAGTACTCCATTTAATATATTTGAAGCTTGCTTAAGATGAATAAAAATACACTGAAGGTATTTAATACTTCAGTTAATTTAATTTGTAAACCAGTGCTGTCCTCTATTGTTGAGAATTAGAATTTAAAAGATCAGCGCCATCTAGCGTTGAGTAGAGTGGGGACAATGTATGGCATTCCATCTAGATGGCAGCACACCTTACTAAAACTAACAAGGATCACACACTGATAAGCTAACGTAAATAAACTACTTAGTGTAAAGAGTTTTTTTTTATTTGTAAATCAGACCTTATGTTAGATATCCAACTACGGACATTATAATTTTTTTAAAAGGCTTTATAGGTTTTCAATGATGCGATTTTCCTTAACGAACCTTTATAAATTCGAATTACGGTTTAAATTATTAAAAGTAAAAAATATTAATACTAAAAAATAGCACTTTTTAATAAAGCAATCAAGTTTAATATTAATAATATATCAATCATATGTGGGGTCCCCAAAAAAAGCGAAAGAAATATAGATGCACTTTATTTTCCTTCTAATATTGCTGCCTGGAATTATCTGTTGCGAGGAAAAGATGGCGATACATGTTTAGACTGTTCGCACTTGCAGAAACAGCAATCCCCCGTCTCGCCCGCTCGAATATATTTCCTTGCCTCTACAGCGCGGCTACCCCGCCTCCGCTTCGCCCCAACTTATTGTGTTTCCATAATACATAAAAATATAAATTAAATGTTCTTTATTTTATTTTCACAGAAAAGAAAGCAATATCACTGACGCTAATATTAAATTTAATGTTTAATAAGTGTTTTTTTATCTATATTTATTAATGATATTCATGCTTACGTTTTTATTTACATCTGTTTTTCAGCTTTTCTATACATGGTTTAAACAATGATTTCAGAGGAAATATAAATATAAAACAACAATAATTGATAAAGTCAGTATTTTATATGGTCAAAACATCATAAGCCCGGCACTCTCGTTTACTTTTTGCAGTTGTCCGCGACTACGTCCGCGCTAAATTAAAATATCTAGTAATAAATACATATATGTCACCCCTGGTGGACAGTGTAGCATCCCAACAGTGAAAGATTTAGTTTCGGAGCCTATTCTATGCAAACAATCAACCCTTTCCTCTTTAAAATATTGGTATAGAGATATGATAGATAAAAAATAAAAAATTTTGGATGGACTTTGGTTATAAAAAAAATATGAATGAGATTAATATAAAACGAAAAGAATGTTTATGTAATATTTTATTTTTATTTTAGGACTACATTGAATATCTATACATATCGTCTCGTTATCGCTAACACAATGGACACGGGTCGGCCGATTCTCAGTAATCGCACCAAGTCGTAAACAGCCCGCTGTGGCCTCGCGTTTCGTTACGATACCGCCCGCCAATAGCGACAGACCGCTCCGAGTATCACGTCATATTCCTCCAATGAGCGCTCGGTATTATCACGCTACGGCCAAAAATAGCTTATCTGAGTCATGGAATAAAAGCAGTGGTTGTTTCTTAACAATGTTTAGAAACAAGTGGAACGTTGAGTGCGTCGGACGTGTGCAGTGGCACGAGAAAGTTTTCTCCGCGCAGTGAGTTTCGTGATACCGAGGCGTTCAGTGCTAACACATGGTTCGGCACTCCGGCCACGGGATGGAGACCACTTTCTATGACGAGCAGTATCCCCTCAGCGGCCCAGTGGAAAATCTGAAACGGGCACTGACATTAGATCTGGATTTCGGGCGAGGCGGGAAGAGGTCGCGGAGTACTGCGCCCGTCCTCTCCTCGCCCGATCTGCAGCTCCTTAAGCTGGGCTCCCCGGAGCTCGAAAAACTGATAATTCAAAACGGCATGATAACGACGGCGACGCCAACACCGGGCGGCGCGGTGCTGTTCCCCCCCGCCGTGCCCACCGAGGAGCAGGAGATGTACGCGCGGCCATTCGTCGAGGCGCTGGACAAGCTGCACCACGGCGAGCCGGCGCCTATTGCGCGACGCGTCTATGCCGACCTCGACCGGCCCGGCGACCGCTACCCCACGCCTGTCGTCAAGGACGAGCCCCAGACCGTGCCCAGTGCGTCCAGCTCGCCCCCGCTGTCCCCCATCGACATGGACACTCAGGAGAGAATAAAGCTAGAGCGCAAGCGACAGAGGAACCGAGTGGCCGCCTCCAAATGCCGGCGGCGGAAACTTGAACGTATCTCAAAGCTGGAAGAGAAGGTGAAGCTGCTGAAGGGCGAGAACGCAGAGCTGGCGCAGATGGTTGTGAAGCTGAAGGACCACGTGCACCGGCTGAAGCAGCAGGTCCTGGAGCATGCGAACGGTGGTTGCCACATCGACGCGCACTTCTGATCGCGCGCGCCGCCGCCGCCGCTCCCCCACATTCCATGCTAGTCGCGCCCGCTCGGACGCAGCATACAAAGCGTTTTGTGATCTTAATTTTACTGTGTAATATATAGTTAACTCTAGTTGTTAAGGTGACGCTAAGTTAATGATGGTGTCAAAGTTTGAGAGTGAGAGGGTGCAAGTGATGTCGAGACCCCTGCCCAAGGCTCCCGTGTTATAAGAGCGCGGCGCCTTTCGGAACGTACTTATCGCGAGTAAATAAATTCTATCGTAAGTCGCAGTTACAGTTCTCCTTGTATCAGTATTGCGTTGGTCTCATTTAGAATAATGTAGAAACTAGAAAGGATAATCGTGCAACGTCACTCATTCGATTGTAGACAGATTGCGCCGCGCGACGTTGCCACTCCTGCGGCCGATTTCCCGTTGCGGCGATGTTGCCGTCTTTACTAAAAGCGGATTTCCATCATTCGTAATATGCTAATCAATCTGATTGTTTCCTTAAAATTTGTTATTTTTTTTACAATCCGCCGAAAGAACATGATAAACAGATGCAAGGTGTCGTAAACAGTACAGAGCGAGCGCACGCTATACGATGTCGCCGCGAGTACGAAAGGGACGGCCGTAGGGTACGGTTGGCAACGGCGCGAAGCAGCAGTCACGAGCGGATGTTCTGCTAATTAAAATTCCGCCTGCGCCGCCCTCGCGGAATGGTGGCCATGTGTTCGGACGTTCCGAATCACATTTGTTGCACAAGGTTAATTTTTCATCACTAACCCGGCGCCCCCTCGCTTGTCTGATAAGTTGTGTATGTCGGCGACTAAAACATTTGTGTGAAAGACTGACAGAGTGTTAGACACGTGCCTTGTGCGAGTGAGAGTGTGTATTGAGAAAGGACAAACATAGTTTAATGTATTGTCTGAACTGACCCGGTGCTCTAGAGAGGTCTTAAAACTTGAGGCCGTCCGATATAATATATTTGTGGTCGTATGAGCGCATTTTGTTGTTGTTAAGAGGAGCGAGTGAATGTGCGATGTATTTATTGGTGAGAATGTATACGTGTTTAGGATCAAGTAGCAATCTCGAGTGCCTACGCTTTGTAAACTGTAGCCTACGTGTTTTTTATTGTTTTTTGTTACCATTATATTTGCTACAGTGGATTGTTCTGTACCATTGTCTTCTGTAGATTATTGTAAGTAATATTATACCAATTAACAAGTTGAATTGTTATAGACTATATGAAAGGGATATTGCCGCCTCCAACATGCATTCACGAAGCTTGTCACATGTTGGATGCGGCAAACGTTGCCCGCTTGTATTATTTTTATACAAAAAGATTCATCAGAATGTTAACAATAATTTGTAAGTTTATAAATAATAAAGAACCGTTATACTAAAATAATATATTTCTATAAATTTAACAAAGAATATTGTTTTATACTGAATACATATTGTATGAGGAAACTGAAGGAAGAGAAAATAAATTATGAACATTATTATACCATTTACTCTTTAATTTTATTTCATAAAAAACCTCTAAATATTGCTATAAATAGTGAGCAAGTACAAAAAATCGGATATAAAATGCCACATTGGGAAACTTCGGTCCTGTTGTTTTGTAAATAAACGATGCATTTAAATACAGTTACTTAAAAGTTGTGCTAAATTTAGCATTATTTAAAATTAAGTCATTTAAAACGCCTACAAACAATTGTATTATATAATATAATTATTAAAAAAACTACATTTTACATAACAATTATATTATACAAGGAAATAAACATACGTGACTAAATCGACTTATATGTATGAAGATTATTATTTGACCAAAATATCAGGTTTGATAACATATCTATCAACAACAGGCAAGTAATCAAATATATGATTTCACTCGAAATATGAATGGAAGTGACATTGTATATCCGTTACATTATATAACCTTGCAAAAATAAAACAAATCGCACTATTACAAAAAAAGTAAAAATAATAGCAAAGTACTTTGTATTAGGTACAGTCGAACCTGGATAAGCGAGAGTCAATGTCCGGTCCCGATGGCTGACCGAACGAGAAACTATTATAGGTTTAGCAAGAAACCTCTATAGCCGTGGATTTCTTAGATAATCTCTGTATAAAAACTATCTTCATCCCTGTCTTTCATCTTTGACAAAACAGAGATATCAATATGTTAAATCGTAAATTTTGGTATCAGAAGCCCACAGTAAGCGAGATAATTATCGCGGTCCATTCAACTCTCGCTTTTCCAGGTTCGACTGTATAGTGCATTATAGACTTCTGTGCTTATAGGCTTACTTGTTTTATTTTTAACGCTACGGGGACGAAAATGAGGTGACATCTAGAAAAAAAAATCGTACTAATTTTTGTTTCACAACTGCCTAAATAGTATACTGGAACATATGGATGTCGCCATTGGTGTTTCCAAACTTCCAAATGAGAGAAAATTTGCCTCAAAACTGGACTGGATTTGCATAGCATCCAAAACTGTTGCTCCATAAAGATAAATGTCAAAAGATGATAAACAAAGAAATAAAAACGAGTAGAAAAATGCTACTTTTGTTTACCATTTTTTGTCTAGAATGTATTGAAAAGTTTATTCTATCAATAACAAAAGAAGTAATAACATAGGCATAAAATAATTTTACGACCAAAGTATGCATTATATTGAGGAAGTTTCCTAAATTTAACAACGGAAATTATAACGTCAAAAACAAAATTTTCCTTCTTGGAGGGATCCAAGGAGGAAATAACATCTTGTTGGTTATTTTCCATTTAATTAAATTGCATTTATATATTATCTTGTTTTTTTGCTTTCCGGCTGTATGTTATGAGAAGCCCAACAGGAAGCAGCAAAACACTGACAACATTAAAAAAAAAACTTGCCGCTCAGAACAAATTTGACGAAAAGCTCGCTCGCCGATTTTTAATCTTTGCGGAGGGATCAAGTTCGGACTTTTATCAGTCAACATCTGTATTTTACTAATCAAATTCGGTCATTCCAATTTCAAATCTCAATTCGACATGTACAGTTAGAATTTGATTTGAAAATATTATCGATTTTTAAATATCGAATTTGAATTTAAAATCTAGAATAATGTATTTAGTCGTAATTTTACGTTATGTTACTTTGTTAGGAAGGTCGCGCGAACCGATGCCAGAGAATTTACGTAACCGGACATCCGAATGCCGTACATATTGTATATCTTCGAACAGTTAGGCAATTATGTATCTTAAGTATATTCTGATAAGGTTTGAAATAATATTGCGATCGTTGTAAGCATTTTAATATCGCTAGAGATGGCCATTTCTCGATAAAATGTGGGTCAGCTAGCGTGACGTATGTCAATAGAAGCAACTCATAGCTCTTGTTCTATATCAAACAATTGAAGTATTTACAAACATTAGCGAGTTTATATTATGCGCTTTCATGCTTATACTCGGCTGTTATTAAAACAAAAGTGTTTATATTAAAGAAATTTCATATGAACAGACGGCTGTTGGATAATTTTAGCCGTTGTTAATATTACAGATAAATTTCTCTTTAAAAAGTTATACAAATACTATATTGTTTTTTAAATAGTTTCTAAATAACACTTTCAGGTATTTGTTAAGTTTTTTTGAGGTTTGTTGAAATATTCATAAACACCGATGACCACTTACCATCAAGACTGCCCCATTGGTGGTTTACTGGAAGATGTTGCCCACATTGTAGGCCGCGATTTCCAGAAATTTGGTAGAAATATGCCAAAAAAAATTGTAGTCAAAGCTGCATTTAGTCTGTAACTAAGGTATAAATTATATAATTTTTATTTACCAGCAAATCAATAACTCAAGAGTATTGCACAAATGATATAAAATATTTCTGTGTCAGCTGTTTGCTGTGCAGCCATCTTGGAATTGCATTCTCAGAATGGCTGTAATGCTGACGAAATTAGAATTATTTGTTTTGTAATCAGGTGATAATTACTTGAAATTTATTTACACTTTGTGTGCATCGTTAATAATCATTATCGGGTCCCACAATAAATTCTTTACTCCTTCTATTACTTCTCGTAATGTAAAAAGATTTTTTTAAGGCACACAGGAAGAGTGTGTGCTTGCCTCGTCAATTTTGGTTATAGAATTTTAATGTTGGACAAGTGTTCATAAAGCCCAGTGGATATAAATATAAAATCTACAACTCTACTTACTAGTATTAACATCGTATGAAGGACATATATAATTATGGTATCAATACAAAAGAATCAAACAAAAAACTTCCAGCTAAAATATCTTTAGATACTTGGTAACAATGGTTAAAAGAAAAACCCGTTGAAAAAGATTGTGAATAAAGATAACATATTATGTTTATTGTTTAACAGGCTTACAATATTGGAATGGATCCAAAAAAAAGCGTGGTGTGCGGGCGACCGCGCCCGAAGTCGAACTCCAAACGTTGTGTGACTCATTGTAAACGAGAAAAAACTTAAATCTCCTTGACAAAGTGTAGAGAGAAATTAATATTCAAAGCACTATGACTATCTTATATGTTAATTATTTTGAATTACGTTATTAAATTTTAACTTTAATTACATTAAAAATAAGTGCTCTCTTCATACCAAAAATGATAATAAGGAAATTTAAAGGATTTAAAGGAAGTTTAAAGTTCTTTCATAAGTAAAAATAATAATGTTGCTTATTAGCTAAATATATCTGATAATCCTGAATTAAATTGAACAAGAGTTAATAACATTCCAACTTCTGAATTTATTTCCTAGTGCAGTAACGGTTTAGTACCAATTTGCACTCAGCGGATCGCTCCAAATGGAAAACGACGATCTGTGCACATATACAAGTTATGGAGAACGCCGTTTGGCGGTGCAACTAAGCGGAGATTACACATACTAAATACTCCCTTAGTGGTCAAGGTACTTGGGAGGAAGTTCCTTGTTAAACCATAAAGTATGGTGACCAGAGTGGACACTACGGTGTTGCCAGCATATCGCTTTTGTTTGCTCCGTAAATGTGGCCTTATCTAAGCGTGGGTGCGCACGCACCTACTGTTTACTGTATTTAGACGACCTCCAGTTATACTGTGTGATATTTTTCAACACTGGCAATATATCGCGATATTCATTTACATATTGATTTTAGTAATTTGCACGTTATTATACATGGATCTTAATTATAGTGCACTAGTAAATTAGTAATGTCGCAATACAAAATGGGGACATGAATTAGACTTATTGTTGACACTTTGATAAGAGAAACAAACTCTGTAATACCGTCGTCTTGAAAATCGTAATGCAAAATGGCCGCTTGGTCTTAAGTGCTTATGACTTTACCTTTGTGTTTAAGTTACAGAATATAATTGGTCATAAAATTTTAGGATGCTATCTCAGCTCTCTTTATCCTAAACATGTATTATATACAAACTTTATACAACCGGTGACAGATATAAAAATGAGTTGCCGCGTCTATTTGTCTGTGGACGGTCGGTGCGGGACGTTTCGTTTGGCGGGAATCCAATAGACGTAAGCGTCTTCCCTCCCCCCACTTCCTCTTGCCCCGCAAACACGTAGATACCTACGCAATAATCGTAAGATTAAATATTATAAGTTGTCAAAAAAGACAAAACCCCCGAAAGTGTCTGCCAAAAAGCTAAACGATTTGAAGATGTCGGATTGCTGCAATCCTGTTTGTTTTGGTTAACCATATTTTTAATGGTCGACAATTTTTTTTTATGATTTCCCGTATTGGCATGATTTTTAGGATTTTATAGTATTCTTCAATTTCAATTAGGCTAAGAATCCTGTGTGAGTAAGCAAAAGTCATCGATGATTTTTTGTATTGTATAAAAGTTTTTTTTCTTAATTTAGATATGCCATCTCGTATAGCATCTTGTTAATAGCTGGCCAGAAGTTTTACAACAGTTATTTATCACACCTGTCCATTGTGTTTCATTTAGCTTCCGATATAAATGGATTGCGTAACGAGATTGTGTACACAATTTATAATACTATAGCAGTTTATAATTTAACTATTATAAACACTGCTCTGCGTTTTAATGCACTCGAATGCTATTTTAATGCATTTAGTTTTCAATTTAATGCATTAATGCAATAACAATAACAAATTAAATGATGAAGGAAATACTTAGCTTCGTGAATTAATGTTTACAACAATGTTGCCATAGTATTCTATAGTAAAAGATATTCAATATTTAAAATCAAAAGTGTAGTCGTAATTTTATGTACCTACTAGTAATCTTATTAATATTATAAATACGAATATTTTTAAGTATGGATGCAAGTTTGTTGAAGATATCTACAAAACGGCTGCATAGATCTCGTTGAAATTTGGCATAGACGTAGAACATAGCCTGGAAGAAGGCATAGACTATTAAGTTTTTTTTTATTAAGTCACGGGCGACATATAATAATACTAAAAAGTGACCTTGGGACCTATTCCGAAACAACCATATACAAAAATGTTAATTCGATTTTTTAGAGAGAAGTTTTTCAATCAGTTGTACGAGGTTAAATTATATATGTACGTGACTCCTATCACGTGGCAAGTAACGTAGGTAATGGTCTGTGCTACTTACCTAACGGGGATGTCCCCGTTTCATCGAAAGCCACAAAGTAACTAGGGTTGATTATTTAGCGTATGCTACGGAGAATAATAGGGATTCCCATTTTTTATTATTGGAATGACCTGCATAAGTTTAATATTTTTAGTGTAACCTTGCGAATTTATAGGTTATTTTATGGTTCAAAAGTTACTAGTGGTAGTAAATGGAATATATGTTATTTCGATGATTCTGTATGTTTCCTACCACAATAATTTATGATTCGATCGATATCAAAGTATGATGAAAAAGTGATTTTATTTTATATTAAATAAAATATTATCATTACTTACATAATTTGATAAGACACAGACATGCCAGCGGAAATACCATTAAATTACGTGTAAATAGACGGATTTTAACAGATTTAAACGTGATATTTCTAACTCTGTTTTGTAGATCGATAGGTCGAGACTAAGATTCCTAAATTATCACCAGAAATTGATTATACATTTAATATAATCGCTGATAACATATTGTAATTACAATAAAAAAACAACGTTAAGAACATACGAATAACAAAGAAATGCGTAGATGTGGCAAAATAAGCTATAGAGACTCGGACTCCTTATCGTGCAAACTAAAGAATTGTAAGCTGTCACTGGGTCATGGCCAAAATTGCTTTTCAATGTTTTTATTATAGTACAAGTTAATAATGTAGTTAATAGTTGCATCATGTAAAGGACACGAAATCAAATTAAAAGAAATGTTGAAGTAAACAATGCAAGAAAGTATGTCAGACAGGCCGCAGGAGCGTCGTCGCCTGGGGCGCGGCCATCTTGTGAAATCAGGAGAAAGCGCGCCGAACGCCTTCAGCCAGCTTCGGCTACGTTTTTATGATTTTTGATGTTGGTTATAAATCCACCATTTTTATTTTGCAGCTCTGTAGCAGTCTTGTAGCTCTCTTGCTCATCTTTTTAATGATTTAAAATTTTTATGACAATAATCGATGAAAAATGTGATCTTTTTATTATAGTTTTTTATTTTACTTTTAAAATATTCTGTTTGCAAAAAGACTATACCTATTGTTAACCTACAATAAGTTCCGAGCGTAATGTTTCTTCAAGTGCGTACTTACAAATAAATTGATAAAATTGAAGACGTTTCCGTTTTTAAAACGGCGTAGACAATAATAATTTGCGCAGTTGTAACCGCAAAATGCTGGTAGCTTCCACAAATGCAGTTGTAGTCACCATGAAATATCAAGAAGTTGGGATAAAATATTTGTGGAATTCCCACATATGTTGAATACCTATAAATGATGACAGGCCTTAATTATATGTTGTCAAGAATGGTTTACACTTCATATTATGAATATATGTGTCCGTAAACGTGAACGTTTCTGTATTTTGCAAAATTATTGTGTAATTTTCCTAAATACTATCGGATTTTTCGTGTCCTAAAACGTTCGTTTGTTTACAATGTTATATTTATGAATAATTTATAATTCACGTCGGAACTTTTTAGAAATCGTTATACGTAGTTTCGTGGCAATACCTAAAGGATATTAAATTGTCCTAAAACAAATGACCAGCAGTATGGCTATCATATACTTTTCGCTTTGTTCGAAACGGACAAAGAGTTTACGTGCGCACGCGCATGTTTGCGCGTGTGTGCATTAACACACAAACACATTAAACTAATATGTTAAAATGTCTTTATTGCATCATTATTATTTTATTACAAAATATAATCTAACGTAATTATTAATTACAATTAACTTTTATAACCATCATTAGAACCTTATACTATGTTTATATGATGCAATACATTGATTTTATTCAATTTTTCGACGTAATTTAACGATAAAATGTCTTTGTATGATGATATTCCAGCCATCTAACTTTATTTAAGAACAAAAATAAATATATCTAAGTCTATATTTTATAATTAATACGTACGTACGTAATATAATAGTAAAAACGTAGTAACAAGTAAGTGAAATCGACTAGACATGTTCAGACATGTTTTATTTGTATAAATGAAGCAAAATTTCTGATAATATTGATTAGTTTAACTCAATTACTCTTTTTATCTCACTAATCTTATTAATATTATAAATGCGAATGTTTAAATGGTTGGATGGAGGGATGTTTATTTGAAGGTATCTCTGAGCTGGCTGAACCGGTCTCGCTGAAATTTGGCATGAGAGTCATCAAGGGCGACAGTTAGTATTTTATAAACCCAAAAAATATTTTTTTAGTTCAAATAGTTTACTAATATGTCTTGTTACTCTTCCAAATAAAGTACAAGGTTATTTTATGATATGGTTCGCGACAACAGTCAAATGGCGTTCGAACCTATGACGTCTAAATCGGTAGCCTGTTTCATCATTAAGCTATTGGCACTTATAAAAGATATTTACCAAATAAGTTTATTGATTTCCCCATTATTGGGTTTTATTAATGAGTAAGTATTGATTAGTCACAGTTGTGGTAAAAATTCATAATAATTTATACAGTTAGAAGTAATGTTGGCCTATTAAAGGAAAACTTTGAAAACCTATTTTCCAAAGCTTAGGAAACTTATAGTGGTTGGTGATAATTAATCACCGATAATACGATTATGAGTACTAGGGTTCCATATACATAAGACTGTTGTATGTATACACATAAGAAGAATCATGTACTTAGTTGTATTTAAATGATTAATTTAAATGGTCAGCTCAAATATGTAGCCATCGGTTGGGAACATTTTGTAATGTTTGTGAGAAGACCATGGTCAACCACGTTGGTCCAGTGCGGGTTGACTTCGCATATCTTTGCAGCTTGCGTCCCAATGTTTTCCTTCACCGTAGGTATAATGGGTTGATGTATTTAAAAAAAGTCGTAAAACACATTGGTGCATGGCGGGGATCGAACCTAGACGTGAAGATTTCAGTACCTCGAGTCGAGCGCTTAACAATCGACGGTCTATCATCCTTTAATTATTTCTTTTATTTTTAATTTATCTTCGTTGTTTTCATATTGTCTCTTCTAATGCTTCATTTCATTATCTTGTATGAAATTGCCACGTACAGATGAACCGCCGCGGCCGTCCGCCGCTGCTCGCGCCGAAATAAAACAGCTGCCAACTCGATTTCTTTGTGTCTAAATATAAATTAGATAACATGTGTGTAGCAATTCTAACTAGATGTGTGCCTATAAATTTTAAAATAACAATAACGCATGGATGTAGTGAGAACTGACAGCTTGGCAGCGATGCTTCGGATAATCTGTGGTCCAAACATAAAGACCAAGTCAAAGAGTAGATAAGCTAGTTAGAACACACAAAAGCGAAGACTGGCCATTTGTAATTTGTAGGACATTATTTTTTCTTTATCAGACATATTTAAAGTCTTTATAGAGAACAGAAGAGATATCCAATAAGTAATGTTACATGATATGTTGCATTAATTTAATTTTAATTTATTCAAATTAAATCGGAAAAGAAAAATAAATAAGATATTTTTTTAATTTATAAAGCCCTTGTATATTGTCTGTGCAAATATATTTTTCGTCAGTATTAATTTAAAAATAAAACCTTTTTTCTATGGCTTAGAGTTCCGATTGGTTTGTCGCGTTTTTTCTCTAACCTGTAATTTTTTGTCGGCAGACGTTTCGAAATTCAAATGCTAGTTGTCTTTACGAACACGGACTCATTTGAATACAATACACTACAATTTCATTACTGGCTGAACAAAAAACCTTGTCTTCGCGCGCATGTCGGATACGGACTTCGCTCTTTGCAAATGTTCACTTGAAACGAAACGACAATGCAATTACTTTCTTAGATCTAGTATTTTTAAGAACATCAACATAAGTAGTAACTGCAGCTACATTTATGCAAATTATCAGTCCTCGCCGGGGCTTCTATAAAATCCAGAGGATCCACTTCAATCGCTTTACGAATTACTAGATTAAAACTTTTATGCATTGGCCATTAAGTTTTAATACGCATTTGTAAAAAAAAATGAAAACAAAAAGTTCCTATTCATCTGTTTAAATTTTTTTTACAAAGTTATATTTCTACGTCGATTTTTGTCCAATCCTGTCATGTATGTGTACATTACATTCGCGACAGGCTTCAACAAAGAACCATGTGATAAGATATCGCACAACACGCGGGCTACAGCCAAATGCAAACAAGGGTTTTTACAGCTTTATCTATTCTCAAGGTTTTAGTATACTTGTTCATAATTTAGTTTAAATTGAAATATACATTACGTTATATTTCTTTCAATAATCATATTAGTAAATAACAAACAAAACCGCAATTTTTTATCAATTATCAATAATACTACAGTCAAAACCTTTTAAACATATTTTTTTAATTTTTTTAAATGAATAATTAAATCCCAGTCAATTATGATAAGGGTTTAATATTCATGTTTTTTTTTATTAAAACAAAAGAAATTTACAATATGCTTAAATTAATACCGGAGAAGACAATTAAAATGTAAATACAAATAAAATACCAACACCTCGTTTATCTTGCCTGCAATAAAAGAACGATATAGAAAAAAATATATAATAAAAATTGTAGTAAATTGTAAAACAATTTATCTATAATTGCATTCAAGCAAATGCAGTAATAATGTATTCTTAATTGTTTCGATTTAATCGTCTTTTGTTTTTTAATTTCTAATTATTTTTTTTATTTTAAACACTTCATACAAGCTATTTTACTGCAACTAAATGAGAGAAATGGTTATAATTTATTGTTATAATTCAAAATGTACCAATATAAAGGACGGTCTATCTTATTTAAATGTAGTGTAACCATATTTATTTAATCTACCACTAATATTCTTTTCTTATTTATAAAAGATTTTATATTCTGTATAGTGTATCGGCCAATCACAGTGTAGTTCTTGATTTGAAAATTATAATTGTCTTCCACGACATGTACATTACAAGAGATGCAGAATATCGGGTTACCCTTCAACCACTTTTAACCAAAATATCTATGTAAAAATTATCGTTAACCCAGGATTATTTGAAAAAACAGGGATAAAAAAGGTTTTAAATGGGGATTCTTCAGTCTTAGTGTATTACTTTGCTATGTCTACTGCGCATAAAATTTAGCAAAGCTAGCTAAGAGACTGTAGGGCGTCCTCAAAAATCCTACCGCGTTGTCACCTTAGGATGGTCGCTTATTGTCCGAATTAGCGGCGATTAAGCACGGCCAGGCTGGTCTGAGGCGCGCGACATGTTTTGGGGAGTAATGAACCGCGGGTCGTCGCACTGTCGTGTCGCACACAACATAACTAAATATTATTTTATTCATTTATCTTGTACAAAAAAAACTGTGCTTATAACTGATCTTTGAAAGCGGTCAGCGGATTTCAATGCTACTTTTTTATATGATGCTTGAAACATCAGACTACTTTGAGTAGACAAGAAGTAGTGTTTAAAAACGTTTTATGGTAACGAAGGAAGAAATTAAATGTAGATTTATTATTCAATTCCAAATACTAATTGTTAATTAAACCTAATAAAGTATGTCAAAGACTAATCTGCATGAAAGTGACAATTTCAATTAAAAATTATCCTCAAACAATAAGCACCACATCTGAAGATAATAATAATATTTAATCTGTATTCACGTATAGAGGGCGCTATCAGTTATCCTGTCGACTACCTCATTAGCTGCCGTCAACGGCGCGGGGCGAAAGCAACGAGTCTTTGTGTTATTTTTACATCTGTGAAAACATAGTCTATAGTAACATAGTCAAATAAATCACCTTTGTTTTCTCAAAACATTAATATATTTCGCTGTCGAAAGTAATAAGTTATGTATTTCAGTCTATCCAGGTTAAAGAGACCGCTTGAAAGATTGTACATTGAACACCCTTGATTCTGTTCTTATTGATTTGAGTGATAAGTTCGAAACACCAAATACGTGCCTTCTTTTATATGCTCTTTGTAAGTGGCCCTTGAGTTTCCATTGCGGAAACATTTTTTATAAGCTTCCTTTGCAATAAGTCTTATAATTTGGAAAATGAAAACAAATAATTAATGATAAATGTGAAAACATTTACGAAAGATATTCTTATGCCTCTCACTTTCTATGAAATAAGAGGAATAACGAGCAACGTAACAGCAATTATCCGTAGCTTCTTCCATCTCCAACAGGCATGGGTGTACTTTTTTTTAAATATTCAGAGCTGCGAGACTCCCTGCGTTCTTCGGTCGACAATGAGCGATGGCGTCCATTCTTTTAGTTTCCCCCCACCCCCGACAGATGTCGTTGACTCCCACCTAATATTTCATCAACGAATACGGCTTATACGTTTCTGGTTGGTTTTTATTATATTCGAAGAATTTATAACGAAAAAGAAACTAAATAGTTTCTTGGAAGTATACAAATGGTTGGGTATTCCCAAATCCTCTTCGGGATATTCAAAACGAGAATCACAAAACTAAAATATAATATTATTGTTTTTATTTGTAGGTATAACCGTGAGGTCAGGACAAGGTGACTTAGTACTTACGAGTTGTAGCACTTTATTAATTATCAAAAAATTTAGATTTTAAGATACCAATTCTATGAAATAGTTAGAAATAGTTTTCAGTCTAATAACACTGTAATTTATGCATTTATCTATTGCTTTGTGGTTTTTTGTATGTGAGGCTTTTTCCCTGTTCAAATTGATGGCTAGTCAAAAACAATAATTTCTATATCTATTGAAAAATTTAAAGTAAAATATACTACAATATTCTAAATTTTATTAATATTTAAAATAAAATTTTACGTAAAACATAAAAATCAAAAAGATTTATTACTCTATACATAATCATCAATTGTAAATATTTTAAATACAATCGTTTGCAGATTGCAATGTAACCATTCAATCAAGCGAGGCTATATATTTTTTTCCAATTCAATCGGCGCACCAAAGGCAAAGGTTTGAGATAATCAGCCATTCACATCGTCGATGTTACACGAAGCGGAAAGGTTACAAGAGGACAAATTAAACATAAATTATCGTACAACTTTACAATTGTGAGTAATTGTAACGTTCACAAGTAAGGATCTATTAAACCCATGTTCCACTAACTTTTGTCGGTAATTTTCATATCTTAAATAGTCGCATCTCAATTGAAAAAAACACAAAGACTTAGTGGAAAAAGTGGTAAAACTGTATTAAGCAATGAATGTAAGTAACAAAACAATAATATTATTCTTGTTTACTTAACGAATTTTAAACAATCGTTAAATATTTTTATTGCATTGCGGAAATTTTTGTTGACATGTTCCACATTCGAAAACGTTTTGACATAACGGCGATGCGCGCCAAAACGTGATCAAAACAAAAGATCTGCTTGTCTCTGGTCCTTTGTTTATTCCTATGGAGTCGTTTTATGGCAAGGGGCGATAACCTAAAAACCTACACATCGACTGGAAAGGCGCGAAACTTGCACGGATTTAGAAGTGGGCGTAATTTGTTTGAGGAAGGACATTGACCTGTACATGAATATTAAATCGGTAATAATCAAGATTAGATAAATATAAACATTTATTGTTAAAAACACTCAATGTCTAACTGTAGATGTTTACTGCCGTGACATTCGTATTGGACGTTTTTTCATCTAATTTGTTTGAAAATCAAACTTTAAAAAAAAGTCACGGCAGACAAATAACGATAACGTATCAATCTACACCAGGGATTGTGAACTAATGGCACGCGACACAATATTTTGGGCACTTCGCTGCTTACAAGATGAAGTAAGAATTACATGAGGACCCGAAGGGATCGTTTCGAATTGTTCCCAAGGACAACAAAATAAAAATTATTTGATGGCATGTCTATGAAATAATTAAACATATCTTTAGAATTCGGCACGTTGATGAGAGTCCCCAGAAGTAACTTTTAACTAGCAGTCGCCCGCGTCTCCGTCCGCTCGGACTTAAAAAGAAATATATTAGTAGTCTATGTGTTCTTCCAGATTGTGTTCTATATCTATGCCAAATTTCATAGTGATACGTTCAGCCGTTCTAGAGGTACTTTCAAACAAACATCCATCCATCCAAACATTCGCATTTATAATATTAGTAAGATAACCTAAAATAAACTGGAGTTTGTTTATTACTTGCCTACTTTGTTAGTTCGGGGAAATTCATTAGAACTAATGGTTTAAAATGTATTTTTGGAACGGACAAAGTTAGAATAGAACATTTTCCTCATGATATATCTATTTACCAATACTTTAAGGTAAAACAAAAGTGTCTGACATAAGTTGAAAGGGAACCGTTTTGCACAAAAACAGATCTTTTCGTTTCAATGTTTTAAAAAATAATATCCGATAATTAATTTAATGTAACTTTTGATTACATTTCTGTTCTTATTATGGTTAATAAAACTTTTAATGTAACGTAATTGCAGGCATTATGTCGTTAAACTTTTTTGGATAATCGATTAAAGTTGCGATTATAATGAATCGATTCGTTCCGCCTGTTAAACGTGTTGCCTTTTCAGACGGTTTGAGCTTGTGTTGAAACACTTGTATAATAACACTCTTCTTCTCATATACTCCTAAAAAGAGAGATAAGACATGTTTTGATGCAAGTTTTACAGCAGTGGTGTCTAAAAGTCCTTAAGTAATAAAAAAAAAATTGCCAACATACTGAAATTTGTTTTATTTTGAGAGGGGGGGGGGGGTGTTATAGGTAATACAAGCCCTCGTATTATTTTAAAATTAAATTGAAGTCTGGTACAGATAAAACGAACATAGCTAGTTTGCAATACTAAAGGTACAGTCGCGATAAAAATTCAATTTACATATAATTTATTATTTATAATATAATCATTATTTCTCTTATACGTTATACGTGTAGAATGAACTCCATAAATATTGCAAATAAAGGAGTTGAAACCAGTGGTCCATATCGGGTATTGGTTGCCCACGTGGGCGGACTGGCGAAGGCAACGCAACGCGCGCTTTCTCCTCGCAAATGTACAGTCGCGAACAATGGATGCTTTTTTGTTAACATATTCGATAAGAGGATTGCAAGATACGAATGATCATCTTGGAAATAAAAAACGCACACTTTTTTATCTTATACCGTTAATAATTACAATATTATAACCGGTTTATTATTGCCGTTCTATTCTGAGGGATGTTGAAAATGTAAGGAAACTAAAATGCATACTTAATTCTAGTACAACATTTTGCAAGAAATCAGTCTAGAAGAACATTCTTAAAGATGTTAAAGCGTAGAGCGATTTTTCTCTGTGTCTTTAAAAGATTAAAATAGAACCCTCTTTAAGACAAACCATCACTAGATGCTACGATAAATGTCATCATAGGGCGGAGCAGTTATCGAGAAATATTAACCCTTATATTAAGTGGTGATGTGGAATTACATTACATTGATAATTTATCGATATAATTATTATATCGGTGTTACATCAAAAGGGCGTTACAACACTACGTTTGAGACGTTGCGTCGCCGCGCGGTCTAGTTCGATACGTTACCGAGAAATATGCGACATACGATGATTAAATTATTTAGGCTATGCGATAAAATTACTAATAAAGGATGTCCTTGTTCCGAATTATTAAATATATTAATAAATATTTTATAAAAATAACATCCAATATCTAATATTATTAAATATCCACATGCAATCATTAAATTAAAACTAATAAACGTTCTCGTAATTAAAATATTAAATAGTATAATTCAAGTCCTTCACTTGACCTCTATTTGTATCTTTGCGTTGATTTAATGTACATTGAAATCGTACAAATTATACGGGCTTATTCAGATGTGGTTTTCCTCGTCACGTCCACTTCTAACATCACACCACAGTTAACATCACGCGGTCAAGGAATTTACATTTAATTGAGTTGAAATAACAAAATATAGTAAATACCTAGGTGTCTACAATATGGACAGATAATGTTAATATATATTACGACCATGGTCATTTAAAATCTATGATAATTGACTATTTAACTCTCCCATAAACATGCCGTAATATTCCGCGAAATAACCTCAAAATATCAACAGTTGTTTTTTTTTAATTTCATAAGGTGGCAAACGAGGAAGCAGCCACGTCCATAGACATTAGCAATTGTTGACTTTGCGTACCTACAATCAAAGGAGACCTACCTAAGATTAAACGTAGGCTACGCAAATGCAATTGCGTATGTCTATGGGCAACGGTCACTTCGCTATTTCAGCGATTTCAGGTGGCCGCTCGCTCGTTTGTCACCTTATGATATATAAAAAAAGATGTAGAATCGACCTCTCTTTGAATAAACTGGAGTTGAACAATAATTTGTTACAACAGTGGTAATTTATTGGGAAAATATTTATTTATTAACTCTTAATGCTATCATAATACAAAAGAAAAGACAATTAACTAACTTACAAAGCAAGGGCGTCCTTATCGCTACAAGCGATCTCTTCCAGGCAACACAGTGGGAAAGGAAAGAATAACATAGATAGAGGGGTATATAATATATAAATATCAGGATATGTCAAGAATAAATAAATAAGAGCAAGAATTATTTATAATATATATATACTATAATAGTTACATATGGATATACGAAAAAAATTATGCAACATAAATATAATATATAATATACATGTATACACGAACCTATGAATTAACTACCGATAGGTCTATTTCAAATCAAAGAATTGGACAGATTTTGTGGGAAAACCCCGAAAGCCATCAATATGCGGGACTAATATTTATACAATTATCCTGGTGTTCCAGTTTGAGTTTTTCCTTTTACGAAGAAAATATAATAATGTACTCGGTATTAGTATAACACTTATGTTGTCCATTTTCTTAGTATTATTCAAACCTTATCATTACATTCATCGATATTAACGATTAAAAGGAAGTATTTTATCTATTAAATGATTCGACTTTATATTAACCTTTAAAAAATTGAGGAAACAAGTTAAAGTATTTAGTGTTTTATACTAACGCCAAAAAATTAAAATTATATTCATACGTGATGTATTAATTTCATAGCAACAAGAAAGTTCTTCGCTACTCCGAAGTTGCAAGGCTGAAAACTCCAGAACAAGAGATTGTGCAAGCCAGACCGCCTGGAATGAGGCCATTTCCGAACACAGCCGGTACTACCGGCTTTTCAAAAACATTTGCACTTTATGATATAAAGATAAGGTTCAAATTGCCTTGTTCATAATGTATACTTAAGTTTGCGAAAGACTCAACAAGACCTAACGAGATAAGATAACGTAAACTCGTTTATTATACGTTAATTTGTCTACATCACTGGCCGCGCTATCTATTGTTTGCCTCTTTACGTCTAGATCTATGTTAGTATGGATAACAACTTCCCTATCTTACATGCTCAAGCAAAAATTAAACATCAATAATATTATTTTGTTATTGCCTATATTTATAAGTAGTAACACTTAACAGTGGTAGAGCCCGCATTAACATCTTCGCACGAATTGTCCCTGCTCGCCCGGTGAAATACCACGACCACATAGAAGACAGGCGTGAAGTGGAAACAATTTCAAGTACGGTCTGATGAGTGTGCGTCCCGGAGGCCTAATTTAGTCCTCTTTCCCTTCACACCCTTAAGGAAAGGATGGGAGGTGGAAGTGGACTTTCCGGATGAGAAGATGCATGGAAATATTTTCTTTCTGGGCATCCTCTCCTCTGATGATTCAGGTGGCCGCTCGCTCGTTTGCCACCTTATGAATTAAAAAAAAGTACCAAATTAAAAATAAATTGTAAGGTCACCTTTATTTCTATAGCAATATATTTAACGTTAATGACTTATATTTATCAATTTACAAACATGTGCAAAGAATAAAATGGCGGGGTGTGCAGCAAGATGGCGCCGGAGTCCGGTGGTGCGCCTTGACCTAGTCGCCGCTGAAAGGACAATGTCACAGTTCCATTTGCACATACGTCGTATGGGCTGGGCAGGTAAGCCTGGCCGACCTGCCTAGCCCATACCCTGGCCGCACGACTTAAATACCTTTACATTTAATTACATTAAAAAAATAAATCTGAATCGCACGAACACTATCAAGGTCTGACTTTGGTGGCTGAATGTGAATGTAGTAATATTTAAAAAATTGACTATGTACATAATATGTGTTTTATTACGTTCTTTCAATGCAAAAGGCACAAAATTATACAGCAATCTTTACAACCGTCCCATAAGACATTAAAAAGCTAAGGTCCATATTATATCCATTAAACCCACGCCTTCCTCTGTTATTAATAGAAGGCCATTTTTTATTTGACAGTTGAGATCTCCTTGACGCGACCTTGCTGTAAAACCAGTTGAACAAAAATTGCATTTTTAAAATTTTATTTCAATTTAAAAAAATTCTCACGCCTACTAATTTGACTAATATCAAAAATATCGTAATAAATAAATTATCGATAATTGTCATTGCATTTCAATTAAGACCTTAAATTATAAAATTCGCCAACTAATTTACGGTGGGAAAACAATTTAAGTATGTTATGACACAATTATGTGGTGCATAAAGAATTCTTTTACTTTTTAATTTTTTTTTAATTAATATATTACCGATTTGCAGCTGTTCGTGAATTATGGAAAAAGTTCAAACATAGATCGGCAGTATAAGCTTATTCTCAGAAAAATAGCCAACCAATTACCTATATTATTTTGCCCTTTGGAATCAAACCTTTGACCAAATTCGTCAACGATAGACTGCATATAAAATGACAGCCGTCGCAAATTATTGTGACTCACGCAATGCCTAAACATATTTAGTTTTGCATTGACATAAAAGAAAAACATAACTTTGTCGATCTTAACTCGAACGTATAAAGTCTATTTTACTGTGGCAAGTAGTTTTATTCCTGCAAATTAGTTTGGGTTATCTACGAATTGTAATTTGTATCATTTGACCCAGTTGGTCGCGGAGTGGCGCTGGCGGTCCCAACGCGCTACATACAATGTGTACTGAATGTTATTATAATTAATTAACGAACGACGCCCTCATTTTTTGTCTGTAATAAAATTATGTCAATATTTATATAATATAACATAAATAATATACATATAAATATATAATATACGTTATAGATAAAGTATGCTTAGAAAGAAATTGATGGATTGCCAAAGACAAGGAAAGGAGTAACGAGTGACAGATCGATCTTGAGGACGAAAACTGTTGCGTCGACCCTACATAAAGTAGGATAAAGAAAGGGTTGACTACGATGTAACATATAAGGGACATAAGATAAAAGATTTTCATTAGGATATAAATATATTCACATATAAATTATAAAGATTTATTTAAAGGATAAAAACAAGTGTGACGGCACTGTATAATTACCTACAAGAACCTTATAGTATGGTATACATTATGTTGATGTTATATAAAAGTTAATTGTAGTTGCATCACGTAGACATCAACTTCCTGATCTTGCATTCATCTGACTGCTAAGCTTTATATACAGCGTTTACACACTAAGCGTTTTAAAGCGCTTGCATTTTAAACGCGCGACAGTGTGTATATACCCTATCCAAATGACGTTCTAAATTTGAGAGACAAACTTTTTATAAATGCACCTCGGAATTAAACCAAAATTAAAAAAAAAGCTATCGTAAGTAATTTTTCTTCATAAAGTTCAGGTATATATTGACCAGCGTTTAAACACATTAACGAGCGTTTTGCATGTTACTATAGCGCGTATATTACTGGCCAGTAATTCTTAGACACGCGTTACCGATGCGCGTTTTAAAACGTCTAGTCTGATTTTGTTGTACTCAAGGTGAAACCACGTTGCGCCTCACGTGTGCTTTGTTCCTACAACAGCTTGCGACCTTGTATCTAACATTAACTGGTAACGATTAAGGAAGCGACATGAAAAAGTTAATTGCTATTAAAATAGTGCAGGGTTGCCATTTTTTAATACTTTGCAAATTTTATAACGATAAAAAGCAGTTACCTTTTTATTTCTTTTTTAAAATACAGTAATGATATGACAACTGTAATGTAGTTATATAGGTTACTATTGTATTCGCGATGAAAGCAAAGGCCCTTTAAAAGGGAAAGCCAACAATAAGACGATAAATTCTCCTCGAGACCTTTGATTTCCCTTTAATGAAAATTGGTTAGGGGGAAGTGAGTTTCAACTATTGTCTACCATCACAAAGATAATCTAATTAAAAAAAAACTCAATTTATAACACAGACAAAATGTTTCATACGTAACTCTTCATAAAGAAAATCGGATAGTTATTTTTCAATTTTCATTTGCCACCTTATACTATAAAAAAATATCTTGTTGAGGAGTCATATTTTTCGAGTTAATCCAGATTTTCATTATTTCCTTTTTTAAGCGTGAAAATTCACCTTAAAATCGCATATAGAAACACTTTTTTTTATTATAGGGACGCAAATGTTATATATTTACGATAGTGGAAACCTACGGTAAGACCATAAGATTCCTAAGAAATAGTTGTTAAATTAATGTTATTAGGCATAATTACATAATGCTACACTTCTTTGTCTATGTTGTTTATTTCTCACAGTCCTAGTTAATGTATGGTTTAATTATAGTATTATTATGTCTATTTGTATGGACATGGCCATAAATATTACAAGAATAAGTTCTTAGGCTATAGGTTACCATGGAAATAACACAATAAAAATGTTGCATTACAACTAATTTAAATTTTTACAGTAGTAGAATGGTCCCGGTTTGCCCGGTGAAATACCACGACCACACAGAAGACAGGCGTCAAGTGGAAGCAATTCCGCGTTTCGTCTGATGAGTGTGCGTTCCGGAGGTCCAATTTAGTCCTCTTTCCCTTCCCACCCTTTTTCTTATAAGGAAAGGATGAGAAGTGGAAGTGAACTTTCCGGATGAGAGGATACATGGAAAGGGAATATATTTTCTCTCTGTGCATCCTTTCCTCCGTCGATTAAAGGTAGGGAACGCATACGCAATCACGCGCATACGCGGTCACTTCGCTATTACAGCGATTTTAGGTGGTCGCTCGCACGTTTGCCACCTTACGATATAAAAAAAAATATATTGTTCGCTTTCCTTACTTACAATTAAGGGAGACCTTAACACTGATGGTGGTGGTTAAAAACCGAAGACTTAACAGTCTTTTCTTTTAACTACTTTTAACTAGCTAGCACCCGCAACTTCGTCCGCGCAGTTCTAAAAAAACTTAATAAGTAGCCTATGTGTTCTTCCAGCCTACGTTCTACATCTGTAACAAATTTTAGCAATATGCCGCCGTTCTGGAGATATTTTCTAAGAAACATCCATCTGTCCAAACATTCGCAATTATAATATTATATTAAGATTTATACAAATAATGGTTCGTACTACAGATTTCTATTTGACAAAATATATTTTTAATAGTTTTCACCAGACTATAATTCTTCTTCTAATGCCTCTCCATTACTGAAGGTTGGCCGTCAGCTCAGCGAACCCTTTCCTGTCCTGTGCCAAGCGAAAAACTTGTTCAAGACTATAATTATATGATACTAAAATAGCAATTACTATGTTTAAAATATTTTCATCAACTTAAAACTTCCATAAACATTTGTTCATATTTTTGTGCACTTTTTTTTTGTCTACATAAAATGTGCCAGTATTTTTCAATAGCATTAAAGCTACGGCCACAGCGCCACGGTCGTCTGCAAAAAAAAACAATGTATGCAGTCAGTTCGTGGCTTCAAATTTAGCCGGGCCATTAGCGGGTTACGTTCGATGCCTCTTTATGCCAATTACAATGGAAAACAGCGAATATTACTTACTGGAAGTGGTTTACTAAAAGAAATAAAAATTTATAATACAATTTTACAACTATATAGCGTATTTTGTGTGTGATTGGACAATCTAATATTAATATTATAACAATTTAATATTAGGAAAGAATATTATGTGTAAACTTTAACTAAACTATTTTCTCTACATCTTTGTAAAGCTGTATTTTATTGGTTTTCCGGGCTGCGGCGAACAAATTAGCGTGTGTTTCCCAAACCCGCGGCAATTTCGTGCTAAGGTCAAAAAACACTTTTGTTTACACTGGCCACCGATAGGTAGCGCTCGCTACCGCCTTTGAATAAATATTTTCGAGATTCCAAGTACATTATTAACTGAATACACGATCTTTGTTTACTTTATATATTTTCAATATCTATTTTTTATTATACCATTTAAAGTTTTATTTGTATAACTCGTTTATTGTTAGCATAAAATTGAATGTTTGAACAACAGATGTTTGATGTTAATTATTTGAACAAAATTTAGTTTTTTGTTTTCGGATAACATCTGATTATAAAATAATATAAAATAAACTAGTATGTTGGTATTATTACTACAAAATATAATAAACTTGATGTATATTCATTAATAAATTGAATGTACGAAGTAAAAAAAATAATTTGAGGTTATATCCCCTACCACAGATTATCCCGCTCGCTCGCTACCTGAACACACTCGAACGAATGACTCACGAGTGTTCCGAGAAGCATTCGATAAGGATGCGCTCTCGGCAAACATCCGCTCGACTTCCCGAAGTAAGGTCACCGAACGAAAAACATATATTAACAATGTATGGTAGATATTATATTTGTGATAAAAAAGATGAATTATAAAAAAAATCATATAAATATAGTATTTTTCAATCGCTTCTTATTTTTGAAAATACTTTAAGCAATTCACTTTCACTGTGACCTCTTTTCTAAACCATTGAATCTTACTTTGAAATATGGCTTTATTTATTTTTTGTTAAAATTACAAAAGCAAACTTACGCATTCTTCTGGTAGGAAACAAATATTTGTCATAAAAAAATTATTCCGTTAGACTTATCACAGAAAATAAATAAGTCGAGAGAGTTACTCTAGTGTTTATTACCGATTTTGACATTTAAAAAACAACGTAAATTATTAACATAAACAACACGTACCACAATAATAATTTCTTGGCACTGGAGACGATTTAAGAATGCCAATTAACTTGACAAAAAGTAGCGAGATTCGAGATCTTTGTCATTGACCTTGGTACATTGGCACCAAGCCAAGAATACGGTATTAAAAGCCTTACGAAACTTTTGCGTATATCTAATATTTATCCTTTTCCCTTATTTATTGAGGTAAAAAAACACAAAGCCTTTAATTTTTTTTTTCTTTAAGTAGGAAACGTATTTGATAATCATAGTCTTTTTAACTTTTATCATCATGTAATCTCTCGTTGTTTGTTATAAGTTACCGTCTTCGTTATCTCTCTCGGCTGAAAGATTAAAAAGATAAGACACAACATCAAACATTTTGCGGCGAAATATAAGCCAATAATATGGGTACTTATAATCTATGTTAGTAAGTATATAATGGTTGATAAAGCAAGTTCACTTAAAGTAAATGACTACCACAACAATCGCAAAAGATTTGAATAATTTGAACCAATAAATATTTTATGATCAAAAAGGAATGTAACAAAATTCATATTTAGAAACAACAATGTACATTGGAAATTACAATTCCTTGGAATGTCACTTTGGACTGGTTGTATGTCTCTGTATGTATGTAATATACAGCTACTTTTTCCTTTATTTTAGTAACATAAAACACTTGACCGTAACTTAATGGCTGATAACAATGAAGGCAATCGGCTTGACCGTACTGTTTAGCTTTTAGTTTTATCATAACGCTCCTTCCACGAAGACCAAAGAGGGCTATTCCAACGTTATCTATATAGGTTGGGGAATTAGGAGAAAATAAGACGACGTATTCTTCCATCTAGTTCAATTTTTATTACTGGCAGGAGATTGCTTGTTTTCATAAATGGAACGTTTCATTGTGTTCTTTTTATTCTTTTTAATGGCAAAAGGTTTCGGAGTATTACAGACGGCGATTCTTTTGTTAATTTTATTAATTTTGAGAAAGTAAATCATAAGCAAACTTTTTCATCATCGCACAGTAAAATCTAATATGGTTTTATTTATATGGAACATTTCCTCAATAAATCTTCATATTGTCGTAATAGAAAATGTCAAATACAAAATGATAAATAATAATTTTTATTTCTCATACAAAGGCATGTTTCCCAGAGACAATCACGGTCCACACCTGCGTATTCCATTCATCCGGGCGCGCGATGCCTTGTTCGGAAAACATTAACATTTGTCTATGGCACGCCGCTCGGCAACTTTTAAATATGGCGGACAATTATTTACATTTCCTTGTACTTATTGCACACGTGTTGCGTTGCCAGATATCTCTTTCCATTGTGCCATTTTTGTACTACTATTCTTGATATAAAAACTTGAATAAAAATATCAAAAATTAAAAATATATGACACTAACCTTATCAGCGGCCGCTTTTGGTACATAAAAACTAATTTAAATTTTACTTAAAATGTTAAAGGCGCATAATTTCTTGCAGTACTATTATGGTAGTCAATCGATAAACACAACATTCGCAAAAAGAAACGGAAATTATATAATCAGAGGGGTAGTCCCCGTCACAACCCTATATAGGGTTGAAATTACGTTATGCCTGCGAAATGAAAGGGAAAGGCACACGAGGCGAGGGTCTGATAGACGTCTGCACGCAGCCAAACCCCAGGGGGTAGGCAGTGAAACGTAACAACTATCGATTAGACATAGTCTATCGTGTTTTGACTAATCGAATCAACACGCAATTGTGTGCGTAATAAAGAAAATTATGACATATATGAGCTAGAAAAACACTGTTAAGATCCGTCTATTTATGTAGAACCAAATGAAAATTTAGTTTGGAAGAATGTATAGAACTACCTAAGAAATCTGTTCCTAACACCACTGTTGGCTCAACCTTGAGTAATATACATATGAGTTAATTTTTAAGTACATTACGAGTACCTACAACGCATTTAGATCTCCCTGTTTTAATAGATAATGAGATGTGAGTTGGTACAAATCTAGGGTTGGCAATTTTGTTAAGAACAAGTTACATACAGATTTTTTATTTTAAAAATAATTTCTATCGTTTTTTTTATTTTATACTAGATCATCCTGCTCGTTAAAAAACAATAAAAACCAATCTTTGATGGTCAGCAGTTTCCATTTGCTATGTATTTCGAGTTATTTATTTTTGAATTTGTTTACTTTCGGCTAAATAATGTTAGTTGTAAGGGCTGTATTTCCGTAATTCCACAAGTGGCGCGTATTTTGCCGACGAAATATGCTAACTTTGACTTTTTTACAGTGGCAACCCTATGAGCCGGCGCGGAAGTAAACATCGTGTGTGGCGTGGGTGCCACCGTGTCCCGCCGCCTCGCAACATTCAAGGACTTATCAGCTCGTGTATTAATCGAATTTATTTACAAATTTAAAATATAAATAATATTGTGCGTTTCCACTGCCGAATATGTAAAAAACATATTATAAGCCAAGCAAAGATAATAAGAGGAACGACAACATATCGATACCTGTTTCGGCAAAAGAAACCTACTCGTAGCCTTTTTTCGTTTTTAACTTGTAAGAGGAGCTTAATATTGACAAATAGGTACACTTAAAAATACAACGCTTACAAAAATATTTTGACTACAGTGAGTTGGATTCTTTTGACATTGAGCTCGAGGTCGCGCCATTATCCACAGACAACGAATATACAAAGCTATTAGTTAACGTCATATTCAGGTCTTTTATATGTCATAAATAAAATAGCGAAGCGACCGCTGCAGATTGCAAATGTGTTGTAACACTTTAATCGATGGAGAAGCTGACTTACACAAAGAAGATATTTCCCCTACATATGCGTCCTTTTATCTGTTAAATTCAATTTCGCTTCCCTTTTGCGTATAAGAAAAGGGTGTGTAACAAGACTAAAATAAGGCCTACGGTATGACACGCATCAGACGAAACGCTTTTGACGAAATTGCTTCCACTTGACGCCTGTTCTGTGTGGTCGTGGTATTGCACCGAGAGAGCCGGCCCTTTCGTTCAACAGATGTTGTTGCAGGCGTCTACCATTGTTAAAATATGTTATAATATATGGAACCTCTCAATCTAATGATCTTATAGTCCAAGATGTTCAAAATTATATCGCTGTACTGATTTACTATTGCGTAGACATAAAAAAAAATAATAATTTTATATCTACAGAACTCAAAATTGATTTATTCATTATCAATGTCGGATATATTGCGTGCGGTTGTGATTAATCGTGTTTTCATTGTAATTGTTTTCGTTTCGATTGAACGAAACTGTTTGTTGTTTTGATTAATTACCGTCGTGTTGGTAGCACTGTTTACGCCGAGATGTTTCGACGTTGCCTGTCCGATGAATAAAGCAAACATTTTATACTTCCTTATTGCCTATGTTAATAAATCTATTTTAAGAATTAAAAAAACATTTTTTTGTTGTTTTTGTTACTTTTTACTAGTAGATAACTCATAAGATTTTGTAATTGTTCTATTGAATATTCGATATTCAGTATGGGTAGGGTTACAAGGTCACCAAACCTAATAGCCGGACAGACCAGCCAGTTTGGCCGGACATTTGGATAAAGAGGCCGGACACCCTACATTATTCAGAATTTTGTGTCAGGTACGAAAAAAATGAAAATGTATAAAAAAAGTGTAAAAACCTTAACAAAAGCCAAAAACTCGGACACCGTTTATTTTGGCTGGAAACGCAATCAAAACGCCTACCTATAAGTCCCGCTTTAGGGTCTTTATTTAGGCTTTAGGGTAGGTCCTCCGTAATATTATCCGGACGCCTGGCAACTGTAACTATGGGTCTTTTTAATGAATTTATAACAACGTGTTCCAACACGTGGACCCAGAACGTGGTAAAAACGTGATAGTCTATAAATAGCAGATGTATCACTTGAAAATGAGTCAGAATTCTAGGAGATCGACTATGACCGTACAAATAAATGCAATAAATTCATAATGCATTAGACTACTGCATGGCATTTGTTACAGGACTTTAACAATTTTAAATGAATAAATATTTTCCTTCAACTGTAAATGCTTATTGCTAACTAGCTGTCGCCCCTGACTCTGGTGGCGAGGAATTGAAAAAATCTCAAAACGTAGCCTTTATGTTCTTCCAGACTACAGGTGAGTCAAATTTCATCACAATCCGTTGACCGTTGCGGAGATACCTCCAAAAAAAACATCCATCCATCCATTCATCCAAACTTCGCATTTATAACATTTGTTAGATGTAAGGTTTAAATGGGAATGCTTCTTTACATATCAAGTAGATATGGTTCTTTACAATTTTATATGCATTTTGATTAAGTTGGGCGCATACCATTTCACGCCATCTCCGCTCTATAAAAAGCATAATGTACCATAAACAAAATAAAAGAATCCTCAAGCAGCCAACGCTACGTTCAATCCATGTCTGTCAGTTTGATGGATGTCTATGGTTTTTGGTACTCGCATTCCTTTAGGACGACAAAAAAAAACTTATGATGGCCGATAAACTATTCAATAGTAGCTTCTTTACATAGAAAGAATTTTAATACTTTTAAATCAGTTTTCGATCATATGAAAAAAGCGTATTTAAAAATAACAAAACTATAATTTAATTCTCGTATTATTTAATTTAAACGTTGGATTTACCGCGTAAAAGATTTGGAAAAAATATCAAAATCATTTGATGTTAATGATACTTATCTTATATATATTATAAAATTCTCGTGTCACAATTTTCGTTCCCATACTCCTCAGAAACGGCTTGACCGATTCTCAAAAAAATTTGTGAGCACAATATTGTGTAGGTCTGAGAATCGGTCAACATCTATTTTTAATCCCGCGCGGACAGAGTCGCGGGCGACGGCTAGTTGCGATATAAAATTGAATGAAAATTATAATTAGTGTAGAGGCACGAAGGCAGGCTGGTTGTAAGGTTACCATAAGCCCAGAGGCACAGCCCGGGTCAAGGCAAGTGAGCCGCAAAGTAAACATCAATTATTGCGTTATAAACATACAAATATGTTGCTTTTAAAAATATATTTATAAGTTGTATATCTCTTTGAGCATTAGGCAATGACTGTTCAAATTTTAATTTTATGTGTGATGCAACAAAACTACTAATATAAAATTATAGAAAGATTAGTTGCTGACCGTGATTTTCTCTCAAAAGTTAATGAAGCCATTGATTTTTCAATCAGTAAAATTTTTATGTTTAGTTACTAAGGATGTTGCTTTCTGTATAAGATATTCACATAATCGTGGGTTTCTGAGATCAAGATCCTGGCTTGAAACATACTGATATCTCTGTTTTGTTAAACATAATGACAGCGATATGTTTTATACAGAGATTTTTGCCTCATAATCAAACGGATGAACTAAAAGACTGCTTTAATATCTGAATATATTAACATAGTCCATAGTTCTTCGTTCACAATATTTACGTAGTCTATCTTTAACAATACAACACACAGAGTTTCTGTCTGGTGCTTGCAATCATTTGATTAGCGCGGCACCTTTGTACAAAAGTGTCAACCGTCTTATGTTTAATTCATGTGCATATAAGTACACGTCGCGACGTGTTAGGAATCTTTAGGTTCACAAATAAGACCTATGTTACGCAAATAGGTCGCAAAACCCATTGAGACATAGTATATCTAATTATTTTCTAGTCACATTTTCTTTTTAAAAGGATATAGTTAAAGTAAAAAAAAACTTTCAACTTTTTCTGTGCAATATTGTATTCAAATGACATTTTTGCATAAAAAGGCGGGAAAACCGATCAGCGAGGTCAAGCAATGCAAACGTCAAAACACTTTCACTCAATTACGAAACCACTGTTTGGTGTACCAATGTAAATTGAGCTATTTATACAGTTAAAATCGTATAAAACATAAGGGATAGCGGTATCTTCGTTATTTTGTCGCTGCCTAGGATTTTCCGCGAGGTTATAATGAACTTATTTGTACATGCACAACGTGGGCAAAGTACGATGTTTATATTCAAATGCAACAGATTATTGCTTTGATATCGTTAGAATTTTATTACCAGTTGCATGAAATGCATATATTATAAATAGCTTTAAAGATTTTCACTTAAGAATTAGAAAAGTGTTGCTTTATAGCAACCAAAGACATAGTTAAACACGACAAATTCTAATAAAATTATTTAAGCAAAATCATGAGACATTTTAGTAACTAATTGTCCCGGAGGCCTAATTTAGTCCTCTTTCCCTTCTCACCCTTTTTCTTATAAGGAAAGGATGGGAAGTGGAAGTGGACTTTCCGGATGAGAGGATGCATGGAAAGAGAAAATATTTTCTTTCTGTGCATCCTCTCCTCCGTCGATTAAAGGTAGGCAACGCATATGCAATTGCGTATGTCTATGGGCAACGGTCACTTCGCTATTTCAGCGATTTCAGGTGGCCGCTCGCTCGTTTGCCACCTTATGTTATAAAAAAATAATTAATACATTAATTAATTAGTAAATCTCATAATAAATTCAGATTAATCTTTCAAAGAATAAAGTGAACTAGATGATGTAGAAATTTGTATCCTATAAAAATCCAAGTGGATTCGAAGATTGTCGCAAGAAGAAAATTCTTCAATTTAATTGCTACCATCTTAAAAGTTTCCGCTTTAATCCGCCATTTTGAATTCCAATCCTGTATCCATAGTTTTACCTTCCAGTTATCTGTCTTAAAACAAATTTATTATACCTTTCTCAACTTGAGTGATGCAAAGCACAGGTGACCTACTGTTTTATTTATACCAGGTAACTGTCGGAGACAGATTTGAGATTAGAATTGTTTATTTCAATGAATTGTAATGCGCTGCGCCTGCGCAGGTCCCTCCGTCACGTATAAGCTATAAGCGCACTTGATCTTAGATGAAGGTCGTACAACTAAGGTGACCAGATTAAGATGAAAACACATCTTATATACCTAGTGCATTCTATCGTTTACGTTCTTAAATGTCATATAGTTTCTTTTTTATTATTTAATGGTGTTAAACGAACAATCGACGATTTGATTTCATAAATACCCAAATGACCACTATCCATAGACAACTGCAACAAATTAAAAGTAAAATATTTTGGAATGACAACTTGTTTTGATTATTATTAATGTTACAATTTCTATTCAAATTTCGAATAGAAATTGTATCGCTAAGATAGAATTACCGAAAGGAATTGTTTGAAGAATTTGATTATTCATATTATTAATTTAATTTCCCAATCTTTTGTATTGAGTGAATGTGCATTATAAATAAAAAATTCACGTAGCTATATATTCTTTTAAAATTTGTTTCAATAAACAATGTTCTCTATTGTGATTTATAAACAAAAGGTCAACTAAAATTCCATTTATAAATAAAATTATAGAGATAGTAAATGCGTGAGGTCATTATTTCATAACGTAGGTACGGTTCACGCTAGCTTAAGAAATCCAACCTTTAATTTTTAATTTTTTTAAATATTACCAGTTTTTTTTAATTTACAAATATTTCTTGTACCATTCCAACTAAGCTCTATGCTAGTACATGGTAATACTAGGACATGGTTTACAATTGTCGAATGGCGGGATCGGATTCCCGACCTAGTGATCGGAAACCCGTATCCTTAACCATTAGGCTATTGACGCTTCCCAACCTTTAAATAAGTTTAAGTTTTTTCTTTATTCTCATGGTCACCGTTTGAAGATAAAGATGCATCGTAAACAAGGTCCTCGAAACAGTCGTAAACCACGTACCATGAGCGACCAGCGTTAAACTGGAATCATAATTATATCCATGGAAAACATACACATTGTGAGTTTCCATTATCAAAATATATAGCCATCTCTGTTACTCTCTTTGTAATAACTGAGATAGATATATATTTGTATGTATACCCATGAAAATATAGCACTTCTAACCGAAACCTAAACTAAGACAAGAGAGCTGTATTACTACTACTCTGATTCAATATTTTAGTCTCTGCCTATACTATATCGGTTCGGGTCTGATAATATTTGTACTATGTCTTATAATATATACTTATAATATAAAGAGGAAAAATTGACATTTTTGTATGTTACGAAAAAACTCAAAAACTACTGAACTGATTTCTTCATTCAAACTCTTTTACCATTAAAAAACAAGACTAGATGTCACCAGCGACTCCGTCCGGAAAAAATTATTAAGTAGCCTATGTGTTTTTCAAGACTATGTTCTACATGTGTGCCAAATTTCATCAAAATCCGTTATGCCAATCAACAGATACATTAAACAACCATCCATCCATCTAAACAATCGTATTTATAATATTAGTAAAAATTAAAATGATAAAAATATCGCGCGGTTGAATTCATGGGCAAAAGCTATGTGATTATAAAAGCTTTGAATATAAAAAGTCAATGTGAAACAACATCGTGAGCTTACGCAATAGACAAAACACGTGAAGGTTTGCTTATTTATTACTTTGATTTATTTTTATTACTCAATCTTACCAATAATAAATGTGAATGTTTGGATAGATGCAACGAATCAATTCTTAAAGAAGTAACAACCACTGTCGTCTCTATTAATATTTAAAACGCAAATTCTAAATATAGAACTTGAGGTATTAATTGGAATTAAACCAAAATATCCTTGTTGGTGTCGTGATACTTTGCAATCACGTTTTAAACACGTCTGTCCAATGCCATTACTTGTAATGGCGTGAAGATAAAACAAAGACAAGGTGAGCCTTTTGTTCCATAAATACAGAGTCGTAGCTGTCACCATTAGATTGTGGATGCTGTCCGTTTATAATTTACCTAGGCAAACTTAAACTGATTAATGCTCAAACCATTACATGAATCTTTACAATGTTTGGTAGTTATACATAACTTTGAAGATGAAATTATCCGATTATTTACAATATACCTAGGCAAATTACAAATTGGCGATATTAACGAATTGTTGGTGACATCGACAACTTTTGCTTTTAACGAGTGCCGCGATGTTTACGTGCGAGGGTTCGTTTTATGGCGGTCAATAAAATTGGCTTTACGTTGGCCGGTACTCAATGTATTGTTCTCGCCTGATTGCTCACTAAATGAGATGCTATGAATTATTGTATGTTTATATTAAGATAAAACTAACACGACTAAACACATGTGTAGCTCAGTACATTAATAGTCTTACGAATAGTCATACATTACAAAGTATTTGGTATATAATCATTACAGTTTTTAGTTGTTGTTGAAATTTGCATAAAATTTTACATAGTTTATTTAATCTTAAATGGAATAATTGGTACACCACTACCCATCATTCTCTGGTCAGAAGACTTACGATAAATCTTATGTCAGATTTTAATATCTTTCGGGTTTAAGTCATAAAAAATTAAAATAACAGTAATGTGGATGTAAGTTATATGTGTTTTATTAATTGTACAATTTGATCCTTAGCCTTACTAGCTCTCGCCCACGATGTCGTCCTCGTGGAATTAAAAAAAATAATTAGTAGCCTACGTGGTCTTCCAGACTATGTTCTACATCTACGAGTATGACAATCTTCAGCGAGAATCATGCAGCCATTCTAGAGATACCTTCTAACATCCATCCATCCAGCCAAACATCAGTAAGATATATGTCAAGAAATTACTATATTTTTTAATTAATAGATCAAAATATGCTGACCGATTAAAAACTGGCGAAGTTCACAAAAGGACGGTGACATTAAAATAAATATTGCACAAAACTTATGCACAATATGTCATTTACCTTTATAATTTATTGAACAATTTATTGGTACTAATTTAGTGTTGAAACGAGTCTCCCGGAGTTCCTTTACCATTGTCGGCAGTGCTCGTCCCGCCGTATTAGCTGGAGGCGACTGGCGCCCGGGTCTGGCGCGACGTCGCGGCGCCTTCGCCCCGGCGCCTCCGCCCCGACACTGGGGTGCATCCTACTATCGAAACTCGATTTAAACTCGAAAGAATTCTTTGTACCGTTCTTAATAAAATCTTTGTGTGTTCTTTTGTTTTAATACTATAATCTTTTTATTTATTTAAACGTTTATCATAAAAGCAAACACCACTTAATATGGATTGCAGTTATTAGAAACCGCAAAGCATTGTTCTCGCTACAAAATGTATTGACCTCAATATATTAAAGGCTATCTAACTAACGTCCGTATTCCGTATATTTTACGATACATTAGCTTACTGTTATTGTTATATCACGTACCTATATAATATAATATTATGATATACTAGCTGTCGCCCGCGACTACGACCGTGCGAATTTAGAATAAAAACATAATGTGTGCTTCCATATATCTTCAAACAAACATCCATTCATGTAAACTTTCGCATTTATAATATTAGTAATATAATATTTTTATTTATGTACTAGGTACTTTGTGAAGTCTGCATTAGCGGATATTAGCAGTAGATTAAACCAATGAAAAGCAATAACGGAAACGGTGCAGATATTGACATGTTTTGTTTTTTTTTTCTCACAAGTAAATGCCACCAGTTTTAAGCATTTTAACAATATTATTTAATATTTTGTATATGATTATAAAAACATATAGCTATCAAATATTTAAATGTCATTTAAAAATCTGGTAAGAAATATTCAGAGCAATTTTTAAAATAAAATTAATATTTTTTTTAGTTATTAAAATAAAAAAATATACACGTCGTTACTTCTAAAAATATCAAAGAACCAACAGCTATGTATTTAAAATGCGTATGTATTATTATGCACTCAACTCAACTCGAAAAAAAACTTAGTAAGGGATAGTAAACCCTATAATATGGCAATATTTTAATTATGTCGTTCGATATCGGTTAGGGTTGCCACATGCGCGCCGGGGAACGTGTTGCGTTGTGTAACTCGCAAATGGGTCAGCAGAGGTCAGACGTTTCGGACAAATTAACGTCACTAACATAATAGACATTGTCATAGGCACGAAGGGAAATTTTAATATACATCACTAAAGTTATTAGGGTTGTCAATCGAGCGAGGAATAACATATTTTAATAAATGTCATCATTACTAAGTTGCACTATTAAGACCATAAGCGTAATCACCATTTTCCAAAGAGGTATCACAATCAGTGTTTTAATTTGCGAACTTCAAGATTTTCCCGCTATTTTTCCTGTACAACGGCGCGTCGTAACAAAAAAGGTTCCACGTGGTCAGAATTGAGGCCAGGCATATCCGTGTGACATACAAATAGATGGTTTTTCCAACACAGATGATTTGAATTCAATCCTCAAGATAAGAATAAATAAAATTTTAAACATGAAATATTTTTGCTAATACATTTAAAAGCAATTAATAAAAAATTAACAGACGTTTGAAAACATATTATAACTTTTGTTCGCGCCATTTACATACAATTTGACACTATCAATATTAAAAAAAATTAATCTCAAAACAAATTCTTGTTGGAGTTTGTAATCTGCTGACATGTGCACTGGCTGGTTTTAGTCTGGTTTTAGTTTATGAAAAAAAGTGTACATCTGTCATACGTCAAATATTTTTCATTGTCTTTCATAAATATATTTTCCCAAGTAAACTTGTATTATTCATCAATTCTAAGCCGAAAATGAGAACCAGAATTCAGAAACACGTGTGTTTATACTCGGATCTTACATAAATAAATGTCAGCAAACTACAATATAAATCAGGAATCTCTAACTTGATACCTCACGTGGATGTATTAAATATCACACGATTATAGAAAATTCATAACTAGTATATTTTTCATTGTGAGAAGCATTCTGTGATTCCACTACGTTTTTTTTAATGAACAAATTCGACTACAGGTCAATATGAACATCGACATGAGCTAGACAAAAATTACTAGGAATACGAAAAACTAATTTCTATAGAAATTAGTATTTAATCCTCATATTCATTTTGTATAGTATACCATACATACAACTTTAAAAAATATAAGATCACTATAAAATAATTTTAACTTTGTTTTTTGCTTTTCTTCAAAAAAGAAATCTTGCCACAATAAGGGTTAAGCAAATGTGAAGTATGCTAAAAATATTTAATTTAAAACAAAACTATAAGTGCCTTCTCCAATAAAGTTGTTAATCCTCGATGGTTTTTAATTATTATTCCTAAGCCTAAAATAGATTGAAATGAACTGAAAAATCGTCGCACACCGCGATGGTTGACTCACGCGACACTGGCGCCACGCGATTTATTGCGGACGTTTTTAATATTACGCGGATTTGGACCATCCACAGAATAATTACTTAAACTCCCCATTCGTTTCGTTTTTACTATTTATAGTTAAAGAATGAATAATATTTAGACAGGTACAGACTTTAATATTTCCCATACACTGGCGGACACAACATAAAAACATTGGATATAAACAATTTACAATTTTACGAATATCGAAACTATTAAATACCTATTTGGAATGTTAAAAAGTCAATATTGATGAATCTTTTCTTTTCTCACGCTACAAAATAAACGTGGAAATATTATTTTTAGTTGGTAATTTTTTTTTAGTCTCTACTCACTGGGATTCAATAATTCGCATTTTATAATCCAAAGTGATATTTCAATTATTTTTTTTAAACGTTTTAAAATTTATAGTTATAACAAACTAAAGCAATTATTGTAAGTAATCATTTAAAATTGATTTATTTGAAAGTTATAAACATGAGTAAGATTCGAGTATATTTAAAATAGACATTAGATCAGCAACGCGCAATGAATTAGGCGGAATAAATGGCGGAGTGTTGCCAGCCTTTAATTTGTACATTAATCTTGCAGCTGCATATTCGCACAGATAATTTAAATTATTCAGGTTTTCGTTTTAAATTATCAATTATAAAAAACAAACAAAAAAGTCAATTATGAACATGAGAAGAATATCGCACAATATCATTCGCCGTTTTTGTTATATATTTACTTTTAAACGACCATTAAAAAGAACTAGAAAAAAATAATTCACATTTTAAATATATGACGTTCGCGTATTATGTTGCGTTCCTTTTTTTGTATTCAATATTCTTTACACCTTAGTGTTATTCGCACTTTTGACAGAACAAGTAAACTTACTCGTCGAGTACTGCGTTTATTAATCTGTGATGAAAAAAAAATATTGTTATAAGAAACATTTTTTTTTCTATGACACTGTAAAATTTAAGCGTAGTACAGAAATAAATTATTGAGAAGCGTGTCTAAATCAGTTGTAAACTCTGTAGTACGCTGGAGCCCTCGTACGTATTCTAGGAATAATCCCTACGACAAAACTATAACGCGTCTTGTGACCAGATAATTCAAACTAACGACTTTTAAAACGCGATGTTTTTGCACGTATATTTGTTCACAAAAAAAAATTGATATGAAAAAAAAGTTTATGGCCATCGAGTTTAAGGTGTGGTTTCTTCTTTGTCCAGGAGGCTTAATTTTAGTCCTCTTTCCCTTCCCACTCTTTTCTTATAAAGAAAGCATGGGAAGTGAAAGTGGACTTTCCGGATGAGGGGATGCATGGGAAGGGAAAATATTTTCTTTCTGTGCATCCTCCGTCGATTAAAGGTAGGCAACGCATATGCAATTGCGTGTGTCTATGGGCAACGGTCGCATCGATATTTCAGCGATTTCAGGTGACCGCTCGCTCGTTTGTTACCTTTTGATATAAAAGAAAAGTTAATTTTTTATATCAATGCCATATTACTAAGTTTATAGCAATAATTATTTGTAGTTATTTAAAGAAGGATGAATGTTGGGCGAAGTACAAAGTTTTCAATATTAATAAACGTGCGTTATGAATTAAACGTGTAGAGAACGCGCGTTAGTGCTGCCGCGGCTATTTGTGTCGCTTCACTCACAACTCTGTACACTTGTTTTAAGACCGATTGCAGATTCAAAACGATCTTCTTTTTCTTTAACCTTGCGTAAGACACAACATGTGTGTTGTATTTATAAAATTAACTTATAATTATTAGAATAATAAATCATGTAGTGTAAATCTTTTTGCGATTATAATATTAAACAAATTTTTGGTACCATTTTCTCTTATATTCAAACAAAAACACCTAAATCGTATTGTAAACCTTTGTCATGTTTTTCATCATCATCAGCTCATTATACGTCCCCACCGAGGGGCTCGGAGCCTACCCTAAGTTAAGGGTGATTAGGCCATAGTCAACCACGCTGACCCAGCGCGGGTTGGTTGACTTCACACATATCTTTGAATTATTTCTCAGATATGTACAGGTTGCACCACGATGTTTTCCTTCACCGTAAGAACGTCGGATAAATGTACATATGTAAATCGGAAATCGAAAAAACACATTGGTACATGGCGGGATTCGAACACAGGACCTGCAGATTGCAAGTCAAGTGCTTGACCACTGAGCCACCGACGCTCTATGTCATGTTTTTACTTGGTTCTATTTCTCGCTTTTTCTAAGCCATATTTATATTTAACTATGAAGTATTGTATTCTTTGTTCCTTACATATATTTTTAAACTTACTCTAGACTGTACGTCCTCATAAATTTGTACTAATTATTTATCTAAAATTAGAAACTGAATCTGCAATATCTTATTATTTATCCTCATTTTAGAATGAATTAATTAATCTCAGTTTTGTTATTCAAACTTTCGTAAAACATTATACTAAACTGATATATAAACACGGCTAAACACTCACGTATATTCGTCCGGTGGCGGCACGGACTAGTTTCGAGCCCATCTGGGGCCTTTCATCAGGATGAGTGGCACTGGTATTATTTCGCAGACGCGGCCCTCAGCTCACTTTTGGTGGTTCGGGTTTGTTGTTAGGAAAATCACATTAATAATGAATTTTTTAACTTATCAAATAGAAAGGCTGCATTAATGCTGATTTAAAAGTGCTATTTTGTAGAGACCAAAATAATAAAAAACTTTTTCAACACCACGCAAAAAACACGACTTCCTTGACACAAAAATAAAATATACCTGGTAGGTTATATAAAAACCTGAAAAACAAATTTTATTTTAATTTCTGGCTGTTGCTAGGGATTGCCTTTGCTTTTTAATTAAATGGTTTTCTTTTTTTATGCAAACAGCAACACCTGTGAGCTAATTTTTTGTAGTCGACGATATTTTTGTTCGTTACTGGTTGTCCTCAAGCTAAATTTATGTTTCTTAACACTTTAAAATTATTTTTGGCTATGAATCAATATGTTTAATTTTAATTAGATACGTAACAATTTTTTGTAATATTAGAATTTTGTTTGTAAAATTTACGGTCAATTAAAAGTTAAAAAAGCTTAAGAGATCCAATTATTTATAAAAGTAGACTGTACCTACTCATTTAAAATTTTAGCACAACGTAAAACTAATGAATACATTCCTATAAAAATTACTTAAAGTCACAGTCAGTCACACTTCGGCACCGTCGGTCACCTTGTAGGATATATAAAATCTTAAAAAGCCTTAGGGATAAAATTAAAACTACATATCATAGAAAAGTAATGCTATTATAGCAAAAAAGATCCAATTAGATATAAATTAAAATTTACTATTAACATCCAATTAAGTTATGATTAGGTTTATTAAAAAAGTACTGTGTGTTCATATTTGTTTGACTATAAATACGAAATACAACAGTAAATAGATACTAACTGCGCCATCTAGTGTTAAGTGGCGGAAATTAATATAGATTTCTTGCCGTAGTCTAAGTGATCTGCCTTATTTACAACTAGGTGTTCCTGTACGGCTTAACTCGCATGAAATTCCATTAATTTTAGTTACAAAGAAAAGCAATGTTTTAATGTTTACATTGTGTAAAACTTTCAAATATAAATAAATGTCAAATTTTATATATTCAAATTACAACGAACAACGACATTGGTTGCGAATTGCCGTTACCATGGCAACTATCCCTCTTTGCTGCAATTCGCTTGCAATTTTGGTTCCTTTTTGTTTAACCTAAGTTTAATGCTGTGAAAATATGTAGCCTATAGTGTGTCTGTGTGTCTATAAGGTACATGGCTTTTTATTACAAAAGTAATTATTCGAAAATATGCCGTGATTGCTTCGATCCTGCATTTTACGCTTTATTATACTTATATAGATGAGACAGCTTTTGCCCATATCTGCACAGGATTAAAAATTGTATTTTAAGATGATCATTATACAAATTAAAAAATCATAACTTTACCATAAAGTTCCTCATGTATTGCTGATGTCCATGGTCGTTGAACACCTCGGTGTTCCCGCTGCTCGTTTGCCCCCTTCTGTTATAAAAAAAACTAAGTCTCTAGAATAAAATTGATTTTTTTTCAGTACAATTGCAAAATATTTCATCATCGTTATATCAGTTTCTAGAAATCCTGGCAACACTCCCACTAGTCTCTACAATCGCTCTCTATCTACGCTTTTAAGCGATTGTATCGCTTTTGAGTTAGCAATAAGGCTTATTATCTTGTATCGTTCCTTACATTTCATTCATCGCTCGTTAAACTCATTGAAGTGATTCCTAACGACGCTCAACTAATTTACGAAGTGAACGAATGACGTTTACGGATCTATGACTAATATTCAACGACCACTCGGAAATACACGAAGTTTTTGCCAATTACATTTTGTATGATTTTTGTGTCAAATAAATAGATTACGTTTCTACAGGGTTGCTTTTTATTAAATATATTATTTAATATTCTTAAATAATTAATCGGTTAAATGTTATTTAGTTGTGCAGATACATCCTGTATCTGATTATTTCTTCAGATGTTGTGTGTATTAATTTGTCTGTTAGGCAAATTTTGAAATAACATGACGCTTGCAACTTTTTATATTTTAAAATGAGAAATTAATTAATAGTGTTTTCATAAATCTAAACATATATCGTTGTTTTAACAATTTTAATAAGATGACTCAACTAGTCGTATTCGTGTTTCTGAGAAGATGCGATTCCAAGAAGATCCAGCGCAGTCGCCAGAAAGTTGCGGGTGTATATCTTAACGTGCGAACTGGCAACAAACCAAAAATAACAATATTTATTTTATTGATTTTTATATTGCAAAAAATATACTTATCTTTAATAGCTTACTCTTTATAATAATAGTCAAGATCCAAGTCGCTTTAGATGCCTACTAAAATTGTTAAGGATGAACTTTTTTTCAAGAATAAACTCTAGGGGCTTTTTTAAATAAACATCAAAACAACACTGAGTATAACAGATAGTCTACCACTGTACAGCAGAATTAATACATTTTTGAGCCCTACAGCATTTTTCACACTATCAATCTTACTAATATTATAAATGTGAATGTTTGGATGGATGTTTGTTTGAAGGTCTCTCCAGAACAGCTGTATGGATCTTGCTAAAACTTGGCGTAGATGTCTACATCTCCTATGTGTTTTATGTCTGTCATCGCCTCTGTGTAACACATAGGCTTATTAAGTTTATTTTTAATTCCGAGTGGACGGAGTCGCGGGCGACAGATTGTACTGTTTGAATTCGATAATAAAACATTGTCAATTTAATTTATAAGAGTAACAGTACATGTCCATCTATTTATTGATTTAAATAGAATAGTAAGATGTATCTTATTCGTGTAGGTATCAGGTAGGTGTCGTCTGTTGTATCATGTCCTACTTTGTGACATTCAGAGTGGATGAATAACTCACTATCCAAGGTATGACATACTAGAACTTGCTGGGATCATCTTACAATTTGAAAAGACCAGATCAAATCTAGTGCGAACTTAACGACAACATTACGTTGCGCCTACTAGAAAGAAGGAGTCGCAACTGTGAACTTAAAGGTCTAGTAGCATCTGTTTTTTATCATACGAAATATGCAATGGATGGATGGATGTTTGTTTGAAGATATCTCCAGAACGACTGCATGGATTTGATACTTGACATGAGATGTAGAACATAGTATGGTAGTACACATAGACTACTAATTAAGTTTTTTTCGACCCGCGCGGTCGGAGTCGCGAAAGCTAGTAACAAAAAAACCGTTTACTCTACTATAAACAACCTCTAGTCCACCATACCATATAACTACAAATTGAAATTAACAAAACACATAATTTTATTATAGATTTCTGTCTGAATTATAAATTTTATAACTATTAACAAAACTATTTATACTGGCAATAATAAAGTAACATATGGTAGAAAAATAAAAACAGACAGAGATAGTTTCGATTTCCCGTAACGTTGGCAGCCTGACAAAATAATCAGAAGAGAACCTTGAACTGTTTATGGTTCGCCTTAACGCGGTGATTCACGGAAAATTGCTTTCAGCGTCCGCCATTTGTTTTCATCGTTATCATTTATTGTTTTTCTTTCGTCAGTTATATGTAAAGTTGTTTATAATGTTTTTATCATTAAGCTCCTCTCGAAAAATTATATACAATCGCATATCGTTTTGTACAGATTACTTCTTGTCAGACAAGACATTTTCATATATAAGGGTTGCACAGGTTCGACAGTGGTAACCTACAGTCACACAGAATTGTTACAAATCCCTATCTTTTACTAAGATATATTAAGCAGGCTGATAAGAAAAACAGCGAAATAATGGACAGAGCGTGGAAATTAATAAATATTTAAGTATACCTTGTTAATATTGTATGAGATTGTGATCCTTTAATCTTACTACTTACTAATATTATAAATGCGAAATTTATATGGATGGATGGATGTGTGTTTGAAGGTATCTCCAAAACGGCTCAACGGATCTTGATGAAATTCGGCACAGATATAGAACTTAGTCTGGAAGAAGACATAAACTACTTATCATAGGTTTTTCTTTTTAATCCCGCGCGAACGATGTCGCGGGCGATAGCCAGTTCAATGTAAATAAGAATTCAAGCACACATCCAGTAAATAAAATATACCAATATACCAATCACAACTAAGTCGTTTAGCTTTGTCTCAATAATTTTAGCAGAAATTTTTAAAAAAGAAAATTTATAACAAAGCTAAAATACTGCATTGCATCATATTTTATTCATGTAACATATGTTTATAACTTTATCGTTCTCTGGCACGGGTCCCACGCAGGATTCGAGTCGATAGCTTACATCAATCTCTTCTGAGATGTTTCAATGCGTAATAATATAAAAATAAAAATGTATTGTTGTGTAAACAGTACCACGGTCCATTCATTCATTACTTATTTAACTCACTCAATGAAATTATCAGGTCAATGCTTTATAAAAAAAGATCCCTGACTGACACGCTTAAAACTTTTTAATACAACAAAATCAAGTAAAAGCTATGAGAAGCTCAGAGATAAGCTACGAGATTGCTATGGATAAGTCATATCGTAAGTTTTTAATTCGCTTTTAAATATTAAAAATATTCTCTGAATCAAATTTAGGTCAAGCAATCGAAACGTTCTGGCAACGCCAAGAAAAATTTTACTATCACGACAACGCGTCGTTCTAGTGGGAATAGTCACCCTTGCACCACAGATTCTCGGAAAAAGCGTTTGCCCGCCAATAACGGAATTGCCGCCAAAATTTTAACGTCACTGTCACATCGATCATAGAGTTGTGATAATTTATTAAACGTAACCGTTACATTTTTGTTAATGAGGGACATAATGCATAATAGTATTTATTACACGTGAAAGTTTATCATTGTTTATTTTATTTAGGTATTGGATTTAAATTAAACATACAGTTGTTCATTTAATGTACAGTTTTGAAGTGAACTTGCCGGTCAGGGCCAGAACTTAATATTTTTACTTTACCTATCCATAATAGCAGACTCAGCTTTGAAATCGTATATATAGTATGAGTAGAATCAGCTTTGAAAATTATGTCTTCCTGGCTATACATTTTAAAAGCAGCTGAAAGCTTTTAAACTTAAAAATGTGACTTTGTGCGACATCTATTGACGAATAGCTAAATGTTGTTTACTGAAAGGTTGCCATCAGTCTTCTACTAGTACAACCGGTAATGTGACAGAACATTTAAATTTTATTTTGCAGCATTTTAAGTCTATAAATAGAATTTTATATTTATTTCATAATTATCATCTCTTTCAACAACATTCGAAATAAGTGATTTTATTTTTTTCGTTGCAGTTTCAAAAGACTGGTTGTTTTTAATAGTTTGCTACTGGCAGCCCTAATTGTCTATGACTTCAACGTCGTCTGACGTCTGGCAGGTACATCCGGGCCACAAGAGAAAATAGGGGCCTTTTTCAAGCGTACGCCATCGCTGGCGTATCGTAGTATATTTTATTGACAGAAAAATCAAAAACCATCCAATATGGTGAGTACTTAAATTGATAATTTAACTTAAAATTGTGTAGCGGTAGGCTTTTAGCGTTATTCTACATCATTATTTTTACGAATTTAGTGTTAAAATCGTTAAATAAAACTTAGTTTCTTCACGTCGACCGTCTTTGTGTCGGATGACGTTTTCAAAGTGAGGTGAAATGTCGAAGTGTTGTGTGGGGTAGAAATATGCAGATTGGTTTATTAATTTATTGAATAAGCGTGAAAATTGGGATGATGGCAAACAATAAACGTGCGTGATAAATTTGAAAACTTGTAAATTGTTAGTATCGCGTAACAATATGTCAAGCTGTTTTCTGGTTTGTGCAGGTGAATTTTACGGTAGACGAGATCAGAGGGATGATGGACAAGAAGCGGAATATCCGCAACATGTCCGTCATCGCCCACGTAGACCACGGCAAGTCGACACTGACAGACTCACTGGTGTCTAAAGCCGGTATTATTGCAAACGCCAGGGCCGGCGAGACACGGTTCACCGACACCCGCAAAGATGAACAAGACAGATGTATCACCATCAAATCCACGTGAGTACATTTCCATATAAATTTACTTCACTAAATAAACAAATACCATATGGTACGGGCCACATTAGTAAATCGACTAGTACTTCATTTAAAGCATAAATACGCTAATAAATAATATTAGTTGTTCCAAATCTAACTGTTCATTCGTTACAATTTAAAAATGTTGCAATTTTCACAATAATTCTTATGATGATTGTTCTTACCAATATAACTGAATTTCATTGACGAACTTCAGAACGGCCATCTGACTTGCACAACTTTTAAAAAAGAGATATGAATAGCTAAAAATTGTACTAATAATTTCATAATATTTTTCAACAGTGCAATCTCTATGTTCTTTGAACTTGAAGAGAAGGATCTGGTCTTCATCACAAACCCTGACCAGAGAGAGAAGGCAGAAAAGGGTTTCTTAATTAACCTGATTGACTCACCTGGACACGTTGACTTCTCTTCGGAAGTAACAGCCGCTCTTCGTGTAACTGATGGAGCCCTGGTCGTTGTTGACTGTGTTTCTGGTGTGTACCCCATATTCCTATTTTTTACTGCTTTATGTAATATTTCACAACAAATAATGTTGAAGTTAGTTACCTTTCCTTGCATTTAACATTTATAAGTACACCATGTGTTATTTAAACATCCATGGTGTATTTTTATTTAAAAATATTTAGATAAACTCCCAATAAAAAGTGAAAGTATAGAAATTGATAATGTTGCAATAAGCAGCATTTTTGTACAAGTTGCATAATATCTTGTTAAATTATTGCACCATTACACTATAACTTATTTTGTAGTTTATGAAAAATAGAAGAGCTATAATATTATGAAAGTGCCATTAAAAAATCGAACCTGAAAATTAAAAGTATTTTTTTGCATATCTATTAATAAAACTTAGTGTATTTTCTAAATAATACTGCATTATTTATGTAAACAAATAACACTATAAGATAAACAAATTTTCTCAAATTCATGTTTAAGTGTACCGTTCTGTCCAATGATCAATAGCAGATCATATTAATTGTTACAGATTTTTTACATAATGGCTTTTAACCTTTAACCTTTTTAACTTTTTTGGTGAACGAACTACCCTCAGATTTAATTAAATGTATTTCACGAAAAAACATAAAGTGCAAACTCAAAATATTTTTTTTCCGGAAGACCTTAACGCTTATACCAAACCAATGAGGTTTATTTAGCGTTTAACATATGTTTATTTGTATTCAAAATTGTATTGTTAAATAAATAAAAAAAAAACATGTATTTTGAACTAGGTGTGTGCGTGCAAACCGAGACTGTGCTGCGTCAGGCGATCGCTGAGCGCATCAAGCCCATTCTCTTCATGAACAAGATGGACCGTGCCCTACTTGAGTTGCAGCTTGAATCTGAAGAGCTCTACCAGACATTCCAGCGTATTGTTGAAAACGTCAACGTTATCATCGCCACTTACAACGATGATGGTGGTCCCATGGGTAAGTGATATTAACAACATTTATATTGAATCTTTTCTGTCTTAACACCATTTTTTCGATTTCCTTCCCTCTCAATTTCTTTTAATACAATGCTAATAGACTTACAATTCTTAACATTTATTGCAGTTTGTTTTTAAGTTTGTAACATATTGATAAGATAGGCATGACATTGTTGAATTTGCCCTCACCTGCATTATCAGGTACTACATTATACCATTTTATTAAATACTGTTTAATTATGATAGATGTTTATATTGTATAACCAGACTTTTTAAAAAACATAAGTTTCTTTTGACCGATTTGATAATATTTTTTGTATTAATGATTCACAAACGAAGACCTAGAGTTTGCTTCTGAAAACTTATGTTATGTTTTTGTTACAAATTTATTTCCTGACAAAATTATTAGTTACATAACGTAATGATTTGCTTACTTCTAGTTTTATAGGGCAAATTTTTTTTTCTTTAAATTGTGCGTTCGTTGTCAAAGCTAAACAAAGACTAAAAAACATTATGCAATATTGACGCACGTTGAAAAAGTTCTTCAACAACAAATTCTAATTCATATCACACAAATTCGATAACATTATCAAATTTGATTCGGTACATTTTAGCACATTAGCAGTGCTGCACACCATCGTCACACGTGATGCAACGATCGATAGCACTGCCAAGGTCACGCGCAGTATGCCACGTGCCATTTAATATTAAATAAATATAAAGCAAAACTACTAGGAAATAATAAAACAGTTCAAAATAAAGACTTAAAACTTTGTATATAAAACATTAATTTTATAAAAAAAAAAACTTTTGTGGTTTTATAACCAAAAAGTTGTAGAAAGCTGATACAAAGATGAAGACAATTCAATTGTACAGTGTTTTTTTTATTACGTTAGGTATTTTTCTGATACAAAATAAAAAAATAAACCTGCATAATTTGTAAAATAGTCCCAAATGTTGCCATATGGTTCCATACATAAACTTATGGTTTGTCTGTGGACTTATAGCAAGCTATCTTGTTACAGCAAACACTATTGTGCATTTCCTGCTTTGTGGATTTGCACATTTAAATTCTGTTTATTCATTATTCCTTTATTTTATAAAACCTTTTTTCTATTATCCTGATGTTAAGTGCTAACTTTGTCGAAAATTATATAGCTTAAAATGTAACTTTTCATTCTTTGTACTAATCAAGAAACATTTACAGTAAAACATGTGAATGGCAGAAAGTTATATACAAATTAACTATACTTCTTACTTATAACTTCTATTAGTGACTCGTTAATTTATAGGAAAACAAGATAACTTATTAACTGTTCAAGTGAAGTTGCCAGGCGAGTCTGTGGTACTGGATGAGTTGACGAATAGTAATATTTGTTATTCAGGCGAGGTGCGCGTGGACCCCAGCAAGGGCTCCGTGGGTTTCGGATCTGGTCTCCATGGCTGGGCCTTCACCCTCAAGCAGTTCGCTGAAATGTACGCCGACAAGTTCAAGATCGACCTTGTCAAGCTTATGAACAGGTTTGTGCATGTGAAATTTCACTATATTATATATATGAGTTTTCACTGTCAAAGTTATTGTCTAGAAACATAATGTCATCCTTTGAACTAATATTGACAAATGATATGTTTTGATATAAGTGTCAAAGCATTTGAAAGTAATAGTAATCATTAAAATTTAAAATCTAAATGGAAATTTACTTGTGGTTGCATTATTTGTATGTTAAAAGTAATGTGGAGAAAATGACTGAATAAAACAAATATGTAGAGAAGTGGGTCAAGCTATTGATTTTCCGTGTAACCTCTAACAATATGCAAGCTTAGCTAAGTAGGTTAAGGGTGGATAAAGGTTATTGTTGTCTGCTGTATCATTACATTAGCTGTAAAGTTTGGTTAGTTTTCAGAAATTGTGATTTCTATATTATTTAGTACAAATTAAAATAATTGTTTATTTTGTCCCATTGATGCTGGGTAAACTGACATAGCATACACCAGCGGCAGACAGGGACACAAATTAAATTCTCAGGATGATCTCGTTGGATGCTTACTGTAGGCATTTTGCAACAATTACTGTGATACATAACAATTTAAAATTGATGAATAGACTAGCTGTCGCCCGCGACTCCGACCACGCGAAATTAAGAAAACTGAACAAGTAGCTTAAGTTCTTTCAGACTTTGTTTTACATGTATACCAAATTACATCAAAGTCTTTCTGGTGATAACTTCAAACATTCATCTAAACTTTTCGTATTTATAATATAAGTAAGATCCCACTGTCATGTGTACACAGTAGATTTCATTATTTAATTATCTTTGTAGATTATGGGGAGAAAACTTCTTCAATGCCAAGACCAAGAAGTGGTCCAAACAGAAGGACAATGACAACAAGCGTTCATTCTGTATGTACGTGCTGGACCCCATCTACAAGGTGTTCGACGCTATCATGAACTTCCGTAAGGAAGAGATTGATGGCCTGCTTAAGAAGCTCGGCGTTACCCTCAAGCACGAGGACTCTGACAAGGATGGCAAGGCTCTGCTTAAGGTGAATATATTAAACAAGTTACTACCATTAAATAAAGGGGCTAAGGCGATTTTAAAACCATCTGTTAAGGTTTTTGAGTAAAAAAATCTTACTACAATTACTGAAAAAAAATAATGCATTGTCTTTATGATCTTCAGTATTAACAAAATATGTTAGGTTACTAGTCCCAAGTGTTGCCAGTTACTATCTACATAAGTTTCTGGGTGTCAAAGTGGACTTACAGTAAAATTCTTTCTGGAATTGGTTGCAAGCTTACATTATTTGTGACCCCATAAATGTCAGAGACATCTAAACTAATTAACATTTATATTAATCAAAATTTTTAAATGTATATTTAATCGATTATTTGTATACATGCAGGTTGTAATGAGGAGTTGGTTGCCGGCTGGTGAAGCCCTGCTTCAGATGATTGCCATCCACCTGCCCTCGCCTGTGGTAGCCCAGAAATACCGTATGGAGATGTTGTACGAAGGTCCTCAGGACGATGAGGCCGCTATCGGTATCAAGGTGAGCTTCATAGTAATTAAAAATAATAAGTGATTATGGATCTTACTAAACAAATTTTTCTAATGCTACAATGACCTTATTTTGTACTGGTATATTTAGTACTAAAACTTCTTTACTATGCAGAACTGTGACCCTGAAGCACCTCTGATGATGTACGTGAGCAAAATGGTACCGACCTCGGACAAGGGTCGTTTCTACGCTTTCGGTCGTGTGTTCTCCGGCCGTGTGGTCACCGGACAGAAGGGCCGCATCATGGGACCTAACTACCAGCCCGGCAAGAAAGAGGTGAGAAAGACTCTAGTCAATTTGTAAAATAAAATTTTGTGTACCCCTTCCCCAATAACGTGCCGCGTCATAGTGCGTGCGATGCTTTGTGTCACACGCACACTGACGACGCCGGCTCATGGGGAAGCAGATTATATGCGTATGCGTCTAAACGCTGCACAGGACCGCTGTCCTCATGTCCAAGGACTGCACGCTACGGCGCACGCGATACATCCAAACTGTTATATTTAATTTATTTACTTTGTTATAATAACATATAAACTTTTTTCCCTGTTTACTTTGTATCATCATATTAACATAAATTTGATTGTTTTCTTGTAGGATCTGTACGAGAAGACCATCCAGCGTACAATTCTGATGATGGGTCGTTACGTGGAGGCGATCGAGGATGTGCCATGCGGCAACATCTGCGGTCTGGTCGGTGTCGACCAGTTCCTCGTCAAGACCGGTACCATCACCACCTTCAAGAATGCCCACAACATGAAGGTAACATACTAAAGAGAGACTTCCTATGTATTTCAATCTTAGATGCATTAATAATCCAAGAAAAGTTACAAGTACTGAATTGTTTGTCATGGTAAGCACATGTCCCATTGATGCTGGGTAAACTGATATAGCATACACCAGCGGCAGACAGGGACACAAATTATACTCTCAGGACATATTAGCAGCATGTTTTCTATAAGCATTTTGCAACAAATCTTGAGAAACACGTTTTTATTTTACATTAAATTATATAATTTGTTTTTTGTGCTAAAATGATATCGAATATACACTCCACATTATATGCCTTTTGCTTTTACTAGCCAAGTTTATTTTGTTTAATAGTTCAATGAATAACATTTTTTATAACAAACATTTTGTTACTACTCAGGTCATGAAGTTCAGTGTATCGCCTGTCGTGCGTGTCGCTGTCGAGCCCAAGAACCCCGCTGACCTGCCCAAGCTGGTTGAAGGTCTGAAGCGTCTGGCTAAGTCCGACCCTATGGTGCAGTGCATCAACGAGGAGTCGGGCGAGTACATCGTCGCCGGTGCCGGAGAGCTGCATCTTGAAATCTGTCTTAAGGTAAATACTGAGTAACTTCCAAGATTAACATAATAAAAATATGACTCTTAATCCAGTTTATGGGTGGTTAAATTCAAGTCATTTTCTCGTATCTTTATATCCCTAATTATTTTTTCACCAGGACTTGGAAGAAGACCATGCGTGCATTCCCATCAAGAAGTCTGACCCCGTGGTGTCGTACCGTGAGACAGTGAACGAAGAGTCTGACCAGATGTGCCTCTCCAAGTCTCCCAACAAGCACAACCGTCTCTTCATGAGGGCCCAGCCCATGCCCGACGGCCTCCCCGAGGATATTGACGAGGTGGGTACAAGTTATAGTTTTGTTAGGTCTACAGGAAAAATGTTTTAATAGTTTATTATCAAATGGAAACGATGTATGTTCTATCTATAATCAAAGGTACTTTCATAAGTAAATAGTAAATTTCTCGACCTAAATAAATTACCAATTAATCTGAACCTGCAAATATGAATGTTTAATAAGTTGCATTATTTGTTAATAGGGCCGCGTGAACCCCCGTGATGACTTCAAGACCCGTGCCCGTTATCTGGGTGAGAAATACCAATACGATGTGACGGAAGCGCGTAAGATCTGGTGCTTCGGGCCTGAGGACACTGGTCCCAACATCCTGGTCGACTGCTCCAAGGGAGTGCAGTATCTCAATGAAATTAAGGACTCAGTGGTGGCCGGCTTCCAGTGGGCCACCAAGGAGGGTGTCATGGCGGAGGAGAACCTTCGTGGTGTCCGCTTCAACATCTACGACGTAACCCTGCACACGGACGCTATCCATAGGTTTGTCACATGTAAAACACTACTTTCCAAATAAATTGTACAGACTTTTTGAAGTACATAGAAGGTTCGCAACACATTTAAATATTTTTATCTGACATTTGTATATAATTGTTTTTTTTTTGTGTGAACAGAGGTGGCGGCCAGATCATTCCAACGACCAGAAGATGCCTGTACGCGTGTTTGCTGACTGCCAAACCCAGGATCATGGAGCCCGTCTACCTTTGCGAGATTCAGGTCTGTATACACTCCAAAAAGTCTAAAACCTTATACTGTATGTAGGGTTCTGGTGAAATCATGGTTTTGGTACAGATCTTCCTTTTTACACAATTTTTTAACAAGTGACCCCAGTATTGCTTGCATTGCAACTTACAATTACATAGATTATAGTGTACATCAAAGCTATATTTTGTCCAAAAATGTGCTTTCACCACGACCGCCACGCGACATCCTGAGCGGGCGGGCCTCACTTCGCCCGGCCGCCTTTCCGACGCGTGGCAGAGCAACAGTTCTTTGTTTTGGCATCGTCGGCTCGTATGCACCTTGCCTGAATAGGGGAACTAACAACCTTTATATGAAATTTTAACTCACCTCATATTGGCATATCTATCCTATATTGTGCAGAATTGAACATATTTACGGAAACAAAGAAATTAGTTTCGATCGAATCCTATTATTAATTTCGCTTGCTTTTATGTGTTAGCATACATTGTCTATATACCGTTTTTAAACATTTTTAATTCTTGCATAAATTGCTACAAAATTTGAGAATCTTACTACATATAGAAATATTACATAAATAAATTATTCTGAATATTTAATCTGACTATTAACGTAACTATTATTTCGTTGTAGTGTCCCGAGGTGGCAGTGGGCGGTATCTACGGCGTGCTGAACAGGCGCCGTGGACACGTGTTCGAGGAGTCGCAGGTTGCGGGTACGCCCATGTTCGTCGTTAAGGCGTATCTGCCCGTCAACGAGTCGTTCGGCTTCACCGCCGATCTGCGCTCCAACACCGGTGGCCAGGCCTTCCCGCAGTGTGTCTTCGACCACTGGCAAGTACTGCCCGGTGACCCGTGCGAGCCCGGCACCAAACCTTACGTCGTCGTACAGGTAAGTGTATCACCGATATCTGCTAAGTGATAAAAGCAATTTTGGAACAGTAGGTTTTAATGTATGCTTGACAATATTATGGTTAAGATTCCTTCTCCAATAACGTGCCGCGTCATAGTGCGTGCGATGCTTTGTGTCACACGCACACTGACGACGCCGGCTCATGGGGAAGCAGATTATATGCGTATGCGTCTAAACGCTGCACAGGACCGCTGTCCTCATGTCCAAGGACTGCACGCTACGGCGCACGCGATACATACGTAGATTCAAATGATATAATAAATTGCATTTTTAAAGACTTGAATTGAAAAACGAATGTGTTTGTTGCAGGACACGAGGAAAAGGAAAGGGCTGAAGGAGGGTCTGCCCGATCTAAATCAATACCTGGACAAGTTGTAAACGCCGTAGCTAAAGCAATCCATACTCTTGTAATATATGTAACATTACCAAGCGCCTCACGCACCACATTTATCATCATGATGTTTATTTCGTTTTATTGGAAACATATCGTTTTCGTGTCATTCGTTATGTTCTGTGTCGCGGGGAAGCCGTGGCCGTGTAACTTTGAAAATAAATACATATTGATGGCAGATTTGCATTGTTTATATACCAACTGATGTGATACTAGACTTAGTGCGGTATCGCAACACTTCGCTACATCAAACCCTCGGCCGATATTTGGCAACATTATTATGTCGTGTCGGAGCCTGGACATCTTTTTATTATACTGTAATTAATTTTTAAATTATAATTTTTTTATTGTAAAAGTATTGTAGTTTTAATTTACAAAACACGAGATAACTAAGTCGAGGGAGATGAGGTGAGTATTTTTTTTAATTTTGAATTTACAAACCTTATAAAAAAAGATCAAATTTTTAAACAGTTATTTTTCTATTACAGATCTCAATCCTGTATCCTGAATGTAGAAGGTAAGCATTAGTTTTATTTTCATGGTCAAAATTTAAATGTTCAAGGTTCTTGACCAATTAAATTTTCAATAGTTTTAAAGTCTTATGATGAGTTTACCACAGACCTGTTCTGATTAAATTGAGGATAACATTTTATATTTTTCTGATAATGTTTCATGTTTTTTGCGATAATAATTTTTGAAAATTTAAACATAGATTAATGTTTTTTTTTGTTTACAGATTAATCAAACCTCCCAGCTAAAGAACCTGTGAACCATATAATTTATTAAAGGTAATTTTCATTTAAAATTTTTGCAATTATATTCATGCCACACCACATCTCACTTAATTATTTTTAAACATTTTACTCAGTACCTTTGTATTATTAAGGTAAAATGCTAAAACCTATTTACAAAAACATCCCTCTCAAAAAAAATCCAATACTTGAAACAGAGATAAATAATTTTAATGATGATAAAATTGTACCTTATGCCACCATGACGGTCATTACAAGCTCAACAGGACTGATGACATCAACAAAGTACAGTTTGTTTTGTTTTAATACAATTCCTAATATATTGTGTGTATTTACAGATTAATCTGGTGAAAACGCTGTCGGACATCTTGTGATGTAATTAATGTAAGTATCTTTTAATGTCGTCTTAAAAAAATAATATTTTCATTTCCTTGTAAGTGAAGGACTGCTAATAAGATAAAACCTTTTAGTTTGTTGTACTTTTTTTTGTTTTACCTATTCTTGTGTTGTTGCTGCCAGTTTAGATAAGAAATTAAGAAAAATTAAAATAAATATTTTACCAATACTAATAACTTACCAAGTCTCTGTCAATTTGTGTATAAAAAGGTACATATAAAATAAATGCAAGCTTTTAAATGATGTTAAAACTTCCCCTGATGCCATCGTGATGGTTTTTACAAGCTCAACAGGACTGATGATTATCTTATTTATAATTTATTTGATAAATTATTGCTTTGATTCACATAATAATTAGTTCTTTTGCTCTCTTAAAGGTACACCTGAATAAAAAATATATTTATGAAGTTTCCGAGCACAATTCTTAAAATGGTAAGTACATTATAAAACCAACATCTGTAGTTTTTACTGCAAGGTTCAATTTTATTTTTATTGTATAAATTTCACTAAGTTTTATTTAATCCCCATTTAAAACATATTCTCTGTTTTGTTAAAGGAAAATATGTTTTATAAGAGATGTTTTGATTTCGAAAACCATCGGGTAATTATATAACATACTTTACAATTTTTACATGATGATCACTTCACAGACCTGTTCTGAATATTTTTGAGGTTAACCTATTATTTTTCTGACTTAATTCAACAAATAAAAATGTTTATTGATGGCTTAATAATGTCTATAGTAAATAACTGCTTATTTTCAGAAATGCAGCGGAGGCACAAATGCAGTACAAGTTATTTTGAAAAAATAATAAGACATTGTGATATTGTTATAATAAAAGTTTTGTCAAATTATAGTAATTTTATTTATTGCTTTCCTTAAAATATTTGGTTGCATGGAAAAACTATTACTGAGGAAAATATAATGGATGTACCAATTTTTAGGGTTGCTATTTTATAAACATATGCAGTCTCTTCGTGAACGCATCTTGACTTACCGTGTCTCCGACATCCCCGTTTAAAACATTGATATCTCTGTTTTGTCAAAGATGAAAGAAGGTAGTTTTTATAGAGATTTTGATCTCAGAATCCCACGGTTAGACGGGATCTGTCAAGCGTGCACATTCACGTGAAATAACGACCCATGGTCCATATAGAACCCCATAATAGATGTCCAAGTATTCCATTCCCCCTGTGAAAAATTTTACATTCTGTACAATGTCATCGGTACTACTAATAGTACAGATGAAAATGTGAAACTTTCCATAGGAAATATAGACCTGGGGAGATGGATTAACTCGACATTTTTGTTAAAGAAAAAAAAAGTCGGGATAGCAATACTGCAGTAAAATAGTTTTTCTTACTTTTAATCGTTATAGCAACACTGAAAACGTCACTGAATTACGTCAAAATCGAACAACTCAAATTCAAGGTTGCGGCTGTGCGCATGTTTTTTAAAACAAGCTACATCCGACTAAATTAATTAGTCACCTCGTTTGATGTTGAGCCGATCGTTCCGGCATTTGTCGGCTTACTTGTACAAAATGTTGCCTGAAGTTGTATTCGTACTCGGAGCACCCGGGGCTGGCAAGGGAACCCAGTGTTCATATATTTCCAAGGAGTATGATTTCGTTCACCTTTCTGCTGGTGATCTGTTACGTGAGGAGAGACAACGACCTGGCTCCGAGTATGGAGAGATGATTGAGGAAAAGATTCGAAATGGAGAAATCGTCCCCGTCGAGGTTACGTGTTCACTTATTCATAAAGCTATGCAAAAGTCCGGCAAATCGCGATTCCTTATCGACGGCTTTCCACGTAATAAAGATAACCTGGACGGATGGGATCGTGTGATGTCGGACAAGACGAAACTCTTGTTCGTATTATTTTTTGAATGTTCGCGAGATATATGCACGGAGAGGTGCCTGGGGCGGGGCGCGGCAGGCAGCGGCCGCTCCGATGACAATTTGGAAAGCTTGCAGAAGAGATTTAACACGTATATAAATGACACCATGCCTATAATCAACCACTATGACCAGTTGGGTTTGGTAAAGAGAGTAAATGCTGAGTCGGTTCCAATGGAAGTGTTCCAAGATGTCAAGAAAGCTTTTGACGGCGCTGGACTCCAGAGGATAGCTAATTAAATGCAGTGTGCTTAGACCATCGTTTGAGTGATTGTGTCATTATTTGCTATGACATGTTGCTCTTAGCGTCCATATAAATGGCACATTCTCTAGAAGCCATGAGTTTAGAATAAGAGTAAAATTTGCTTAACTTTGCAAGTCTCAAAATTAGAAGAAAAACCTTGGTAGGCAACATAAAACTTAATAGATATGTCAAGATATTTGTATTAGTGGAACTATTATTTGGAATACCTATGAATTATTAGTTAACAGTTACTTGAGGTTTTTACATTTTAATATATTTTCATGTGATGTAACTATGAAATATTCCTAAACACCAAATGTTTGCCCTTAGTTAATGTGTAAATTATAATTAGTCAAAATTTATAAATACTTAATGTTAATATAAGTTGAAATGTAGGGAAATACACAGCGGATATGAAAAAATCATTTATTTAAAATAAATGTAGTGAAATACAGAAAATATTTGTTACTTTATCTACTTTGTAGCAGTATGAGGTGGCAATTTTTAATAGTTTATGTAAGAATGAGTCATCAAGATTAGTTAAATTAATAATATCTATGTAAAAAATTGTCTATAAGTAGATATGATACAAGACATGCATAATATATTAAAAAAATGTTGGAATAACATATTTGGAAGAAAATTAGATGGCAAAAACAAGTTTCAAGAATTCTTCAAGGTTCAATACTTTATTTACATATTATTAAACTAATTTCAAGGTCATTTTTTGTTGCATTTATGTAATTACTGTCACTATAAAATAACCATTGTCATTTCAACAACTTTGGTTTTTATTAAATGACATACCAAGTGAATTAATCTGCTTTTATGTTAAAAAAAAGGTTTTTATTATATTAAAATTGTCCCAATTTCTTAGTCACAAAAAAAGAGGAATAAAGGATGTAAGATTTTTATCAAATAGGTTCAGCAATTATTTTGTTTATTCAGAATAATAAATTGATATTTGTGGTTGTATAATTATTTTAATAATGATGATGAATAAATGGATCTTTAGTGTGAAAGAAGATATGTGTAAGAAGGGAGTGAATTCAGATAAGGATTAAGATGCATGGAGGAGTAGTACATACTGTGCCGAATGGCCAAGATACATAGTATAAAATATGTCAAAAATAAATAAATTCTTTATAAGTATTTATTGCCAGTTAGTGAGAAAATGAAATATATTATAGCCACCCATTATATTAGATATAATTTGTTGGCAGCTCTGTGATTATTTTAATGGTATGTTTTTTGTTACAAGTTCAAGCATAGCTTTTTTGCTATTATCATTCAATTTTTATCCACCGACGTTTTTAAATGTATTATTTAAATACTGAGTTTTCTGAAACAGTGCAAATAAATAAAAATATTAGCGAGTGTTACAAATTGTTTTTATTACCTAAACAGCAGTTGCCCGTGACTTCGTCCACAAGGAATCAAACCAAATCTTACTAATATTATGAATGTTAAGATGGATGGATGCTTGTTTGAACGTATCTCCGGAACGGCCCAACGGATCTTGATGAAATTTGACACAGATGATGAACATAGTCTGGAAGAACATATAGGCTACTTATTAATTTTTTTTTGAATAACGCGCTGACGGAGTCGCGGGCGACAGTAAGTCTAGTAATAAATATGACCAATGTCTGGCTTAGTATAGCTTCGCAACAGTCGAAGAATTTTTCAAATCAGTTCAGTAGTTTCGAAGCCTATTTAATGGAAACAATCAAATCTTTTCTCTTTATAATATTAGTAAAGATAAGCCATACCTTTTAGCGATAAATAGCCGTAATTTTGTATGTTTATGTTTATTTTTAGGGAAGGTTTTTTTAATGATGCGTTAATATTTTACTTTCCAACTTTATTTCGGCGCAGGTGTTTAGTAAAATGTCATTTTATTACATCCAAATAAGTTACAGCAGTGTTCGGTTCATTAAAGCATAAAGTCCAGGTGCCATACGGGTTTTTGCACCCTAAAGTGTATTATCATCGAGCAATGCCTCCGATTCAGCGTCTTCGAAGGTTTTGGGTCTTCCTTCACGTGGACGGTCGTCAATATCAAAATCACCGTCTTTGAAGCGACGCAACCAATCACGGCATGTTGTTTCGCTTAGAGCAGCGATTCCGTACAATTCTTGAAGCTCTCGATGCGCTTGAGCTGCCGTTTTTTTCGAATGAAAAAAGAAAATCAACACTTCCCGCAAATGACGATGATCGCTCCGTAAACCGGCTGTAATTTTAAAAATCAAGAAAATGCTAAAATGAAAAAAAAACTATAAATGCAACTGGCATCAACCCAACAAGGTCTACGTTGTATAGAAAATTGAGAATATTTCTCTTAACAGAAATAGAAACGTGACAGAGAATATGATTGTTATACTAGGAAGGTCACGAAAGCTGTCAAGAAAGGTAACCTTCGGACGTAGCTGTTTGCATGTTCGCGGCAAAAATAAAAAAAAATAAAATTTAAAATTAGAAGACCATTGGCCTTTGTTAGTTTACCTTAATTAAATATCTTGCGAAGAGGTAAAGGCGAGGTTAATCGGTTTAAATTCATACTTTATTTTAATGAAGTTATACAAGACACAATTGCAATTTGATAATTAACAGTTTTAATCGGTTTAACCGCATAAAAGTTAAGATTAATATAATTGGTTTGAAAGTGAAATTAATTCGGTAGAGACGCAGTTATTAGGTATGCTTGTCGCAACTTTGATAAGAGTGCACAACTTTGTAATCACAATGAGGTAAAAGTTTGCTTCAAATAAAAATCGTGACTGGTTTTAACAAGGAACTGGAACGAAGGTCTATAAAAATATAATTTTTTTTTTACTTAACTAATATAAAAATTGCGATATAGTCGGACCTAGATAAAGGTAGGAACGGATGTGGTAGAAAAAAGGAAAAATAATTTCGCATTATTCATTTATTATATAAGCTAAATAATAGAGTAAATACAGTCTTATATAAATTCATACAAACATAATTAAATACATAGTATAATAAGTACATAGGACGAATACAGTGCTTAATTACATACGAGAACAACTTACCTCCTAACACCGTGATATATGCAAAATAATTGTGAAATAAATATCACACATATATTAATATGACCAACATAGAACCTTGTATCTTTAATAATTTGATGAGTAAAAAAAAACTTAATTGTCGCGAATTAAAAAAATATCATTGGAACCTCTTTACAGCAGCAATTACACTTTTCAAGTACAAATTCATGCGTAGTAATTAATTTAGTAATTTCCAATCAGTCTTTAATGGCCATTAACAGACTTTTAGAGTACAATTTCGTAAAAGAAAATTTCTACAAAAAAAATAACCTCAAAATACAAGATTCTATGTTGACATTTAAAAAGTGCACGTAAAGTGAAAAAAAAACATCCAAACCGAGATATATTAGTTATATGAAATATTTTTAGTTGCAAAATTAACGAACTGAGGTATCATATTATCGTACACGTATTATAATTGCAGTCAAAGAATTAAATTCGCTTCCCACTTAAGATGAAATATCGTATAATCAACTATCACCACAATGTCCTTTTTGTATGTTGCTAGTTTTCAACTTAATTCCGTTGCGTCTAAAAATATTTCACTATCATGGATAAGAAATAAAAGTATACGACATTTATTAAAATACATTAAGTAATAAGAAAATATCTTGAGACAAAATAAATCAAATACAGTTGAACCTAGAAAAGCGAGAGTTTAAGGGACAGTGATGTTTTTCACGGTTTTTTTTTTAAATTTTTATATCATAAATTGCCAAACATTAAGCGGCCATTTGAAATCGTTTAAATAGCGAAGCGACCGTTGCCCATAGACATACGCAATTGCATATGCGTTGCCTACCTTTAATCGACGGAGGAGAGGATGCACAGAAAGAAAATATTTTCCCTTTCCATGCATTATTCGGAAAAAAATATTTTCTCCCTAACCAGATTATTTTACTTATAACACACTTTATAGAATCAATTATAAAGATTTCTCGCTTATCCAGTTAATTTTGTGTGTTCAATAAATATAACTATGTAAAAACGGTTAAAACACTCGAGTATTTTTTTTTATAACAGAAGGGGGAAACGAGCAGCGGGAACACCGAGGTGTTCAACAACGCCCATGGATATCAGCAGTACCAGAGGAACCGCAGATGCGTTTGAGATGGTGATACACTCGCTTCTTGAAGGACCCTAAGTCGTAGCGGTTTGGTTCGTAAACAAGTCGGTGTAGCCACCGGAGAAATATACGTTAGTGTTTTAGCCGTTTCTTTATGTTTTTTTTTATCTCACGAAAGTTTGAATAATTTAATAAAGAAAATATATTTAAAATATTATATTAATTTCTATTAATACCTCGAGATCATATCTCCTGTAGAATAATAATTAAGACATTAGAAAAAACAAAAAAAAATGTTCTCAGGCACATTTTTAAAACTATTTAATTATATTAATTTGCTATGAAGTTCCACCATCGAAGCACTTTAAAGAAAATTGTCTTTGAAATCAGCAGTGGAAATCCACTTTTATATTAAACGTAATTAAATAACTTTGGTTTTTTTTATTTTAAATTTATGTAATGAAAATGTTGCCAGTTCTATAAAAAAATAATACTAACTAGGAGCTTTGTAAATTGTCATGTTATAATTTTTACTTTTAAAATTATATTCAAAATTAATGTAATATTGTTTTTAAATAACACTTTAACAGAATAATTTTATAAATTATATTTTAAAAGCTTAATTTTTTAATCTATATATCTATCTCTTTTGTCCATAGAGGATAAGAAAGAGACAGCATTATAATATACGCAGTAACCCAGCCTCACGTGTACAAGCCAATTCCTATATATTATAAATTACATAAAAAACAGAAAAAAATAACCAATTGTGCTGAATATATTTTCTTCGAAATTGCATCTTATTACTAGGACAATAAGAATGATTTTTAAATATGCTGTAAATTAAAAAAAATATTAGAAGCAGATTTAAATAAAAGAACAAATGCTTTAAATAAATGTTCAAATAAATTTCAACTTTATGGTCTATAAATAAGATCTAAAATTGACTACAGCGCTATTTAGGAATGTATTTTTCAATATCCTATTCGGTACAAAGTTACAGTACAAAAACTAACGGACAGTAAATTTAGTATCAAATATTTTTTTCTTTAATACTTATAAATCGAAAAATTAATTAAGCCTTATTTTCACTGGCGAAATAAAACAATCCTACAAAATACATATCATCGTCTCTCTCTCTTTTTGAATTGTTTCGTCAGTGGAAACTGACTCTAACATTGAATTTGTTATTATCAGATGTAATATTTTTAATTAATACTGTAAAATAAATAACATAAAATAGACTACTATTTCTCGGTTAATTTTAGTTAAAAAATAAGCAATTAAATAAATCTATTAAATATCACTGCTTGTCTTCGAGAAACATATTATATTACGGTCTTCGGTCTTCTAGTTATAAGCTACAAAGACCAAGTGTGCTGGTCTTAAAGACTTTAAGTCGATATAAGTTCAGAAGTTTTAGATTTCGGAGGGGACAGATATAGTGGTCTTTGGTCTCATTCGAAGACCAGGTTCCCCTTGGTCTTCGGTCTTTTTAGCAAGCTACTATTATCTCTCTTATTATCTTAGAAGCGATGCATTTATACTGGCGTGGCGCGGACCTCTTGGTCTTCGGTCTCCTTGGCGAATGCTAGGAAGACTTCTTCTAGCGTGGTCTCGGAGACCGAGTAGTCTTCGACGATGGCATTAGCGGTCTTGATGGCTTCCAGTTCGTTGAATAGCTCGCTGTAGCGCATCGTGTCGTTGATGTGGTAATGTAACATCGTCTGAGAAACATAATAAAGAGTTTAACAGTGAATTTTAAGCTGCAAATTTTACTAATATTATAAATGCGTAGGCTATGGATGTATGGATGTATATTTGAAGCTATCTCTGGAGCGGATCAACGGATCTTGTTGTAATTTGGGGTAGATTTAGAATATCGTTTGAAAGGATACATGACCCCGCGACTTTCTGTTCTGGAGATAAATTCAAACATCCATCTATCTATCTAAACATTCGCATTTATAATAATAGTAGGAAGTTTTTTTTTAAATATTAAGTTAACAATATGTTTAGTATAACAGAAGTAACTAACCTTGTGCTCATCTTTTAACTCGCAGTTGAACTTCTGATGCAGCTCAGACTTGAGTCGCTGCAGCTCCGACACGCCGCCGTCCGTCACTATCACATAATATTCACATATTAAATTATGCTAATTCCTTGTAAAATAGTCAAAAGGCAGATTCGAACCCACGATTAAAATATTAGTAGTCGGTACCTAAACCTTACTATTAACCTAAATAAATACACAAAAGTTCCTTTTTTTCTTATATTCATAAGTTACATTCGTTTTTCTGTAATTAAGAAATACTTTTTTTTTGGCAATAAATCAATTTATTTTCTCTTCTCTAAGATACAGTTTAACTTTATTATAGTGCATTGTCCATTGAAAACTGCAACTTTTGTTAAATTTATATGCATAGTGGTACTGACCGTCTGTAGATGAGCGCAGTTTGAGTTGCACGGCGTGTCCTGCTGCGTGCGCGGCCCGCAGCGCCGCCGCCGAGCCCAGCGCGCGGATACGTCCGTGGTTCATTATAGCTATTCGGGAACATAGAGCTTCCATCTCGTCCATACTGAAACATAATTCTCAATAAAATACAATGTATGTCTAGAATAAATCTTATTAATATTATAAATTCAAATATTTGGATGAATGTTGGTTAGGTGTCTCCAGAACGGCTGCATGGAACTTGCTAAAAATTAGCATAGATGTAGAACATAGTCTGAAAGCCTACATTAATTTCGCGCGGACGGAGCTGCGGGCGACATTGAGTCTTTAGTAAATTAAAAGGAAAATAATTTTTGGGTACTCATCCATTAGATTTTTGAATTCCACTCTACCCCTGTATGCAGTTACCTGTGCGATGTAACGAGTGTGGCACGGCGTTGTGCCAGACTGTGTCGTATGGCTGCCCAAACACGTCTACGCGCGGCCACGTCCACGCCCGCAGTGGGCTCGTCCAGCAGCGTGACACGTGAGGCCCCGCCCCCGGCCCCGCTGCCCCCGCCCCCGCAGAGCGCGGCCGCCGCCCCCAGCCGCCGCGACATGCCGCCGCTGTAGCACGACACCAGCCGCGATCCGTACTGTTCCAGACCTACATACATACAATCATTTACTCTATACACTTTTTAGATTAACATCTACCTCGAAGGACCAATATTTACTTGATTCGCAGATAAAAGTTAAACAGGTTCGCTTGGAATCATCACATAGTATATAAAGAACATAGGTTACGTGCTGGAGGCTTAGTTTTGGTTATCTTTCCCTTCCCAGCTTTTTTTGTAAGAAAAGGATGGAAAGAGGATGTGAATTTGATAGAGGAGAGGACGAGAAAAGGTATATATTCTTCTTCCACGCATCTCCTACTCTATTGGATAAAGATAGGCAACACATCTGAATTAGCAGTCTATGGGCAGCGGTCACTATAGTATGTCTAGAAAATCTCGGCCCGAAGGACCAAAAAGCAGATATAGAAACAGTTTCTTACCGACGATCTCAATCCAGTTATCAGCTTCAGCCTTGACGTCGTTTGCTGCCAGTCCGCGTAGCGTCAGCACCAGCGCCAGGTTGTCGTAGCCAGACTGGAACTCGTCCAGACCGAAGAACTGCGGGCAGTAACCCAGCGAGCGAAGGTACTAGCAAAGAATACAAAGCCTTTAATAAACCTACATTTCAAGTATTTAGTCTTAGTAATTACTTAAAAAAAATAAAAAATATTAATTTTGAAAAATGCTGTAAAACATACCAAAGTTTCAGATTGCACAAATCGCGATATCGAAGAGATGGTATTTTCAGATTAGTTACTGAGTTATGGGTCCTTAAACATCTGTACATAAACATATTGTCATCCCTCTTGCTCTGTTTGGAAATGAGAGATAACAATATGTTTTTGTACAAGTGTTTAGGCGGTGAAAACAGACGGTAAATCTTACTTTGGTACGATTCTTGTCTAAATGGTGTCCGTTGGCAAAGACAGTGCCGCGTGTTGGACACTCCTCGCCCGTTAACATCTTGAACGTGGTCGACTTGCCCGCGCCGTTCACACCCAACAAGCCGAAACATTCTCCTGTATATCACAATATATATAAAAATAAAATCGTTTATTTCATCTTTATACCTATATCTGGTTAGTAACATGTCTTATATCTTTGTTAGTACTTAAAATTATTTATTTTTATATACAATTCCATGAAAAAATGCATCAAGTATTCACTGGAAAGGCCTTGACTACAATTGCCTCGATTTAAATCTCTGTATAATCCATTAATTCTTTAGGTATTTTAGCAGCTTATAAGTAAATTTCGGTCGGAGCGTCGGTGGCTCAGTGGGTTCGAATCCCGCCATGTACCAATGTGTTTTTATAATACGATTTCCGATTTACATATGTACATTTATCCGACGTTCTTACGGTGAAGGAAAACATCGTGATGCTGCACATATCTGAGAAGAAATTCAAAGATAAGTGTGAAGTCAACCAACCCGCACTTGACCAGCGTGGTTGACTTTGGCCTAATCACCCTTAACTTAGGGTAGGCTCCGAGCTCCTCGGTGTGGACGTAAAGTGAGCTGATGATGATCAAGTAAATTTCGTAGACTTTTTAAAATATTTCTAGTCCTAAAGAATTTATTTTTTTGTAGTCACAAATTTTTTAGGTTATTTTTTTTACAAAAGATGTTTCTGTTATGTAGATGTTACAGACCTTTTTTGACAGAGAAGCTGATGCCCTTGACAGCATTGGTTGACTTCCTGATGAGCTGGACGTAGTTTTTGTGCAAGTCGTCCACCAGCATCGCCTCCTGGATCTGATCCGGTGCTGCACAACAATTTGATTTATTACATTACTACGTTATATTAATATTTCATTTAATTTTATCAAATTCTTGTGATGTATGTAATATTTAGACTCTTCTTGGCCATAAAATATTGAAAAATTAAGAAAATTGTTCTTTCTCTATTGTTATAAACAGAGATTTTGGTCTCTGAAACCGACGTTTTGTTTGCTGGGCGTTTTAGTGCTTTCAAAGCCTACCTGCTGCAATAAGTTACGTATTAGTCACTTTAAATTTACACTAATCGCGGGTTTCTAAACCCAAAATCCCCGTTTAAAACACATTGTTATCCCTGTTCTGTCAAAGACACTGAGAGGGATGTCGATATGTTTTATACAGTTTTTGGTGTCAGAAACCGACACTAAGAGGGAAACTGAATGACTCTGTGTAACTCACGCAATGCAATAGCCTTGTTGACGTAGGTAGCCTCAGCACGCACGAGGTCGTCAGCGGGCGCGTGCGTGCTGTGAGCGCGGTAACGTTTGTTGAACACGCGGTCTGCTACTCGGTTGAACACACCTTCTTGTGTTAGTATTACTAACGTCTGTAGACATTGTGATATAACAAATTATATAACATTTAGAAGAAAAAGGAGAGAGGGAGAAAATATAAAAATAAGAATGAGACAGAAGATGGGAGGGGCTAATGTCTTTATCAAAAATCGCATAAATATTTTCACTCCCACGTTTTTGGAAAAATACTTTTTAATAGATATGACTCAATTAGCTACAGAAAGAAAACAGGGTAAAATAACACTTTACTTATAACTTCGAACTAACTTCAACTAACTTACTATACATATAACTTAACTCATATAACGTAACTTATATAACTTCGAACAAACAGGGTAAAGTGTTACTTTACCCTGTTTTCTTTTTGGCCTCACCATATATCCAATGAATTGACAAAACATTATAATCATGGACTCTGCGGGCGAGAACTCATCAATGCAGAAGTAACAGCGCGGGTTGCGGTTCAATTCTGAAATTATAACATAAAGTCAAGTCGATAAGTTTTTTATATATCTTAAAGTGGAAAGAGAGCAAGCCGTCACCTGAATACGCCGAAATAGCGAAGCGAACGCTTCCTATAGAAATTCGCAATTACAGATAACGCATCTGCAACGCCTACCATTAATCGTCGAAGTGTTCACAGGAACAGAACATATTCCCTTCCTAAGCGTCCCCTCCTACATCCACTTCCCCTTTCCCACCCATTCCTTATAAGAAGAGTGCGGGAAGGGGGGAAGAGGAATAAAATTAGGCTTCCGGCACGACAATCATCAGACTGCACATGGAATTACTTCGCAGTTTTAGCGTGTATTTTGTGTGGTCGTGGTAGTGCTCTGAAGCTGACCCATTCGTGTGTTTACCAGTTGAGCTGGTGTAAGCTGGAGTGTGTCTGTGTTATAACTTTATCGGAGTGTAACTCACGGCAACACGTGACACCATCAAATCCATCCTCCATAACATATAATGCTGGACAGCGATGTTTGTTGAGCACGCAGTATGCGTTGAGACGCGCCACATTCACGGCTTTCATGGCAGCCACGGTGAATGTATGAGGCGGTGCAACCCAGCCGCATATCACCAGCAAGTAGTACGAAAAATCCATATCCTGCTTCTCCTTGAAGAAATCTGATGCTTTCTTCATTGATGTTGTCAGAAAACCTATATAAAAATATTTTGTTTTATCATTAACTAGCTGTCACCCGCGACTCCGTCCCTACGGAATTAACTTAATTGGTAGCCTATGCGTTCTTCCAGGCTATGGTCTATATCTAAGCCAAATTTTATATATCTATTTTCGCATTTATAATATTATCAATGAAGTATTAGTTAAAGTTTATTATTTTAGAGATGTGATGTTACCAAATATGATGATGCATGCGACGAGCAGAGTGCTGGAGCCGCGCTCTCCGAAGTAGAAGCTGACGAGGTACATGAAGGCGAAGAACGCCAGGCTGCCCAGCATCAGCACCACAAACAACGCGCCTGCACAATACAGTTAACAACCGTTATATAACTCGTAATCACATTCTTCAAATGTTCTCATAACTTGTGTGCTCTCCAATTGCTTCCAATTGCTGTGAAAATGTGTACTTTTTATTAAAAGATTAGCTATCGCCCGCGACTCCGTTCGTGCGAAATAAAAAAAATAGCCATTGTGTTCTTCCAGGCTATCTTCTCCATCACTGTCATATTTCATCCAGATTCCTTGTTCGTATATACCTTTGAACAAAGATTCATCCATCCATCCATCTAAATTTTCACATTTATAATATTAGTAAGGTAAAATAATTAAGAAAAAACAAATAATCGCTCATTGAACCTACACAACATCATCGTATACTCTTAGATTCTGCGGCAATCGGTCTAAACATCTCCACTAGAGGGCGTGATGTAGCGAGATTAGTAAAAACGATAATAATCTCTTGTTAAGACCTCCTATATCAAGTTTTTTTTTAAATTAGTTAACCTAAGAAGTCCGGTTGTGTGAGCGTGTTGTCAGTATCAAAGAGGGCGGCGACTGCGATCGCGGGCAGCAGCAGGGAGAGCGTGCAGAGCGCCGCGTGCGCGACCAGCGTGCTCGCCCAGTGCAGTGCGGGCGCGCACCCCGCCAGCACGTGCAGGTGTCGCGCGCCGGACTCGCGCTCCTTGCACGGCAGCGACACGTAGTTTATGTTCGTCGCCAGTACCACTACAAATACACTAATTATTAGCATTTTTTTATATTGGAATGGCATAGCCACGCCCTTTCTATCCCCTTTTTAATCTCTTGCTTTTTCATATTATAGTTTTTAAATATCTTAGCCGGTGTGAACATCTCGCGAGTGTATGTGGAATATTTGCGACAACCGCCTCCTTCTCGTCATTCTGTATTATGACATTTTTGGTGTACTTTATGCCCGATGGGGGCCGGGGGGTACGTTGGCGCTTGTCACAAATATTAGTGCACAGAACACAATTTTAGGTGTGTTGGTGCGCAAAGATGCGGGGGATAGGGCACTGCGCAGCGAACCTTGATCCGCCAAGTTATATGAAAAGAATTTTATATGCATATCAACATACTAAAAATATACTAGACTAGGGCGCCACCTACATTTTCTATACGTAATCTTAGCAACTAACCAAACACAACAACAGTGGCCCACATAACAGACATAATCAGTGACTTGGGCTGCACAAGGACTTGGCTCGCAGGGCTCGCCTTGCCGAGCAGCGGCTGGTTGTACGTCACCACTTCAGCCTGCGCAGGCACACCGGACAACATGTTGGTCAACAAGTTGAGAGCAATGGGTGCGGCGTGACGTATGCGGGTCGTGTACAACACCTGGAAAGACATTTTACTATAATACTGGCTGTCGTCCGTGACTCCGTACTCGTGGAATTAAAAAATATATAAGTAAGCCCATGTGTTCTTCCAGACTATGTTCTATATCTATGGGAAATTTCATCAAGATCCGTTAAGCCGTTCTTGAGATACCTTTAAACAAACATCCATCCATCCATACATCTGAACAAATTCGCATTTCTAATAGTTAGTGTGACGACATTTATACTGAAAAAAGAAGTAATTATCAATTAACTACAATAATAATAAGAATCTTACAACAGCATCAGTATCGTTGATTTCAATTCCTGCAATATATTTGTTATATTCCATGATATCTTCCTTTCCGTACTCGACGAGAGCTAAAAGAAAAAAAAGCTATTTAAACGTCGTAAAATATCAAGTCCTCGTAGGCCACCAGATAGCGCTATTATAAATTGCGATCTCGATTCTCAATTCAATGTAGAGTAAAGCACTGATTTGTAATGGATTGGCTACAAGACGTATTATTTTGTGCCTATTTGATGTTCGCCATTTTGACGCAGATGGTAGCGGTGTAATGGAATCGAACTAATAAGATAGAATTAACTGTCATGTCCAAGCAATCGCCTATCCATTTATTTCAGTGCAGTAAAAGTACAATTTGCTAGGCATTTTTCTAACTTATTATTATTAGTTTTAATTTATTTTTAACTTACAATGAACAACATCAGATGTGGGTTCAAATCTGACGTCACTGTATCTATCTGTCAAAGTCCGCAGTGCGGTGGGGGCGCTAGTGTTGATGTGGTACAACAGGCGGGGTTCAGGCAGGTCGTACATGGCGAGGTGCAGACGTGTGCTACTGTCACTTGCTGCTTCGGGTTCCACTTCCACCGTCACGTAAGTGAATATTATAAGTGTTAATATCGGCATTATTATTTGCTGTAACAAAGGTAAATCAAATTAACTATCTTTAACTTTCTGAAAACGTAAAGTACCTGGTTTATTACGGAATTATTAGTTTACTACGTGTAGCATTTGTTCCGTTATTTGTCCGTTATTTGTCTCGTTTACGTACCGACACGTGTTACCGGTCCAAAGGTCTGACATCGACTGTCGCCCCTCCCCGGCCTGTACTTATGACGTTTACGGTCGAGACAAACAACACTACATTTATGCATATACGTAGTATATGTGTTCTTCCATATTATATTCTACAACTATGACAGATTTCAACGAGATCTATTCAGCCGTTCTAGAGATACCTTCTAACAAACATACATCCATCCAAACATTTGGATTATAAGTAAGATATATGTATAAAGTTAGATTTCCGCAGTGCGGATAAAAAAACTAAACACAAACTAAATACGAAAATTTCAATAGATAAATTAATTGGGTATTTTTTTTGTATTTTTACAGATACGAATGAAATTAGAAATAGACGTAGCTTACAGTCTACAATAGAGAAAAGACAAAGATTTTTTTTTTAACCAAGCCGACGATTCACGCGCAACAGATAATAAATAAAGGTGTAAGATTTGACAAATGATGATGTAGGCCAAGGAGGAGATAAACCAAGGATGATGAAATGATGTAGGCACAAAGGGTATCTGTAAAAAAAAATTATAAACACAAAGATATTCTTACCAGTACTAATATGGACAGTTTCTTGGACATCATGTATTTGAACTGTCGCTTAAGTAACACTTGCAGTTGTCGCAGCAACAGCGCCGCCCCGCGCACTTTCACCTGCGTCGCGTCTGAACAAAGTACTATGATTTAACAGACCTCAAAATAGATAAATTTGTGATCTGATGAAATCCATACATTGGACATACAAAAATGTAGATGAATAACTTTGAAAGTCTTTCAACAATTACAAACATTACTTAATTACTGTTGAAGTATTAGTGACCAAATCAGCAAGAAATTATAAAAAAAGTGAATTTTCGGAAGAAAAAGACAGCAACTAGGTTCGGTATCCGTGACGTTCCGTCTCCCGGAAGGGCAAAAAGTGGATTGCGGTTCGTTTGGTCACGCCAAATGAAGGTCCGTGCTCTCTGCCTACTCTGGGTTAGACGCGTTGTTCGTTTTTTCGTTGAAATTTTATTTCTTACTTGAATTTAAAAAAAAAATATTTAATATTTATTATCCTAGGAAAGGTTTAAATAGATTTATCATAATGAAATCTCACCGAGAGCCGCAGTATCTACCGTGTCTTCTGTAAAGGTGGTCTCCACGTCGCTGCACAATCTGCAACGAAAGGTTAACTGTAGCCATTTATGTACTTTCGCATTTACTTTGTTTAGTAAAGAAAATAGTTAAAAATTCTTTTTCACTACTAGTAGTATCCCGTGACTATCTTCGCGCAGAAAAAAATAGCCTAAAATATTCTTCCGTGCATCAGCCACCTTCCAGTTTCAGTCCCGTCAATATCGGTCCGTACCAGAGATTACCCGGAACAAATACGAACTTGCGGTCAGACAGACCGACAAAAATTTTACAATTTTTTTAACGTTATAAGCAAAGCAAATATCAAAGCAAAGCATCATGTTCGTGATATATTATATATAATATGATTTTTTAATATTACATAGAGACACTCCAACTTTATTAATTCATCTTACTAATATTATAAATGCGAATGTTTGGATGGATGGATGGATTTATCGATGTTTGTTTGAAAATATCTCTGGAAGGGCTAAAAGGATCTTGATGACATTTGGCATAGATGCAGCATATAGTGTGGAAGAACACATACGCTACTCATTAAGTTTTTTTTAATACCGCGCGGATGGAGTCGCGGGCGACAGCTAGTTAGATAAATTTTTAAAAACTTACTTCAAAAACACCTCTTCTAATGTAGAAATCCCTACACCAATGGAGTCAATCGCCAGTTCTGATCTCTTGGACTCTAGTTCTGCGAAGAGTTGTGGAAACCTGGAGGTGTCTTTAGCTGGCAGGTTGTAGGTGACGGAGTTGAGGCTCTGCTCTCTCATGGAGGCATCACCCACCACGCTCTGTACTGTGCTGGTGATGGCTGCCTCCTTTGGTATACCGATTGTGGTGAACGATAGACGATAACCCGTACCTAAAACATATTCGATGTTATAGCCTGACTGGAGATATAAAAACTCTTTCCATATTACGGGAACTATGAATAAGTTCCACTCGATTAGAAGATATGAATATTTAAACGTCAGCCGTCTTAATAAAGTGTGTTATTTTTTTTTAATCATAAATAAACAAGCGGCCTCCTGAATTCGATCGACCAATTGTAGATGCGTTCATTACCCTTAATCGACGGAGGAGGGGACGCACTGAAATATTTCCCCTTCCTATGCGTCCCCTCTTCTGTCTAATCCACTTCCCCTTCCCCCCTTTCTTTATAAGGAAATAGGATTAAAATTAAGCCTCCGCTATGCAAACATGTATACCGAGAGCTCGCTTAAGATGCATGGTGGTGGCATGACATCGCAGACGGCCGAGATGCAGCGCGGCCACGCGGTCTCCCAGCGCGTCCGCCTCCTCCATGAAGTGTGTAGTCAGCAGTACTGTGCGCGACCCTCGCAGTGACTGTAACCACACAACCACGTATGCCATCAGTATATACCTGTTATATCTAAATTTTATACATTTGGATTATTAAAAGGTTAAAGATGTTATTTATACAAAAAAAAAATCTAGCAAGAATTAGAAGATGTGTTGCACTTTTGAGAAGCTATCGAGTTTATATGTAAATCAAACTTATCTCACTGGAACCGTACATATTTTTAAGATCATAAGTAGCCTATGTGCTCTACATCTATGGCAAATTTAAGCAAGATCCATACAACAATTCTTACAAACATCCATACATCCAAACATTTGTATTTATAATATTAGTAAGATATTTTCAATGTTGGAATGTTACAAATGGAGTTACCAGCAGCAGATCCCATAGCTCCCTTCGTGTCTCTACATCCAGTCCGGAGGTGGGCTCGTCCAGCACGAGGACGCGGGCTCCGCCTGCGAGTGCACAGCCCAGCTGCAGGCGACGCCGCATGCCGCCCGACAGCTGCGCGCTCCTGCTGCCCGCCTTCTCATACAGGCCCAGCTTCTCCAGCAGCTGCTTACACTCCGCCTTCGCTTCCTGGTATGAGTAGCCTTTGAGCTGGAACAGGCGATATTTCCATCAAAACCAGCACTGGATTCCAACTGACTTGTTTCATTGCGAAATTCTTAAAGCCACCTTCTAGCTCCATCATCAGATTAGCACCATGTCAAAATGCATTATCACGCGGATTTCATATATATGCAAAATGAAATGTAACCGGGAAATTTATCAAATTTAATTTGAAAAATGACAAACACGAGGACAGGTGAAACTAAATAAATAAACGTAATATTAGACACGTTACTAACTAGATATGCAAGTTAAGCTCAATTAAAAGATTTTTAACGTACCATTGTAAAGAACATGATATGTTCTAACACAGTAAGGTCCGGGAAGAAGAGGTTGTGTTGTGGACAGAGGCCGAGCGTCTTCCGCACTTCGTCCTGCTGCGTGGCCGTGTCCAGACCCTCCACGTACACTTTGCCTGATGACGCACTGAACATTCCTGCAATACAATACTTAACACGTTAAATGCTTCGTATTATGTAATCTATATATATAAAAGAAAGTCGTGTTAGTTACACTATTTATAACTCAAGATCGGCTTTACTGATATGGCTGAAAATTGGTGAGGAGGTAGCTTAGAGCCAGGAGACGGACATAGGATACTATTTATTCTTTTTTTTCGAATTTATGCCTTGAAAAGCTGCTTTTTATTTAACTTATCTATATATGTAGTTTTTTTATATATCCACGCGGACGGAGTCGCGGCATCAGCTAGTTTCTTATAAAAGTGAATTTGCTAAGCATGTGAATTTTAAAGACATTGAATGTGTTAAACCAGATCGGTGTTTTGTTAATAGTATTTCTAATGTTTGTAACACACATCACAAAAATATTACCTTAATTTGTTTTTTAAATAGTATATTCAGTAGACTTTTGTATGTATTTTCTTAACGTTTTCGTATACGTCTCGCTTTTGGTTCGCTTTCGCGGTAGTGTGCGACATAACTTACCGGTGATAATATTCATGAGCGTGGTCTTGCCGGCGCCATTATGTCCCAACAGCACGGTGATCTCGCCCTTGTATATATCCAACGAGACATTGGACAGTACTACGTTCTTACCAAATACCTGAGAAAATCATAAATTTAATTTGGTAAATAAAAAGTTTAAAAGTACTTGGCACGTCGCGCAATAGAGGACTCTTGTACATGACGTGCCAAGTTTAACGTCGAGTACTTTACACTAGTAAAAAACTCTAATCAATATTTAATGTACTTACTTTAGTAACATTATCAATCCTGATGCCGGGCTCCAGATCTTTGGGCACCTGTTCGAAGTACAGAGGGTCAGCGGTCAACGTCGTCGACAGTTCCTCTGTCTCCACCACACCTTCTCCTGCAGCCACCCCTGGAGATACCTTGTGCTCGCTCCAGAACGAACGCTGTTAAAACATAGCTTATTAAATATTGTAGTTGATTCATTTATGACATAGTACAGCACAAAGTAGTTATAGTTCTATAGTGGTAGAGCTCGCTTTAACATCTTCGCACGAATTGTCCCGGCTCGCCCGGTGAAATACCACGACCACACAGAAGACAGGCCTCAAGTGGAAGCAATTCCCTTTACTTTCAGTTTTTCTTCCTATTGAAATCATCATCATCAGCTCACTATACGACCCCACCGAGGAGCTCGGAGCTTACCCTAAGTTAAGGGTGATTAGGCCATAGTTAATAAGCTAATATTAACACATGAAGGAAAAAAATTGTAAAATCATAAATCTTTCGTCAGATTACGAATACTGATCAGAATTATTGATTTATAAAAGAGCATGCTATGTTTACCTTAAACATGAAGTTCCAAGGCAGCGCCTGTCCGTATGGTCCTGGGTTGACGAGCGCGAGGTACCAGGCCAGCGTGGCGAACAGCATGGTCTGCAGCACCAGGAACACTAGGCACAGCAGCGCTGATATGCTGTGCTCGCCATGCGTCTGCGCCATGTTGCTGAACGTCAGACCGTGACCTGGTAACGTACAGCTATACTTAACCACAACTTTCAAACATTTTTCTATCTCCGTTTTTATTAAGAGAAAGAAAGAGATAGCAATATTTCAAGGTCATAATAAGTAAATGCTAGTTCGACTTTGGTCTTTAATATTGCTGCATGTAGTCTCGGACTTTGATTTTCTGCCCATTACTGTTTAATAAGTGGGTAGAGAATTTAATTCTTCGAGTGTACGTACCGTACTTCTCCAGTGCGGCGAGCTCCTCCCAGAAGAGCTGCATGGGCTGGTGCGGCAGCAGGGCGGTGAGGGGCAGCAGCGCGCGCGGCGGTCGCCGGCCCGACACCACGCGCGCCGGGATCCATAGCGCGGTGTACGCGAACATTGACAACGTCACCGCGTACTGATCTGATATACGTATTATAGTTCCACAATATTGATATTTATAAAAGCCCCCGATCATTATAAGCATGTAATTATTATAGTGTGCATCTCCATACATGCTCATACCGATTAAGCGCACGATAGACTATCGGCAGACTTAAAGTTGGCGGGGGCTCTAAAAGGATAGGCGATTGCTTGGAAATTACAGCTTTTGCTTCGTTCCAATTTAACGCGCCTTGTTAATATTACGTGACAATTAATTTTATCTATTATAAGTTCGAATCCACTTCATCGCTGTAAACCGCTTTCAGCGTCAAATTGTCGAGAATTAAAAAGGCCCAAAATACTATGTCTTATGACCAGTCAATTTATGGAGGACAGTATTCCACAGGGATCTAATGGCAGTCGGAAAATATGTGAACTAACAATGTCATCTTGACAGCTTCATTGATTGACCAATGGGAGTTACCGGAGAGTCAAGTACAAGATACTGGACGGTAATACCTTTGCCTCTTTTAGTTTTTTAATAAATTTTTTTTACCCTTTTACGAGTTTTAATTAAAATTGTATATAGTTTTTAAAAGTTTTAACATTTATTATTGATACATTGTTTTTATCATTTTAGTATTTTACCAGTTTTAATCTCAATTGTACAACAAACATAGTTTAATAATTTTAACAGTTTAATTTAGAATAAGTAGTTATAAGATTAACTTTTTATAAAGATTTTTTCACATTTTATTTAAATAAAGAGAAACCCGCAGCCCAGGTCCCTGACCCAAACATGTTAGGGGAACGAGAGGGCAGCATAGTGCCGCCCAAAAAAAAACAATTGTAACTCTGTTAGCAGCGCCCCCTAACGTCATTTGCCAAATACGCAAAGTCACAAACTAAAGACTAAAGTACTCACTATTCTTGACAAGATAACTGCAGGCAAAGGCCATAGCTATAACACTGATGAAGTGCAGCGCCAGCATCATACAGATCAGCCCTGTGCTGGAGATGAGCACTGGGTTGGAGGAGGCTGTGAGCAGCGCGGCGTCCACCACGCAGTACACCACACCCACCGGCACCACATTCAAAAAGTGGGATAACGCCAACATATTGCTGGATACTCCCGCCATTTTCACCAATTCCTAAAAAGAATAAATCTAATAGTTTTTCAGCACTAAATCTGGCAACCTAGCAAGCCTTCACGTGTAAACATACCTCAATTCCTGAAGTCCGTTCATCCAGTAGACGCGCCATGAGGAATACGAAGACCAGCAGTAGAGACAACCAGCAGAGGACAATCAGCGCCTCCACCAGCACGCCGATCACGGTATTCATGTTGCGGTTCGTCTTCACGTACGGGAACTCTTGAAGAGTAACATTCTGGAACATTCGATAGTTCCAAAACAACACGTAAACTTTGTAAGCAAACGGTATACTTTTTTTTAACATAACTCACGCCCGCAACTCAAAGGGGTAGACGGAGACCACGGATCTCCATTTGGCACAATTCTGACACACCTCTTTCGCTTCTACATTAATACATCTTTTCATCGATCTGCGCGGAATGAGATTTACATTTTATAATTTTTTTAATATCATAAGGTGGCAAACGAGCGAGCGGCCACCTGAAATCCACTTCCACTTCCCATCCTTTCCTTATAAGAAAAAGGGTAGGAAGGAAAAGAGGACTAAATTAGGCCTCCAGGACGCACACTCATCAGACGAAACGCGGAATTGCTTCCACTTGACGCCTGTCTTCTGTGTGGTCGTGGTATTTCACCGGACGAGCCGGGCCGATTCGTGCGAAGATGTTAAAGCGAGCTCTACCACTGTTAACCCTGGTTTTTAAACGCATAATGGACTTCTAATAGGTGTTAATCCCAAACTGATGATATATAACGTTCGTGCTGTAATTTGGGGTAAATAAGGTTGTAAATTGTGACTCACTTGTTTGACATCGATTCCCTTTAATTGCAAATAACTTGTATCAATCGCCCACTGTAGGCGCATAAATGTCTCGTAAATTACACCTGAAATAACAATATTGACATGACTTAATACTGTACTCAGAGTGGAAGAAATATACGCTCCCTTAGTGACCAAATAATGACTAACGGCTAGTTTCTGAGACCAACATATCTGTATAAAACATATCGTCATCTCTATTATTGTGATTGACAAAAAAGAGGTAATGTTTTAAATGAGGATATTGGTCTCGCAAACCCATTATAAGTGCGGCAATAACACATTATTTTAGCACCTGAAATCCGCAGAGGTTTTTCTGACAGGAAATAAATAAAAAAAACTTTTTGTCAGTACTTATCAGTTTGTTTTTTTCCTCTAAAATATTATGAGGTCAACGTTTTTAATAGTTTTAAGGTTTTACATGAAGTCAACGTGTAACTTGGAATCAATGTGTGACTTGGAGTCAATGTGTGACTTGGAGTCAATGTGTGACTTGGAGTCAAAATATGACTTACCGAATGCTTTATGCGGTTCCATGCCACCGTCGAGCGGTATGTAGATGTGGGTCATGAAGTCATTTTTCATGCGAATGGTGTAGTTCAGAAGTTGAGGCCACTCACCCGTCATGTTCTATTAAAAATACATTATTTATATTCTATACATAAAAATATTACTTAAACTATGTTTTATTATTAAAAACGTAAGTGGAAAAACAACACCGTGGGTTTCTGATATCATATACCGGTTTAAAACATATTTTTATCTCTGTTTTGTCAAAGATAATGACAGGGATGACGATAAAATAATGTACATACAGAGATTTTGGTATCAAAAACTAACGGTTAATATATAAAATTGTAATGAATAATTGGTTTATATAAATTACATTATTTGGCTCCGATTAATCTACTCTGTGACATACCAAAAGGGTAATTTGGTTATTATTTCTAAATTCATTAGGTTCATTTTGCCTTGGTTACATAAACAATAGTCTGCAAGTTCACTGAAGCAGATCCATAACCGCAAGGATGACACAGAAGCCAAGCATCGGTTCGCAGAAACAATTGAACGCGGATGTTTATATTAGCGTAGGGTTCCAATTCGGAAAACTGGATACATCTAACACTTCTGAATAAACACACTTAAGGCTATCCCTCTCTTTCCCCTTGGAACAGTCGAAACGACTATATGTTTGTCACCGTCGTATTTGTACTAAAACACTTGAATGAGTGAATGTACACTGGAAGGTAAAGGTAGGGTTACATACGACTTAAGTACGTTAGAAACTTAAGATTACATGTTACTTGAATTGATCTTATTACCATATTAAGATTATATTACTTGAAATAGTATTACGATTACCATCGTGGGTCTTATTAATTACGTAGGAATATAGGTTAAGGGAAGGGAAAGGAAATCGTCTTTCAAAGTCCATATATCCACTTAACATCAAATAATAGTGGTTGGTAAAAGAGGAATTATTATAAAGAGATTGCTAATTTTGTTTTAATAAAATTACTTGAAAGCTATAGGGTTGATTTAAAAATTCTTTAACGATAAGTATGTTACATGATACATGGACAACAAAGGTTTAAAGACTGGCTTTAAAAAAAAAAGCTATGTTTCTTTAGCAGCTATTTTTTATCTTTATCTGTATGAAATGTTACTTTTTATGAGATCACACTTACTATGTTTATAAAACAAAATTTAAACTCTATGACAAACATACAATGCAAACTAATACACAAATGTTTTGACTACCATTGTCATAATAACCTTCGATTTAATAACAGTAATTTGAATCTTTTGTCTTGGAAATAGAGTGTATAGTTAATATTTTTTATTTTATCGATCAGATACGATACATTGTAACTAATTTAATACATCTAAATGTAGACCTTTGTATTCCTTGTTGTAGGAAAACAAGGAGGTTTTTATTCAAACTTTGAAGACCTTTTATTTTAAAGAAGTGTTGAGTTTAATACTCGACCGGAAATATCTATTTATATTTGTCTGATATGATATGAAGATTTACCTGGAACACGACGAGCGCCTGATAACTATTGATGGTGTTAAGGTAATCATTGAGTTCTGTCTCATCCTGAATGGGGTAGTAGCCGCGCCCTGACATACCAACTAAACAAAAAAAAATATCACTGGCCAGTATGATTATGTAATTCTTTATTTCTTATTACATTCAATAATCACATACCAATTCTTAACTTTAAATAAAATTGTCTTTCTAATGCAGTATAATCCCGTTAATACGATTTCTCGTATAATACGCCATTTTAGGTAAGTCCCTGCAACTTGAGACATGTTTGTACGTGTTATATCCCATAATACGCTCGCTCCCTAAAAATCGTATTAACGGGGTTCTACTGTATTATAAATGCGAATGTATGGATGGATGTTTGTATGTAGGTATCTCCAGAATGGCTGTATTGATCTCTCTAAAATTTGGCACAGATGTGGAGCCATAGGCTGGAAGAACACATTATCCACTACTTAAGTTTTTTAATTCCGCGCAGACGAAGTCGCGGACGACATCTAGTTCAATATAAAATTGATGTTTGTTGACCAAACTATGAGTTTTTACTGCTGAATTGCTTGTACAAAAACATAGTATCTCTGTATTTTCAATAAGTATAAATTTGAAAGAAGGATTGCAGCATATTTTTGTACAAGTATTGGGTTCGGAATGGTTATAGAAGCTTAGTGTTATATAAATACTCACTGGGGAATCTTTTTAGGCGGGGTAATCCTAGTTTTCCTGCGACTTTGTCCATAAGATGTCCTGTAAGTTCCGTATCTGGGGTGTACAATACCAACCAAGGCCCTGTGATGTTAGCAAGGGCTACTGGCTCCTGTAGAAAAATTGCAGTATGAATACACTAAGAATGTTAACACATTTCATGGCATTTATGAGCATGAAAGTGGATTTGTCAGCTGAGATGGGCACTGAATGGATTAAAAATACAGTGAAACATAGATAAGCGCAAAACCTTTTTTTTCTTTTTTTAATAAAATATTAGCAGTTTTTTTTTGTAAATTTGCTAGTATTTCTTTTACCATTCCAACTAAGCTCTAGGCTTGTGCTAGGATATGGTTTACGATAATAGTCGAATGGCGGATTCGAATCCCCGACCTCTTGATCGGAAATCCGTACCCTTAACCATTAGACTATTGACGCTTCACATCTTCATAAGCAAGAAACTCCAATAACACAGAAACCCTTATAATATAGTATAAAATAAAAATCAATTGATGTTTGTTAGTCTCGCTAAAACTCGAGAAGGGCTGAACGGATTCATCTTATCTTGGTCTTGAAAATTTCGAATCATTGCCGGGAACTAATTAAGTTTTTTCATTCCATGCAGAAGGAGTCTACGACTTTACGACTCCATCCGTGTGTAACTATACTACGTATAGTATAAAATATTGTGGTTCCTTTTAGTTCTCACTCATTCTAATAAATAAATATTTGAAAAGAAAAGAAAAAGAAAAAAGATATAAACATTTACATATTACAAAGAAATATACCTTAATATCAAGAGAAAACATAATTTTAGTTTAATATAAATATTTGTTAATATTATATAATATATATGTTAAAATTTCAATCTTTCTATGCATTAGTGGATTTCATAATAAATTATAGGTACTTAAATTTTTATTGCATTTTGTTAATGTGGCCTTCAACACAATTTATTGCCTAGAATTGCAGCAATGCCAAGTTTTTTATTTACTTGAGCCAAGTTACAGAATTTCCATTGAACTTAAGATACAGAACATCACAAATAGTGATAAAATGTTTGTTTCTATAAAAACCTTATTGCTTTGATATTGTTTATGGTTAAAAGTATTACACACTAGCTGTATCCTGCAACTCCTTCCGAACGGAATTAAAAAAAACTTAATGAGTAGCCTATGTGTTCTTCCACACTACAATCTACATCTATGCCAAATTTTATCAAGATCTGTTTAGCCAGAGGTATCTCCAAACAAACATCCATCCTGGAAATCAATCCAAACATTTGCATTTATTATATTTGGAAGTAATTGTGGGTTATGTGAAAATAAATATTGTTAATAGTGCTTCATTATATAACCATGGGACAATGCCAAATTGGCATTGAAAAGTCACATTAAAACAATTGTGCCAAGCTATGTTTAGTGGAAAGACTTTTTAACATATAATTTAACTGTAACATTGATTATGGCTTGTGGGTTTCCGCTGCTAAATAATTATACAAAAACATTTTGTTATCTCTCTCCTTCTTCCTAAAACAATTGCAATAATACTATGTGTTTGTACAAGTGTTTTGACAATGGAAACAGCTATTGGGTCTGAGAAGAAACACAATGATAAAATCATATGTTGGTATTCAATAAACATGTCTCATTGTTGTGTCCTAACATTTTGATTGTTGTTAATCAATTGTATGAAACATTTTTGTATGAATAATTAAATCAATAAATAAAGTAAAATTATATCACAAAAATGGTTATATTTATTTGTAAAGATATGTGGTAAGGCTTTTCATTTGTAAAAGAATTGCTATTAACTCAGTGAGGTTATTTCTGTATATATTTTAAGACAATATATCATTTTTAAATTAAAAAAATACTTACATATCTAATACATATAGGAAACAATTACTGCTGTTTTGTATTTTGCAGGAAAGGAACAATCATAAATTTTTCATACATGGTAAGATAATACTAATATAATAATTAAAGACTTACTGGCTTATATACATTGATGGAATTTTGAGCATATGTATTTACTGGTTGGTTAATGTTATCCTTAAATACATAAAGGAGAATAAAGAAGACAGCGGGAGAGATTAGTTCCACAGCCGTACTGATGAACCTTCGCATTCTCACTACCAGATGCTTGAGCATCAACACCTTAATAATGCCTTTCATTTTTCTATCACCAACTAATTTCATTTCAACAAAATTGTGATCATATTTATTGGCATATTAATATACACTTTTATTTTTATGCCCACGAATAAACAATATTTATATGAAAGTCATATATCTGCTTAAAAACAATGTTAATCGTTTCATCGTAAATATGACACAAAATGTTTTATGGATAAAAACTGTGCCACGCCTATTTACGTGAAATTAAATACGGTTTATATATCAAGAAAATGTCACTAAATAAACATATTGATCAATTAAATTATTAGAATTATGTTAAATATTGAAATTAATGAAACAGAGCTTTCACTCCTGCACTTGCCACTTCTTCTTTCACAACTTAACATACATGTTTGACGTTTGATTTGACAACAATTTGACAATGACAACAATGTCGTGATTATTTACTCTTTGATATTGACTTTTTATTTTATTTTATGACCTGGTAACATTGATATTGACGTTTTATATTCTGACATCAAAGAGTAAGTAGAACATCTACTTCAAACATTGACCCAAAGAGTATATAAAATATGCATTGACCCTTATAAATGGACAGGCTATAGGACGCGATTTTTGTGCTTATTTGATGATGAAAAGTATATAGTAATATATATTAGAGGTAGCATTAAAGGACAGAAAGATCAACAGTTGCAGATGTCTATCGGCAGTGGTCGCTTCCGTAATTTGCTGAATACATGTGGCCGCTTGCTCGTTTGTCACTTTAGGACATAAAAAAATCCTATTACACCTATTAAATTACACATAACTAAAATCTTGATTGAACTAATGCAAAACTAATTGAAATACGTACACAGATAAAGATTTCAAATCATTGGAATTATATAGTATTAACCATGAAGCTCGTGACGATATTTGTAATTATTTATGTAGTCAAATCAATCGATGGGTGCAGGAGGCCTGTCTCGACCAAATCGGTAACAAAGCCGCCAGGGCAGATTGACTGGGATAAATGGGATCTGCCACCTTATAACAATGATTGGGCCGGGTTTGTTGATTTATTAGGAACGAGGGAGATCAAACAAAACAAATCGGCGATCTATGCAGATGACGACCGTATAAAAGATGCACCAGGATTCCCTAGTAGATGGATGGGTATGACAACAATTTTACATCAATCGATATTATGCGGATATCCATCTAAATGCATATTGTTTCATTTGGTTTTGGTGTTTTCATGTCAATATGCCACTAAACAGTTCATTTTCATACTAGATGTTGGACCTGGTTTTCCTGGACAGGATCCACCAAACAAAGCTAAGGTTGTTGGTTACGTTGGGCAAGCCGCGTATTGTCTGGATCCAGCTGAAAAAGGAACTGGTACAACATTTTGGTATTTACGGTAAGAATGGTGATTAAAGGATTAAAACAAGGATTAATTAGCCCCAAGATGATGTCGAGGTTTGCTGACCTATATCAAGACGTGGAATGTTTCTCTAGATTCACTAACTATGCCAAAGTTTTAAATTGCTTCTTTAGCTGTTCGGGTAATTATTAACGACCTGTGTGTTAATAAAATTCTCAATATAAGATTGTATGTAGGTTATTTAATATATCAAACCCAGACGTCATCGCATTAAATTTGGATAGACATGGACAAAATACATGTTGTATTTTCCAGATGGTATTATGACCACGTGCGAGGTCGTTGCAGAAGATTCGTGTACTCCGGGTTCGGTGGAAATGCTAATCGGTTCATAGACAAGTTGACTTGCGAAAAGAGCTGCAAGCACCCTCCAACATCTTGTTGCGTCTCCGAAGTAAAGATTGACTTTGAAAAATTCCTAGACCCGTATGGGCCTCCAGCATTTGGTTAATCCAGAATATCGGTCTACACTTCTGCCGGTTTTAATTGTGAATATTTAATTAATAGATAGGTAATATTCTTACACTGAAACAAAATTATTGGTATTTCTGTAGTAAATAAAATGTACTAGAGCTATTGTCACAATATATTTTCACCTCGTACATAAGAAAACGTGATAACATTAAAACGTTAAAGTCATACTAAAAAAATGCAGCTTCAAAAAAGCGACTTTCGCATAACCATAGATAATATTACAATTTCTGCGTTGAGAATGTTTAACATAGCTGTAGGTTTTCACAGTCCAAACGTTTGTATAAAGACATATTGTCATCGCTCTATATGTTAAGACACTGTAAATTCACAGTAAACTATGCATTCTGATACTTACTCTAAAATTTATCGCACTACATTCCTTGTAAATGCACGCTTAGAAAAGTACCATCACATAACGTTTCCGCGATTACCAAGCGCGTGAGCTACCAGGTCTGTGCTTGGCGCACGTTAAAGCGGCTGTCTTGTACGAACTGGATAAAGCCGTCCTCCAAAGTGCCGTCGAACACCGAAAAGTCCTCTACGATGTCTGCAAACTCCTGCGTCAGCTCGTACACCTTGCAGTAGACCTCGCTGTAGTGTAGCCGCGCCTCTACGATGTACCTCAGGCAGGTCTAGAGACAACGAGTTGTTAGAGCAACTATTGGACCAATAAATTTTTCTATACTTCTACTTTTCGATGAAGAATTTAAATGGTATGATAAATTATACACTAAAAGGTGTACCTTCTATCATACCATTTCTTTACTTATTATTATATCTTTACTTTTTCTGTAGAAAGCGAATCTTCAAAAATCTTGTCCTAATATACATAATTCGGATAAAACAGAAATCAATATTTAAAAGTAAATACTTTTGATATGTAATAAATGACATAGTTACCAGATGTTCGTCTCTTAGGGGACTTTTGAATTCTGCTGTGAGCTTTTCTTTTAGCGTTTCGACTCGTGATAATCCCGGATCTGGTATCAAAATAAATATATTTAATACGAAGGATTACAGACTTTTTTTCGTTCTTCTGCTTAAAGCATAGAAAATTACTAAGACGTGTGGAATATGTTTTGAATTGTATACACAAAGGTTTAGTTTCTCTTCCTAACTTGTATTCTTTTAACCTGTATGAAAACAAAGCGTTACCTTTGGCCTTTACTTGTAACATTTAAGAAATAAAAAAATGCAAATTGTCATATAATTTTATTCTGGTTATAAAATAGCGATGTACATTATATTATATTATCAAAATTCTTGCTACTTACCTGTTACAACGCTGTTGACGCGCAGTTTGATGAGCACAGTGTGGCCGCGAGCGTACGAAAGCCTGAAGTGCGTAGGTGTACACAACATGCTCATCTCGCCCTCGTCCAAGACCGTGAAGTTGTTACACAGCCGCTCAACTTCCTCCATGCTAAGAAATACATTTATTATGACAGTAGTCTTGTCGCACTGACATTCACAGATGGACTGAGCTATGCGTTCACTATCTGGCAAAACGTCATTGCTCCGCCACATTCGGAATCATATTTTAAAGTTATGTGTTTGTGTTTTACTTGTGCGAGGCTAAGACGAGGGAGCGACCGTAGCAGAGGTTGTACTCCAGGGCCTCCCAGATAACACGGCGCGCGGCGGGGTCTAGGCCGTTCGTAGGCTCGTCCATCAGCAAGATAGGTGTACCACCGCTCAGCGCCGTCACCGTACTCAGCCTCTGCCGCATGCCGCCACTCAGACCCGACACCATGTATGACCGCGACTGATCCATACCTTCATACAGCAAAAGAATTTCAAATACATAAGTTATTATTATTTCTTGATTAGTACTGGCACAACTAATTTAAAATTAACACTGATGGCTTATTTACCAATAACTTTGAGCCAAGTATTATTTTCACACTCGATATCCGCGGCGGTGAGGCCACGGAAAGCCAGCAATGTTCGCAGGTTCACCTCGCCGCTCCGGAAGAAGTCCATACCGAATGTCTGATGACTGTAGCCAAGACTGTGTAAATACTGAAAGTAAACATGTTGGAAAGTCGGGCTGTTTAGTTAAATCGTAGGTGTGCAGGCAAAACGATAATTGTCAGTTAAACTGCACGATATTCAGTTCTGCCTACACACGTACGATATTACTGAACACTTAAACTGTTCAGTTAAAACTGAAGGGGTTTAATGGTCTTTAAGAAAATCAACATACATTGCCCGGCTCTTTATTAATGAAGTAGCTGTTGGCGAAAATATTTCCTCTCGTGAGCAAATCGTAGCGAGTTAATATTTTGAACACCGTAGTTTTCCCGCTGCTATTTAGTCCGGTCAATCCGAAGCATTCCCCTGTATACAATCAAGTTGTAAAGAATTAAAACTTATCAAACCAAAAAGCGAAGAAAAACATATAATGTAAATCTCTTTCTTACCTTTTCTTAGAGAAAAGTTAACGTCTTTCAAACCAAAGAATTTGCATCTAAGCTGTAATAGGTAGACTTTCCAACATCGACTCACAAGCATCGTCTCCTTTATGGTTTCAATTGCTGTTTAAATCAGAAAGACAAGGCAAATGAATACAACACGAGAAAAAGCAAAAGCAATTTATTGGTAATTAATTGATTTATGTAGATGATGGCTACAAGTATGGACAATCTCCCGATGTCTATCGACACAGTCTAGGAACAAATTTCGTTATTTTATGATAAGATTCGTACTTCAAACTAACTCACGCCTTTCAATCGTGGTTCTTACTTGCTCCTTTTCTGCAAAAACATCTGGATTATCATATTTTCTAGTTGGCAGAGGATAGGCGCGCCGTTTTTTCATCTCATTCCATAACTTTTCTAAATGTTGATACTCTAACAGTAAAACAAGAGTCTGCAAATGTTAAGATTACTTTTATGTTAAGGCCATTCGGTTGTAGAAACGTTCCTTCTATATTTCAGCAACAATTTATCTATTAATAGTTAAGGTTTACACTGGTTAATAGAACTTAAGGTGTTGGTGTGATAAAATTGGTGACCATATACTTACAGTGAAAACTATTACTTGAGCAGTATTTATTAAGAGCGGCACACCCATGCCATCCGTCGAGACTCTGTAAGGACTGAACCAGTGACCATACCCCATGGACCTGTCTGAATAAATTTGTAGTTGGCAATTTGCTTTGTGTATTTGTCGTGAGTTTTTGTAGACTTGCAGCAAATTAGGAAAAATAAAAATGAAAATTACCGCAACAAACATCCGAAGGATAATCCAGCGGTCCTTGCGCCTGGCTACAAAACTGGTGGTAATACAGGCACATTTGGTTGTAGCGTGCAGAATTCGTAAGCCTTTTGATCGACAGCACGAATATATACATCGGTATGAACATGCTTAAGTTGTCCACCAACAACAGAGTTCCATGATGCACGCCAAGGCTCTCGTAAGCGAACTTAAGTACATGAGCATACAAACCTGATGTATGGAGATATATTATTTATGTATTTCCTACTAAGATATAATGTTATAAGTGTAGATAACACAATAAGAGTTATTTACCAAAATAAATCAGAAGCAGCAAAACTACCAAACCGATAGTCTTCTCATGGCAGAAATACGTCAGGAAATATACAAATGTGAAAAAGCTCAATCCCGACATGATAAGGGCAAGTAAGTAGGCATCTGAAAAAGACAGAACGAGTTTGGAACTCTTTTCTTCTTGAGGTTGAATTCTCAATAAAAAATTGGAACACGTTTTATATTCTTCATTACTAACTCATTGTTTCGACGTTATCGAGAGTGTCGTCTTTGTCGAGTACTGTGGCGGCGATGATGGTGCCACTGCAGTGTAGCAGGAGATAGTGGCCCATGTTGTAGAGCAGCGTGACCAGCCAGTAGAGCACAGATGGGCAGCCGGCCTTTACGTGCAGGTAGCGAGTGTACGCCATTCGCTCTCGGTACGGCAGCATTATGTCATTCATCGCCGCCGATAATATTACTGGCCATTTAAACAATTGGATAGGTCAGTCGAGTAAGAAAGAAGGATAATTTACCAAAGGATTGATGTTAATATTAGTTTTATACTTAAGTATGATCTTTAAAAAATGTTAAACTAAACTTACTATACACGCTTATAGATGCGAACATGTAACAATTAAGTTCACTTTTCGGCTTTTTCCAGTCAAAGTAGCCGTAGATGACGCGCATTGTGATGAACGGCTCGTAACTAGCACCCAGCCGCTGAGCGGCTATGATGTTGCTAAGCAAGTTTAATCCAACAGACGCTGAATGCTTCACGCTGCTGTCGTAGTTTAGCTTCGCCTGGTGATCGTCCACGTAAACATCGATGATATCTCTGGAGAATGTTCTCTTCTGCGATTTACATTTATCACAATCGCAGTTATCTGCAAAAAACAAACAATCAAAGTGTGATAGCCGAAAGTTGGTTCTAATTTTGCATAAGCTTCCATATCGAGCTTTTAATAAATGGGAGGGGGGGCTCACGTAACTATCATTGTTTTCCTTTGACAGAGCCCAAAATGTATAACGCCAAAAATATACGCACGGTGACCAGTTTGTGCTTTCGCTTGACGCAGTATGAGATGTGGGTAGGCGATCTTTAGTTTATCTATGATGTCGCCGAGGTCGCCACTGCTGCTGATATCATAGGTAGCAACAGGCGCGTCTACTTCATTGTACATGTTCAGGTCCATTTTTAAATAGGCCAGGACATGTGGATTGTTTAACACGTTAGTTAGAAGCAGGCACAGAGCCAAGGGACAAATGAATTGCTGAAACAAGTTTTAAACTAATTAGTATGTTACTTAAGTTCTTTTTGCCAAGTCGCGGGCAATTGTAGTCACTACTAGTACCTTAGGGCAATAAGTGCGCGAAGAGATTTTTTATTTGCGTAAGAATGATATGAATCATTTTTAATATTTACATGATTTTTCATCAATAATTTGAGGTAGGTATTCAATTGGTACAATTTAAAACTTACCAGCAATAAAAACGGTACAAGTTTTGATAGACTAAAGTCAATCTGCCTCCTGAACAATTCTCTCGTCTGGGTCAAAAATACCGTCCATCTCGGGTCAAAACAGAACTCCTCTTAAAATAAACGAAAGATTATTTACTTAAATAGCAATTGCTAGACATCACTGATGATTTTTTTTAATCAAATTTAAACCTTAGAAAAATATATATTTAACTCACCCGATTTTTTTAAAAATTGCACACTTTGGTGAAACGCATCCAAGCAAATATCGCTACACAACCTAAGACACCAAAGTTATTTAAATAGACGGCTCATTTATTATATACATAATAGGAATAAAAATTTATATTTAATTAATCAGCTTTCTTGACCTCAAAGATTTAATCTCTGTCGAAGATAAATAAAGCTTAAAGGTTGAGAACAGCCACGTAATTACCTTAAAAATACAACTGACTCACTTCATAAAAACTTCTTCCATTGTTACAGTGCCAATCCCAATAGATTCTATATCAAGCTTGGATCTGCAGGCTTCAAGCTTATTAAGGAGGCACTCCATGTCAGTTGCGGGGGAGATTTCGTAGACAAGCGTACGCAGAATCTTGTCGCTCAGTTCAGCATCGGGAGACATCTCGCGCATCACTGAACAGATCTTGTGCAGGTCTGGTAGCTGTCGCGTTGTTATTGACACACGAAATCCCGCACCTTGGGGTCAATTGGTTATAATTTGTCAAATGTAACAAAATAGTAAGTTTTAATGATAAATCCGCCGTTTTATATTTTATATTGAGTTCATTAATGAATTACACTATCATGTATATACGTATCAAAGGATCTCATTTGCCTCGTTGACTATTACTAACATATTTACCAATTGCTTTCTTGAGATATTCTGGGGTCGCATAGCATCGTATTATGCCCGAGTGAAGGCCCAGAATGCGATCGGCCAAGATGTCCGCCTCGTCCATGTAGTGCGTCGACATGATTACCGTCCGATGACCTCGGAGTGTCTTGAAATGATCAGTACAAGTAAAAATATTATTAGAATAAGAAAGCTGCCGACATGAATTAAACAATTCAGAAGACAAATTCTGCTCTCACAAAGAGGGTTGGTGGTAAATGCTCACCAACAATATATCCCAGATCTCCCTTCTGGCTTCGACGTCGAGGCCGGAAGTGGGTTCATCCAGCAACAGCAGGTTAGCTTCGCCGCATAGCGTGCAGCCGAACTGCAGTCGCCGCAGCATCCCATGCGACATCTTCTCCGGCGTCCACGTCTCCTTAGAATAAAGGTCCAACTGCTTCATAACTTCTTCCGCGTAATCCTGCGCTTTTTCCATCGAATCACCTCTCATCTGCGCCACATGAAAATATCAACTCTATATTAAAGACTTCTAGAACCTCATTGGTATAATTAAGTTAATCATATCCTAAGTATTTGATAGTCATTAACTAACAGTTTTGAATGCTACTTACCATGCAAAAAAACATTAAATGCTCCCGGACAGTCAAATCAGGGTACAAAGTATTGCTCTGAGGACAAATGGCAACTTTACGTCTCAAGTCTACTTGACGTGTCAATGTATCAAGTCCGTTTATATACACATTTCCTGATGTTTGTCTTAACATTCCTGAAATGAAAGTTGAATTGATAGATAAAGCAACCATCGACTTACAATAAAAAGCACTAGCAGCCAATGACACCATCGAATAATCATTTATTTGGTAATCCAACATATAAGTTAATAAATACCAGTAAATTATTAAAACTTTCGTGAAACATTATACTAAACTGATATATAAACAGGGCTAAACACTCACGTATATTCATCCGGAGGCGGCACCGACTAGTTTACATATCAGTTTAATAAATACCAGTTATAGGTACTAAACATATAATCATAAACTACCTGCAATAATCGATATAAGAGTTGACTTTCCCGCGCCGTTGTGTCCTATAATAACGGTGATCTCCCCCTCGTAGAACCTAGCTGATATATTATCGACAGCGTATATCGTCGCTCCAGTGTTTGTTCTGTACATCTAGAAAAGTGATCTTCTCGTTATAGTTGTAAGACATTAGGTAAAAAAGCAATTAAACCATATTGAATGAAGGCACAAAACAAATAAAACGTCACTCTTCATATCTTACCCTCTATCATTGAAGGAATTCAAGCTAGAGGTCACAATGAAATGGACACTGTAATATATGAATACAATGGAGATTATTACGTTACTTAGTAATAAGCAAAAATATTAACCTTCTGTAGATTAACAATGTCAACCGCTTGAATCGCTGGTTCCGGAGGTTGCTGGAAGAATTTCTCATAGGCGGGGTCTTGATTGATCTTCATTAGATTATCACATTCGGTAATTTGTGGTTTCTCCCAATATCCTTTCTAAAGTAAGTTAAATTCTTTATCTTTTCACCTACAATGCTTGCAACCGAAATTTTGAAACAAGGTTCAATAATATTTTCATTCATTCATTCATTCATTCATTCATTCATAATATTGGGAGTTTTTGGGTTAGGACCAAAAAAGAGTGCATTCATCATTTTGCCTAATTTAGCAAGTAATATTTAATGATAACGTGTACCTGACAAAGAAAGTGCCAAGGTCTTTGAATACCGAACTTCCTCGGCCTTACAAGCTCCAAGTAAAAGGTGAGTAAAAAGCACATGATAATTTGTAGAAATTGCATGATGAAAGAAAGTCGAATGCTGCCACTCCTGCTACCGTCGTCGAAGCGGTGAAACTCTCCGGACCAAGTGGAAAAATCAATTCCTACACCTAAAATTTGATTAACATTCTTAATACTTGAAATTTTACCCACTCGTCAATACGTTCGAAAATGAATTGGCCATGCACAAAAAACCAGTGGACTATACGCAGCTAGAAACTTATAATTATTAAAAAAGGCTGGAAATTATTTATAGATTTATGGAAGTGATTGTGATGTAACAGAAATGTAACGAATTCTTACCTAATTCACTAGCTACGAATATCTGATGAATAAACCAGATGAATGGAGCGTGAGGCAACAATCCTTTTAGGATCAATCCTATAATAGTAAAGCTTCCAACTTCAATGATAATGGCAGGGAACCACGTGGCGAGGTACACTAACATTGATATAGATACTGTGTACCAAACTGAAACAAATACAATAAAATACAAAAGAGTAAGCAAAGGTTACTTACAGTAGCTTAGTGCAAATTTCTCAGACTTAAGTTAAACACTAGCAGTAATTATTCTATATTATATATATCTCACTGGTTTTGGTGATGTAGCTGAGGACGAAAGCGAATGCGATTACTGTCATGTAGTGAAGGAACCAGCCGGTGAATGTGATGAAGGGGTTTGCCTCGATGTCCAGCAGTTGGCATACTATACTACTGCCCACACCCATCATTAGCGACGGTGGAAATGAATTCACTAATTGCGATAGACATATCATTAACGACGATGCCCCAGCCATCTCAGAGATCTCCTGCAAGATGATGAAGTTATCAAAATATTTATTTTGGTAATTTATGGAATCACAAGAACTCCTCCATCAAACATATCTTTCTCGTTTGGAGTCAATTGGAAAAATGCTATCTTGATAACCTCTAACCTGAGTATTTTAATCATATACGTATCATTTAATTTCATAAGTGGAGTCTGCAGAGGATACGGTAATGGAAAATAAAGTCGAGAGCAACAAGTTAAAGAATAGCAGGGAGGGTTATAGGGCATTAAGTCCTGTTACATTTTGCATTGAGTCTACGAGAAGGATAACTTTTGGTATCCGGATCTATGAGACATGTTTAATTGTAAGAAATATATCGGACTAGATTACCTGGATTCCTGTTGTTTTGTCTTCGTTCATTCGCAGCATGATTTGTGTGAAGGAAAATATGGGGGCAATAAAAGTGACTGCGATCAAGGAAAAGAATAAGATATCGGATAATGTACGATCAAGGGCTAGTTGGTGAACATTACTCCTCAGTTCCTTCATTGTTATATTCTGAAACCACAGTAGCTAACTATATTAACTTACTGAAAGTTGAAGCAACAAACATAATGGTTAAAGGTATAGACTAGCGACTAGGAGGTTGTGGATTCCACTCTGTTATTATCGTAATCCTAAAGTTTAGTGGAATGATGAGAAAACGTATTAAGCTATTAATAAACTACATTTTATTCTAAATAAAAGAAATGAAGGAACGAATGATTATTGTAGACACACCTGCAAATCATCATCTGTGTTGGCCTTTATTTTTATAAAGCTTGAATCTATAGCCCATTGAACCCGGAGGAATGATTCGCTTAGTTCATCTGGAAATAACAATTAAATTTAATAATTATGTACACGAAATGTGACCTAAAAATAATGTGGATCGAGTCTGTGTATTACGTTTTCATCAATATCATATTTAATCAGAATTTCATAAATTCCTGTTGTTCTTTGTTTTAATTTAAGTAGGGATCCTGATCCCTCATTCTTTGATTAGATGCCTATCATAAGTACAATTTGCACCATTTCTCATCGATGGATTTAAATTGGCAGCCTATTACGTAAATAAAGGACAAGTATTTGAAGAAATATACTCAAAGAACAAACTTACCTAAATGTTCGTAATCCCTTCTCCTTGTCATGACTGTGAGGTGATGCGGATTTCTTAAATGTATTGTATAATTAAGATAATCCGGTAAATATTCACCATCTAGATTCTAGAAGGCAAATGATTATTCAATAAAAAACTAAGCTAGATTATGTGATCCTTAAAAGCGAATCAAAAGTAGCGCGGTTTCATGAAGCATTGATGAAATTGAAGATCTATAAAGTCGAGATGTAATAAACAATGTTGGTATGACGGATGCTCAAAGATTTAGTACTTAATTTGTAACACCCTGTTTATAAAACATAATGTACCTCAAAAACCACAAGACCATCGACGGACTGCAATAGATTCAGTTCTTCTTCTGATTTTATTTCGTGCGATCTCATGTAACTGTGCTCCATTTTATCTGTTTCATAATTTTTATCATTAACCTAATTTACTTTTTAAAAACCTAAAACTTTAAATATTCTGGTTGGCCATACCTGGAATAGGTTCGTATGGAGGTATGTACAGGGTGTCCGAAACTTTTTCTATAAGCCTGCTAGTCAGTTCCGTGTTCGGTGTGTACACAAGATGCGGCGCCTGCAATACACAAATTGCTTGCTTACATTCTTTAATTTACAATTACTTTTATTCTATTTATACATTATCGTGAACCGTTGCGCGGTTAGTCATGCCAGCAGAAAAGGAGCTACGAATTGCTTCTCACAAGTCCACCATTTTAACCATAATTTTTTTTAACATTTTAGAATGATCTTTTATTTGTATTAAGTATAAAAAAGCGGTCCTCTATGAGGACTGAGGAAAGGGATACAAAAAAAACCACAATTCGTAGAAATAAGATAACAACGCACCCAGAGTGAAATTAAACACGAATTTGATACTTGAAAACAAGCGACCGGCCCATTGTATCACCGATCAATCACATAATAAGTAAAACGATGTTCATGTTTTTGGTGATTTGACGCAGTGTCTCTTACCGTTGGTGGAGATCTGAGAGCATTGTCTTGTATTGTCGTAGTAACGTTGCGAAATCCAATCAGAGGTAATAACAGGAAGAGTGGAGTGAACAACTCCAATATTGTCATGCACATGTGTCGCTTTCTTATTATGTAATGCTTCCACATTAAAACTGTAAATACATTCATTCTGAGTAACTATGTCCGGAATATGTTTTTTAAATTTTGAATGATTGTTGGCATCAAATATAATGCTTTATCGTAATTTTTATATCATAACTCCTCTGTGTTGTATTTATAGACACTATATTGACAGTGACGTGATATTAAAAAAGATTTAATTTAAGCAATGATAGAAGTAAAACCTCTGAGAGGTTGTTTTAACCGAATTTGACGAAACATCTGTACAGAAGACATCTCTTTCATTCTCATGTTGTGGAAATAGAGATAGCTATATGTTTCTGTCAGGCGTTTCAACAGTGTAAACTGTAAGTCTGTCGACAAATATTGTTTAAAAAAATTACACTCACATCAATCTGACAGCTAGCTGTAATAAGAAGCAAAATAAGGATAGTAGTTTAAATTAAGTAAAGGATTTATTAAATAGGAAAATGGCACGTAAAGGACAAGTATCTATACAAGATACTGTAGAAACGAACGAGGAGTTCCAGGAGTATTTGTTAGAACATATGGATCAGCTTATATGTATGTTTTCATAACAAGATGACAGTATAAATTCGAGTTTTCATTGTGGAAAACGTTTGGACAAAAACGTATTCTCATCCCTCTCTCATTCTCTTGGAGAGAGAAAGATGAAACTAGGCTTTTGTATGTTTTCGGTTGTAGAAACTCATGGTAATCTATATATAAGATAGTGGTACAGAGCCAAACCTTGCTAAATCTTTTAGATTTTTTATAACTTCTTTGTCTTTCTATTTTACGAGTGCCATGTTCTTATTTCCTAAGGCCTGGCCTAATCACCCTTAACTTAGGGTAGGCTCCGAGCCCCTCTGTGGGGACGTATAGTGAGCTGATGATGATGTTTGCATTTAGAATTTGCGTATGTGCACCTACCAAATTTTTGTTAAATACGGTTTTGTTCATCACACAATTATTCATTTGATGTTTGCTTCAGGTATGGAAGTGTACTCAGACTTCTGCGGCCCATGCCTGGCCACCAATAATGCTATCAGGAAGGGCAAGCTAGAAATAGGCCAAGATAGGATAGCTATGGGAAAGGTATTAAAATATTTTTCGTCTTTTTGTGAAATTGAGACATATTATTGTCAAGTAACCTCTACTGTGAGCAATTAAGTCCCCTAATATATATATTTTTTAGGCATTGGCTGACCAAATAGATGTCTTAGTAAGGTTTAGAGGCAAGAGCGAACCAGTCTTTCTTTTTATAGTTGTAAGTATAAATCATGAGATATAAATTATCCGATATGGGGCAGTCAGAAAAAAAAGTTTGCAGGCAAAGTGCGTGTCTGTGCATGGAACAGTGTTTGTTAATATTTTACCCAAAGATTTTTAGCGCCCCCAAGGTACATGCTATATTCTTCGTTTCTTAGGCGCGTGTTATTGCCTTTAGGGTTAGCAACCTGGCCGCGGACGAGAGCGAAAGCGTGCCCGTGGTCCCGTCCCGATGCGTTGGAGGAACAGAGGGGTTTAGTGGGTATGCCTCCGCTATGGAGGAGAATCCCACATAACTACCGCGTCCCCCCTGGGGCGCGGAGTATGCATAAAGCATTCCCCTCTAAAAAAAAAAGGGTTAGCAACCTATATGAATTTCGCAGAAGGGTAAGCTGACGCGGGCTATGTTCGGCGCAAACGGCATCGAGCTCTGCCGAATCATCGAGGAGGAGCTCGCCTTCATGAAGCAGGAGTTGGAGACCGGCATAGAGCGACCCAAGCAGCCCATTGAAGAACTTCTGCCTGAAGAGTCTGTACGTTATACAATACTCTTAAAAAGGAATTGCAAATTTTGTGGAAAAATTTTCTGAGCTGACAAAATCTACAATCTACAAAGAAGAGCGTTAAATGCAACCAGGGTATGACAATAGGTTTACTCATTTTTAGAAATATTTTAAACAACTGTAATTTAACACAGGAAAAGATAGAAATGGAATTAAAGCAAGAAGAAGAAGCACATCAGGCGAGAGAACGTATACGCATCCTAACGCTGGCCGCCCGCAAGAAGAGAGTTGCCGAGAGGATGGCCAAGGACCTCACGCAGCTCAACTACATCATATACTGGCCACACTGCCACCAAGCGCATGTCGATCTTTACGAGAAATGGGATCTTATTAGTACGTTTTCAGTTTATGATATCTGTAAAGAGGAGATGCCAATATTGAAAGAATACTCTATCGAAAAAATAAAATTGCTTTCCTACTGGAAGATATTTCTAGGTTTTAGCTAGGTTATGTATGAATTATTAGTAAATCTATGAATACATATCAGACATCCAGGTGGGCGCTAAGGAGACTATACAGCTGACGGAGGAGATGGTGCCCGAGGCGTTGTACATGAGCGACGTGGAGCCGAACGAGGCCTGTGTGCACGCTCTGCTCTCCGGCGAGGTGCTCGTCGTGCTCTTCAAAATGTTTGACACAGATACAAGGAACTTTGTCAGTACGTGATTTATTGATGATGTACCTACTATTACCCAATACATGAACACTCTGATCTACAGAAGACATAATACAAAATTTGTTGACAAGTAATTACGAGGATAATGACTTATACATATTAGCTAGTCTCAAAATGTGAAGTGAACGAATGAAAACTGTTAAATTGCTAGTAATGACAATGTATTTCTAAAGAGCTACTCCGATACACGTTGTACGAGGAGATTCCGGTACCGAAGGAAGATGTGCCGCCGGAGAAGCAGGTGCCGCTAGTGCCAGCCTATGAACGCTATGCCGCCGTCAGCAAGACAGCGCGTGAGGTGCGTCGACAGCGCTACGAGGCCAAGCTCGAGAAACTGGTAAGTCACAACAGTGGTCTTAGATAACTATGATATACTCTACAAAACAACTTTATTTTTTATGTACAATATTTAAGCGTTTAGAAAAAGAAGAACAGGAAAGATTAGCAGCAGAGCAAGCACGGCTAGCCCGAGAGGCAGAAGAGGAGAGATTGTTCCAGGAGAAGAAGCGGAAGGAAGAGGAGAGGATGGCTAGGATACAAGCTGGGGTAAGTCGCCTAACAACATTCAATATAACTACGCATTACGTAAATAAATACAAGAGGTGGTGCCAGTGGAGATAGACTTGGTGACGTGTGGTGGACGTTGATAAAAAAGTCCAAATTTCGAACTGTTAAAATTGGTTAAAAATAAAAGGACCCTTGTAACTTGACAGTTGCCTGCTGAGCCTGAACCGGAACCGGGCGAGGAAGAGGTAGAAGGGGAAGGTGTTGGAGAAGAAATCGTTGAGGAAGAAGCTCCGGAGGTTGTGGAAGAAGTAAATAAGATTTTATTTATTTTTTGTAGTCAAACTTATGTAAGAAATGGAAATAGAAAAGGCAAATTATTTTCAAAACTTTAGAAATAGATACGATTTAATTGTCTACCGGTTATTGCGTTCAGAAATCAAGTATAGATTTTTCTATCTCCAGGAGCAAGAAGACCATGAGAAGGTGGTGGAAGAAGAGGAGGTTTTCCACTCCGATGTGTCGGTGGAGGGAGAGGACTACATTCCTCCGGGAGGACTGTTCGTGCCGGGACTATACGCGCCACCTAACGAACTGGCAAAAGCTAATGGACTTGCTTTCTTTTTTCCTAAAGTAATTTCTGCGTGCATAATTAATAGAATGTAGAGACTAATTAACACTGGACTTTAAACTAACCTCAGTTTAGTTATTCTGCGTCTCCTTCATTTAATGACATAATAACTTTGTTGCTTGTGTTCTTTCATATGTAGGTGGTGCAGCAGATAACTACGCTGGAGTCGGAACATCTGCCGCCGCACGTGCTAGTTATGTTCTCTGTGGACAAGCGGCACGAGGTAAAAGATGCCATGAAGCAGTTCCCAGGAGATATCATACAGGTCATTTCACAGATATCAACGTGTAATCAATTCTAAAATCTTTGATTACTTATTTCATTCGTTACTTATTTACATAAATTTGACTCAACTAGAGTAGCATCAGCAACTTTAGATCCTGCACGAATGATTCCCTTGGTCGGTAGAATATCACGACCAAGCCGAAGATAAGCGTAAAGTCGAAGTAATTTCGCCTTTCGTCTGTTGAATGTTTGTTGTTATAATATTTATAACCTAATTTATTAATATAACTAGAACAGATGATTTAAATTGTTTTATAGGCTGGTATTTTTATGGGAGAAGACCCTTACGCTATGGAGCACGTCGCATTCACCATAAAGCAGTACGACCAGTTGACGAGGCTGAGGAAACAGTAAGTTTTTACAGTTTATTTGCCGTTTAATTCTTTCGGCGGTTCAAGGTCACTTAGACCGCTGAACTTGCAATAGCCGCAAATAGGAGTAGCTAGTGATGTAACTAATAATTGTTACTACATTAACACGTTCAATGCTAATACGATTTTATTGGAAATCTTAGCAGTGAATGTGTTAAAAAGCTACAATTTATCACCAACAGTCGTGACCGTTTAGCGCTGATGGTCTCTCGGAAGCGTAGCAATGCTCTTCTGACCCTGGCGGGGCTGAACCCGTGTTATATAAGCAGCGATTTAGAGTCTGGCGAGAGAGACTGCCTGGCAATGTTCCCTGTGGGCTACGGTGATGAATATGTTGAGGAGGAGAGTGTCGTCGAAGAGGAACAGGTTGTGGTAAGGATTTCGTTTCAACTACTCTTGTTACTTAAGCATTTTAGTCTTGGTCTAGGACCTTTTTATTAAGAACGTAGTTTGCTTTGGACAGTATTAAAATGAATTGTCATTTGGATTAATAAGGTGTTTAGTTCTCTTAGAAAACGTAAATCTGATTTTATATTATGATATTAAAGTGCTCTAAATTTATCCTTCACACAGTTACAGTTTTTCATTGATGTTTGTTGAGAGATATTTATCTTTTAATTTTGAAATATTTAACAGGAAGTGATACCACCATCTGAACCGGAACCGGAACCAGAGCCAGATGCGGGACCTGAACCTGATGTATGTTTTAAAAGTTTTGATTATTCTTTGATTTTTTACAAGATGAGCAAATATTATTATATAAAAATTGTTTTTTTTTCAGCATGAAGACGATGACGAAGAGGATCACGGTGACGATTGAAATTATTGATGTAACGAATTTCATTTATTCATTAAAAATGTTACTTGACGTATTTGTACCTATTTTTAATTACGTTAATACTTCATTATGTTTATACTAGTTGTTGCCCGCAACTCTGTCCGCACGGAGTGAACAAAAAAAAATTAGTAGTCTATGTTTTCTTCCAGGCTATGTTCTACATATATGCCAAATTTTTAGTAAAATCCGTGCAGTTGTTCTAGAGATACCTTCTAACAAACATCCATCTAACCAGTGGCATTTATATTATTGGTAAGATTGAGTTCAAGTAGCAATATTGTGTCCAAATTATTGGCATATAAGACGACTTTAAATAAATAAAACAACAAAATAGCTCAAGCAATGATTTTTATTTTGTAAAACACACAACAAATAACAATTATCTCAATTGTTTTTATTTTAAGGAATGGCTTGGGAATGTAAAACTTAAAATTAATATTTAATATAATACTTTTATTTAGTACATTTGTAAACATTTTGAAGCTGATACTGATAACGATACACTTAAATATTAAATAAATAATAAACTATAATATTTTAATTATCAAAGCATCATAATGGTCGTAAAAATCTTAAGGTCTCTCTCTGGTTTAAAAAGTTAATCTCACATAAACGTATTTTCTTAAGCTAAGGATCTGTTTCGCAATGTCTAAGTAAAGTGCTGAAATAACAAACAAACTAATTGACACATAATACTTCGTCTCAGTCTAAAAATAGTTTGTGTTTGACAGCGTATTTAGACACTGGCTGGCGGCCGCAATTCCATCAGCGCGGAATTAAAAAAAAAATTGTAGTCTATGCCTTCTTATGTTATTATATTATGACTATGTTCTACATCAATGTCAAATTTCAGCGGGAACCACGCAGCCGTTCTGGATATACCTTCAAACAAACATCCATCTAAACATTCGCATTTATAATATTAGTAAGATTGTGAAAGACCAACGATTACTTTATTTGACCAATAAGTTCCAAGTAGCTTATTCTTCTTCTGTAAGATGTGAAACGCGAACAATTTTGCTATAAAGTATTGTGTCGGTTAATTTATTTCTTAGTAAGTTATCCAGCACTTTACTTATACATTGTGAAATTTTATATACAAAATAGCATTTTTAATATTATTTAACACCTCGATGAAATGGCGGGAAATCATAGATGGGCAATTTTTTTTCGACCGATAAATCTATTTTTTTAAAGATTGTATGATTTAGCTTTGGTTTTGAATAATACGTTATCAAAAAATTCTCTTGCACTTCTATTTTCCCTTAATTTGATCTATGAAAATACAATAATAGAACTATTTTTATTCTAAGTCCTAATAGAACCATCTTGATAATTCAGTGAGATGTTAAATTATTTTAATAGAATAATACGTATAAAGTTTTATGAGCAAAAGTTGCGATTGAGCTCACAATTACTGAATACATTAAAATATACACTTTATAAACATCGCAATAAGATTAATTTTACAATAATTATGCCAAATCACAAGCAGAGGGCGTAGCACGAAGATTTGCAAGAAAGTATTCGTAATTTCATTTACCGCCGAAAATTTGTATTACATTCATATCGGGCGTTAAGTACTCATGCAAATTTTGCCATTATTTGTCAAAGAAATTACGAAAACGCATATCGCAAATATTCATGATAGACCCTTAGATATAGTGTAATATAAGAGTGTAGAGTGTAAATGTCTCATTCGCACCGAATATACGGAAAACCATAGCATTTAAATAAGTTATTGAATTCATTTACTTATAGTAATTTATACGTTTTTATGTAACTAAACATGAGATCTTTTATTTTTTCTTTTAGTGTATCATGTTACGTATTTGTGTTTGTTAGGCGCTAAGGTAAATTTTGAGGTTAGAAAAATTATAATTTATATTTTTACAAAGGTAATAATAACATACATATATCCGTGTTAAGTTCACTTATATACAACTGTAAGGGTAAATAGTAATTCTATTTATTCAAATCTCTACTAACAGAATGACAGAAAAGCATAACCTAAAATTTTATTTTATTATCGTCCTTATAATGGCAAATCCATGTATTCTGTATCAGAACTCAATGATATTTTACGTGCGATAAAAAGCGAATGCAATAAGGTCCAATTTCCCGTGCACTTGATTTACAATTAATCTACGCCTATCGTTATCTATAAGTGATGTTATTAAATGATAAAATATCAAAAGTTGCAGCTGAAGTAAAACTGGCAATAAATTCACTACAGAATTAAAATAATCAATTCTAGTTTATTAAGACAATAAAACAACATCACAGTGGAAAAGGAACCTAATATTATAGATGACGTGGAGATTATTGTTACTCTGCATTGGGGTATTTCCCTCGGCTTTGTGAACGAGGAAATTTATATGTATGTTTAGGAATGACATGCCTTTCAATATTTTTGTGGACTATAGATTTTAATACCGTTTCCATAACAGCATGCATTATTTACAAAATTTCGATATTTCTCTATAAATTTTGACATTTACACAATGTTTTTTTTTTAATCAACTTGTACAATGCTTGCAATAATCTTTGTTGTTAGGAAAATTAAAAAAAAATGACTACAGATTATCTTATATTATATGTTGTTTTTGCGCGCAAATTAATATTACTTTTGTCGACGTCTCTTAACGATAGGTAAGTAACAAATACAATTTTTTTAGACAACAACCGTTAAAGAATATGTCAAACAATTAATCGTTGCGATGAAAAGATATCAAAAGTTGATTGCAAATATAAAATTATGATAATTTTGTTTTCAATATACTTATTTATGCAATATTTTTATCAATTTTATTGTAAGATTAAGGTTTAATTTAATATACATTTGGGACTTTGTCTTTATTTGACTTATTTTATTACGTTACAAATGTAACACGGACTGAGGTTATCGCTCTTTGTTTCTACACATTCGATAAAACGGTAGAAGCATTAGTACAAGTTGGTTGTTGGATTTATTTTTAGTAATTAATTGAAGATAATATTATTAGAAAGAGAATATCACAGTAGCATTATTATACGTTTTTGTAAAAAAATGGCGACGTCGAAATTTATTTTTAATCATGGAATATACTGTAGCTATGTCGCTGTCTGTACAAAGAATGGTTGAATCGTATGCGGTCGGGGGAGTCGCATACCATACGAGTCCTGCGTTTTTATGTTGCCCTAGTACAATTAATACTTTTTCTCACAATTTACCGTAGCGTCTTAACACCTGTAACGTTGAGCTTACACTGTCGAAACTGCAACATTATTATTTCAATTTTCCAAGATGATTATGTTTTTGTGTGAGTGTTTTGACAATGGAAACCCACGTATTTATACCGATATGTTTGATTCTTTGGCTAGTAAAGTTATGGCAAGCCGTGGAAGTCGAAATCCGTGTATAGTTGTTCCACTCTTTGGTATACCTCGTCACAAGATTGTAGAGTTTGTGGCAGTATGGTCATCGCTTCAGTTAACCTATCCTCGGTACCGAAGATCTGAAAATGTGGGTTTGAATAAAGAACATTTTGCGAGCAAACGAGATCATGTAACTTTATCTCTCTCGCTCACTCAATAGTTTAGCGCTTTGGTCGGTCTTAAACCCTTTTTCTACTTAGCGAGTTGCGTGACTGGCCGTGGAAGGCGCTGCCTTTCTAGTGGAAATGTTACATACTAAAGATCAGTCTTTCCCAAAGTGGGCGATAACACCCCCTTGTGGGTGCTGCAGGCCTCAAGTTGCGGGTTATAGTAAAAGTTTCGTTTAGAATTCACCATTAATATACATATATAGGTCACAATAATTAATTAATTTAATTTGAAGTTATAGTGGTTTTTAAATATGTGAAAATATGAGGGCGTCAAAAAATATTTATTCTCAAAGTGGGCAGTAGACAAAATAAGTTTGGGAACCACTGCTATAGATGGAAAGCAGTCGAACGTAGCTAGTGGAAAAGGGGGCTAATCGACAACGCTGTTAATTATTATCACGATCAATTCTGAACATGGAAACAATGCTATTTGATTAAAGTATTATAAATTCATCTAATTGGAAACAAGAATGTAATTACAAACTTTATCTGACTTATTTTGCGCCCACTGAGCGTTTGGACTTGTGAAAAATAGTATAGATTACTACATTCGTTATTTGAAATCGTATTACGATATTGTTCTTTTCAATTTAAAACAAAGGAGTAAATGAGTTAACAAGGCGTACGGTCTATGTAAATAAAAGTACCAAGATAGAAACAGACGCGCGTTCATTATAAAACAATGCTGTACACTAACACAATAAATTACGAATGTACAATGCAGTGGAAAATGGTTAGCAATGTAAATGATTTTACCTTGATATGGACATTGATACTTTGTATTAAATTTTTATAGACTACTAGCTGTCGCCCGCGTTTCTGTCTATGCGGAATTAAAAAAAGCATATATGTTCTTTCAGACTATGTTCTACATCTATGCTAAATTACAGCTGGATCTGATCAGCCGTTCTGGAGATATCTTCAAACATTTACCCATTCATCCATGTAAACATTGCATTTATAATATTAAGTAATAGTTTTGCAAAACACAGCAGATATTACGAAATAGAAGTGTAATGTGTAATGTGAGTGTAAATGAGTTCAATACTATTTAACTGTGGGTTTCTAAGACCAAAATACCCATTTAAAACATATTGTTAACTCTGTTTTGTTAAAAATAATAATGATATGTTTTACACAGAGATTTTGGTCTCAGGAACCAACTGTTAGAATTATAGTAAAATATGTAAGAAATTCAAAGATATGTGTAAAGTCAACCAACCTGCACTTGGCCAGCGTGGTTGACTATGGCCTAATCACTGTTAACTTAGGGTAGGCTCCGAGCCCCTCGGTGGGGAAGTATAGTGAGCTGATGATGTCACATGTAACTTATTAAATGAATTTAGAAATTATAACTAAATAAGTCACAATCAGTAGAAAATAATTGATACATTAAATTTTATTATCCATATTTTTTTGATATCTGATAAAAAAGCTGTCATTTTAATGATAAAGAAAATTATTGCTTGTTATGTTAATGATATGTATTATAATAATTTTTTTATATCATTACAATGCATTTTCCTTTATATATTTTAAAAAGTAAGACTGAGTAGAATTTAGTTTTTAAAATAAATCAATCATAACCATATTTGCAATATCTATATATATAAAAGAAAGTCGTGTTAGTTACACTATTTATAACTCAAGAATGGTTTTACCGATATGGTTGAAAATTGGTGAGGAGGTAGCTTAGAGCCAGGAGACGCACATATGATACTATTTTTTCTTTTTTTTCGAATTTATGCCTTGAAGAGCTGCTTTTTATTTAACTTATCTATATATTAAGATTTTGTAAATATCCATGTGGAAGGAGTCGCAGGCGAGAGCTAGTTAATTATATATAATAAATTTGTAGCCAGTTATAAATACAACTTTGGTGGGTAAGGAATGGAATTTACTTAGCTGGAGCTGCGGTTATTCTGGCAGGAAATATAATCTACAGTCATAGAAAATTACATAAAAGAAAAAAATGACAAGACAGCAGTACCTTTATGATCTTATGGATCCTTTTAACATCATAATTTTAGCTAGTGAGCATTATAATTTATGTCAACCGTGGTATCTTTGTCAGTTTTTGTATTTAAAAAAAACTAACCTTTTTCAATAAGTCTGGTCTGGTGGGTAGTGCATGCATTGCCAGTGTTGCTGCTTTCCTGATATACCAAGGATGGAATTCAGCCAATGTCTCATTGTATGAACACTGGCATGTTGTACATGTGTTAACTGTATCATCCGAATCACTTAGACGCTTCAGAAATAATCTGATGAAATCTGAAAGTTGATATCTTTTAGTGATAATAATATACAAAGATCTTTGACCACAATTTAATCACAATTACAATAAGCATTTCATAGACTTAACAGAACATAGTTAAAAATGATACATTTTTTCATAAATCAAATTTCTTTGATATGAAAAAAAATATCTGATGGCAGTTTCTTTATTACTAATCTGAGATTTACACATACCTAATCCTCTATGTAATCGTAGCATTGTCCTTGAACCAGAAACAAAACCATTCTTTTCATGCAAGCAAGTCTCTTTTTCGTACTTCATCATTTTCTTGAAGGACTCGTAATAAATAGCATCGTCACCTTCTCTATGTTTTTCCATCACCTTTATTTTGCTCTTTACATCACTACTCACAAAAGAGAACACTGACCCGATCAAGTTTAAGAACCTAAATAAGGGACAAACAATTAAAATACAGAACATATGGATCACAAATAAACACATATTTTCTTACGCTCACTTCACAAGCTCATTGTATCCGTCAATATAAGCCTCTATCACTACATCGTCTTCTTCTTTTAGACTTCTTTGGAAGCTCTGATGAACGTAATGCAAATCTAAGGTATTTTCATTAGACATTTCTTTTAAAATCTACTTTTTTAAATGGTCTAAAATTGGGTTAACACCCTGTCCACAGTCTTTTTACTTTCAAACTGACACGACCATACTGTTCCGTTCCAATTGTGTTTGACATTGACATATGCTGATAGACTGATAACCTGATAACAGTAACAAGTTGTCTCAACGTCATCCAGTAGCAGTAAGTGGATGAAAAGGAACGTCGTAATAATAAAGAACTATAAAAGTAAAGTTTGGTAAAGTTTACTAAATTAAAACTATAAAAATATTTAGGTTTAAAGCTGAGTTCGATTTAAATTAAGAGTTATTGATTAAGATGGGTTAAATTTATGTACAATCAAATTATCAGCGCATGCTTTTCTGAAAAATATGACTTTTCAGCTCAATGTAGACAATGAAGTAGATGTAAAAGTTCATAATATTGATAGGCCTACTTACTACGTTTCATGTATAACATAAAATGCAACAGAATTTTTGCAAAAGAATTGTGTTTAATGATAATTTGCATGGAAAGGAACAAAAGTAAACGTCAAATATCAAACAAATATCAAATGTCAGCGTTAATTTAAGCTATCATCTGTCATCTGTCAATTTCCAGTGTTTGCAAGAAATAGAGGGTGGAAAAGTAATTTTTTTCTCCAAACAATTTTGTTGATAACACCTTCATGTCGTTTGTTTATCGAACAGCTCGCAATTGACGGGAAGTAAAGTGGCACTTATTGCAATAACATAAACGCTGGGTGGATACCACATTCCTCATTGGGTAAAATTTTGCGTTTTATTTTTAGTTGTCTAAGGAAATAGTTTATATGGTTTGGTATGCTTTTTAATAAATATATAATTAATCTCCTACATCAAACATTTTAGATGATAAAAATGGCAACTAATTCGAACTTGGTAAATAATGATGATGACTCGTTCATCATTTTGGGTACATCACCAGGGACAAGTCTGGATCTGAGGTGTAACGGTGTGGAAAACGGTGATGCATTAGACAAGAAGCAGATTGAAGATGCATTGAAGGATATACCCCCTGAAGCATCAATGGCTTTCAAGGCATACTTTCACATTGGTGACACAGTAAGTAAATGTGATTTTTCTGCTATTATTCTAATATTATAAAAGAACAAACAAGTAGGAATATTAGAAAATATGTAGATGCATTGCTGGCCTTTTAGAAAACAGTATAGATGCTTTCTAAAGGACCTTTAATCTGTTCAGTTCAGAAGTACCATTGAGAATGACCTTAAGAGCTATCTATATTGTATGTTATGTACGTAAAAGTAGTAAAAAAATATCAAGGAAGTAATTTATATACTATATGCTTAGGGAATATGTTGCAGGAGTAATATTGTAAAGAAAATTACAGTGATGGTAACTTTCATCAGACCATCCCAGAAAGGTCATAGTAGTACAGTAGTAGACTATATTTCAATAAATTTGACTGCAACTTAAATATTTATATTTATGTAGAAATGAGGTCAAATAGTAACATATTATTGTTCTTATCTATATACAAACAAAATATACATATGATAAGTTTCATGTTGACAAATGACTCATCAAAAATCTCTTTTGTGAATCTATTAAATGTATTTAATCAGCATCACATCATCAGCTCACTATACGTCCCCACCGAGGGGCTCGGAGCCTACCCTAAGTTAAGGGTGATTAAGCCATACTCCACCACCCTGGCCAAGTGCGGGTTGGTTGACTTCACACATATCATTGAATTACTTCTCAGATATGTGCAGGTTGCATAACGATGTTTTCCTTCACCGTAAGAACGTAATCAGCATATACTCTTAGTATTTTTATATTTTTATTGCTTTTAACCATCCATGTATGAAAAAAAATTACAACATATTTTAATCCTTTATATTCTATTTGAGAAATTTAATATTTTATGTATTTCAACTACCATTAAATTAGATTAAATGTTAATTATGAATGAATGATTTATAAATCAATCCATTGCTAAATCCATAGTGAGAACTAACCAAAAAGATCTATTGTGTATATTGTAAACTGATATATAAACACGGCGGCCCGTCGCTCAGCGTGAGCGTCGGGCCGCGTCCGCGAAATAATTCCCGCACCACTCATCCTGATGAAGGGCCCCCGATGGGCTCGAACTAGTCGGTGCCGCCACCGGACGAATATACGTGAGTGTTTAGCCGTGTTTATATATCAGTTTAGTATAATGTCTCATGAAAGTTTGAATAATTTAATGTGTATATTGTCTTTTTGTTTGCATTTCAATAACTGACAATCTGATAGTGATTTCAGATTAGAACAGCTGTGATTTTACACGTCCAAGGGACTTTACCGTATAACGGTAATTTCCTTCGTGCAGAACAATTTGTGTTCTATGTAAAGGGTATATGGACTTGTTTGCATTAACCTTTATGGACACGGGATGACTATATTTACTTATTTTACACAATTTCAGTGTAGTAAAGTTCTTGGGTAAAAGAGGTTTTTCATAAAGACATTGTACAAAATAGACTCGGTTATTTGTAAGGCCCTTCGTACATAAGGCTACCTAAATCTTCGATACTATGACATGACATGTAAATTCGCGTCGACGATTCAACTATACGAATCGCGCTCAACGCCATACATACGATACCAGAATAGAGAAATAGTATCGAAGATTTACGTAGTCTGTTGTCCGAAGGGTCTCTGAATATTGTTGTATGTAACAATTACTATATAAGAAATATTTACCATTGTCAACTTCAAAGAAATGCAGTTGATGACGTGGTTATTTGTTACTGTCGCTGTTAGTTTTTAAGTGTAGGTATTAAAGCGGTAAGTTCCCGTGGTTACACTAAATATAGGGTTATCAACGCCACCCTTTTCAAAAAAAATTATTTCTGAAAAAATAGTTCGATTTTTTTAAGTTAGAGTATAATTAATAGTAAAGTTATTAGTTCTAGTGTTTAATATATTTGATTTAACCGTGTATTCGCACTGTAGAAACAAAAGCTGAGAAACATATTTTATGAGAATATTTTGATGTAATAAAGTGTTTAAATCATTTATCTCTTGCATAAAATCGCGAAAAACAAATTGAATCAAGTTGACAAATATGATGATAAAATGATTAATTTATTTCATTGTTGACACAATCTTGACATTGAAAATGAAATTTATTGCCTTATAACTAAAGTTTATTATTCAATACCTTATAAATAACATTTAGCTACTCGAGATTCGACCGTAAAATAATTGTTAATACAAACAGAGCTTTAACAACTTTTGTTTTGTTTATTTTTAAACGAAGGACAAGTTTGCTTTTTTACTTTCTACTATTACGTTTGTTATGACATAATGTAACAAACATATAATAATATGAAAAAAAATAACATTGTCGGTTTGTTGGTAAAGAAATGTGAGGTGACAACCCTATATATTCCACAGTAGTAGTCGTTTCCTAGTGTAGTAATTCCTTTGCCACCGTTTACTTCTAAAAGTGCACATCTTTCAAATACGATACTTGCGATTGGCTAAATGTGCAGTGCGAACAGTAAACAAATTCTATTAATTGTTTTACTACAGCCCTCTCCAGGCAGTATGATGATTGCGAGCACAATAGTAACAGAAGACAGGAGTACAGAGGAGCTGCAGAAGCGGTTCGGTGAACTCCTGGACGAGAACCTGGTACTCAAAGAGACCCTGAAACAGAACAACGAGTCTCTGAAGGAACAGCTGGACTTAATATCCTCTTGTCAAGACGACATGTTAAACACACATAAGATACATAGAGAAAAGTTTGATGAAACTAAGAATTTAGTGAAAAAGGTAAGTGTAATAACATTCAAACTTTATAACGACTCGTGGCCTGCAAGCGCATGTCTGAAAGCTTGTAGCGTTTAAATTAGGTTCCGCGTAGCATCCCGAGCTATATTCCGAGCCGACATAAACTTTGGATGGCGCTATACTATTTTTAATGTGTTAAAGTTGTCTTTTTAACACTGTATTACAATTCTATCTAGGTGAACCTAAATGCTAGAACAATTTTAGTATTTTCCTTTATAGTTATTGGTTAAATATCGCTTACGTCTTAGAGCAACGAATAGGTTGACTTTATTGCAGTTACGTGAAGAAAACAAGATGTTGAAAGCGGACGCCATGCGGCTGTCGGGAAGCACGGGGGGCGGGGGGTCACAGCCGCGGTCCTTGCGGTCAGAGGGCAGGTCGGGGGCGTCATCGGGCGTGGAGTTCGTGACGTCACCTGATGACGACACAATCGATAAGCTGACAGCGCAACTCGAACTTGTCGAGAAGCAGAGGCGACAGGTGAGATTTTATTAATTTTTGTCTTGTGTCAATGTCCAATCGGATTGTTTATGTAATACTAGCTGTAGCCCGCGAATCCGTCGCGCGAAATAAAAATAATTAGTAGCCTATGTATTTCAGACTATGTCCTAGACCTTTACCAAATTTCAGCGAGATCCATGCAGGTGTTCTGGAGATATCTTCAAACAAACATCCAATCATCCAAACAGGCGCATTTATAAAATTAGTTAGATTGTTATCTCTTTTTATTCGCAGTGAGTGATAAGGATGACGATATGTTTTAGGAGCATTTTGTATAATTAAATTACTTTAGGTATGAATATTTTGCAGGTTATTGTAGAAAATGAAAAATTGACCTGGCAAAAGGAATCCTTAGAGCACATAGTTGACGCTACATCCAAAGAAAGAGACGAAATTAAAGAGAAATTAAAAAATATTGAGGTACGTAACATAACCTCTTCTTGAGACTTTTTTTTTTATTTTGATCATCAAGTTTATTTTATTAATGATTAAATGTTGTTTACATTTATATTAATTATTAAAATGTATCAAGTAAAATGCAATTACAGTTTACGGTTTTTCGTTGATAATAAAAACGAGTTTGACAACTTGAGCGGGAAATAAAATAAATACAAGTTTTTAATTACGTACTTTCATTACCTTGGTGATGTTCGATATTTGAAAAAATAAATTGAATTTTTAACGACGCGTGTTAAATTAAAAAAAAAATGCAAAAGTAAACGGTCAATTTATAACTCGGTAGCCTTTGCCCACAACTAGATGGTGTAGAATTAAAAAAAAATAGTAACCTATGTGTTCCAAACTATGTTCTATATGAATGCCAAATTTCAATGAGTTGTTGATCCGTTGAGACTTTCTGGAGATACCTTCTAACAAACATCCATACATCTGAACATTCGTATTTATATTAGTAATTTTCTTACTAGAATCGTTAGAAAAAAATAATAAAAAAAATATGTTAAAGTTGAAAATAACGCCATCTAGATTAATATTTGAGTAACTAATGTTTTTCCAGTTACAATTGTCTACAACAGAGAGCGATCATAGTGAAGAAATAAAAAAATTACATTTCATTATACAAGATTTGGAGAGACAACTCAAGTCTGTTACTGAAGTAAGTATTCTTCATACTAGCCGTTGCCCGTGACTCCGTATGCATGGAATTAAAAAAAAAACTAAATTAGTAGCCTATATGTTCTTTCGTACTAAGTTGTACATCTATGCCAAATTTCAGCATAATTTAACAAGTTTTAGACATACCTTTTAACATCCATCTAAACTTTCGCATTTATAATATAAGTAAGGTAGAAAAGTTTTTGAGATTAATTTTTTATGTTAAGGCCAAAGCGTCTTCAGACGACATCTCGGCCCGGGATAAAATGATACAACAATTGGAAGGTAAAATCTCCAGCCTACAGAACGAATTAAAAGTTGCACAGATTAAGATTTTAGATCTAGAAAATATTAAGGTAAGTTTTGTTACACACTAGCGCCATTTATACTATATATATCATTTATATTATAACTCAATTAGAGGAGATGCCTTCAAACAAACAAACAAACAAACACAAACACAAACACAAACACAACCACAAGCACAAACCCAAACCATCCATCCATCCATCCATGTTTGATTCTTGTTAAAATTTTAATTTATTATTCTTAGTAAATTTATAACAAACAATATAGTTAACGTCATTCCTTAGTTTCTGTGTTCGCTATATACAGACAAACATACTAATACTTTGTTTATATATAGTTAGAATTTACACAACACAAGTCGGCAGTATCGGAGACAGTCAGAATGTACAAGGAACAGATACAGGAACTTTCCACCAGACTGAAAGAAGCACAGACTACCGTAAGTTCTATTTTTTGACCAAGCATTATAGTAAACTAAAAAAAACTACTATATGTCAAACCTTAAACAAGAGAAACGCGGTATTTTTTGCTTGTTAAAGTTTCTCTTTCATCCAGGTTCGACTGTATTTAGAAATTACTATTGGTCTAGTTAAAAATAAAAATAATAATTAATAAAGGCAATAATAAAAGAGGTTCTCATTCATAAGAAAAAAAAAATTGTCTATGGTTCTATATTAAAAAGTATGTTACTCTATGGTGTTCCAGATGTTCCAGCCAGTGCGGCTGTCAGTCAGCTCCGAGTCTGACAGTTTGTCAGAGTTCGCGTCCTTCACCACCAATGTGAAGTTGTATGATAGAACTCTGAAGCATTTAGCCGACTTCGTGAACGCGCTCACTACAGGGTGAGTAATCTATACATATTAATAAAATTGGAATGTCTGTATGTAATTTATAGAAAAAAATTGTAAACATGATGTATTTGTTGCTAACGAAAAACTATTTTTATAAATTTTTTGTCTGTATGTCTGTCTGCAAGGCTCCGTTTCGTTCCGGGTAATCTTTGGAACAGCTAGACCGATTTTGACAGGAAGATAGTGATGGACGTGTGCATGTTATGGGCTATTTTTTTAATTTCTGCGGTGACGAAGTCGCGGGCGACCGCTAGTTGTTTTTTTTTTGGATATTACATAGACACACCACTTTAATATATAAGCCATTGTGACGTCAGTTGCTTCGTGAAAATAGGGTCTAAACATTTAACTTCCTGCTTAGGTTGTCGGATAGTCTAGTGCAGACTTTAGGCACAGTGGCGAGTCTGTACGACTACAAGCTAGAGCGAGCCTCCGTCGACAGGTTCAAGTCCGGCCTCGCCGAGGTGAAGCAGCAACTGGAGAGACAACATAGTTACACCCTTAATAATATGTAAGTGAAATCAGCGAAAAAAGTCTTATTCGATTTTTATAATCCGCATGAAATTCCATTCATTTTGTTGCATAGAAAAACTTTATTTTGTTTTTTATATTGCGTGAAACTCTCAATTGAAAATGTCTAAATTCAAATGTCAACGAAGACCTTCGCCATTGGCTGAGAATTACCGTTACCATGGCAACCATCCAACTGCAATTGGCTTGTAATTTTTGTCCCTCTCTCGCATAACTTATTTTGCAATTTACTAATATACTAAGTTAAATGGCTTGAAAATATATAGCCTATAATGTGTAGTAATTATAGGGCTTTTTATTACAAAAAGAAATATTAAAAAATAAGCTGTGATTGCTACGATAATGTAGGATTATAAAGCAATGTGTTTTAACGCCATATTACTTTAGTATATATGTTTGAAAACTGTATGATAATGTTTGTAGAGGCAAACTGCGCGGTATGCTGTCAATCTTCGAAGGCATATTTAAGGATTACAACGAGCTCTTAAAGAAGACGCTCACCAAGACTGAAAACGTGAGTATACTTTGTTACGTTCCAGTATTCTTTATCTTAGACTATCCGCGACTCCGCGATTAAGGAAATCTTAATAACTAGCCTATGTGTTTATCCAGACTATGTTTTATATCTTGTCAAATTTCACTATGACTCGTTAAGCCATTTTGGAGATACATAGTAACTAATCTATTCATACATTCGCATTTATAATATTAGTAATACATTTACAAGATTTTGTAGTGTTTTTAAATATTATGTACGGATTAAAAGAGAGGCAAATAATGACTCTTGTTTTCTGTATTTTATGATTTTTTAAGCGAATTTGTTACATCGAACTGATTTTGTACAATGCCTTTTTTTACATCGCGCGTTTTTTAGTTGTCTTCAAAACGTGTATGTGTACGATGAGCGAGAACCTTTATATTTATGATCCAGCAAAGTGCCAGTACGAATAGCGCTGGCAGCAGCAGCGGCAGTGTGGAGGCTCTGACGTCAGCGCTGGTGGCGCGCGGGCGCGAGCTGCAGCAGCTGCAGACTGAGGTGCAGCAGCTGCGGGCGCGACACGACGACGCGGAGCTGCTGCGCGCGCAGCTGCTGCAGTACAAGTGAGCATCTACATGTATAAATGTTTTCAAATATGTTTGCGGCTCTCTGTACGAGTCGACATGACCTTGAACCGCCAATATATTTGAAAAGAATAATACACTGACAGTTGGTTTCTTAGACTAGAATCTCAGTAGAAGACATATCGTCATCCTTGTCATTATCTTTGACAAAATAGAGATAGTTATACTAAATCGATACTAAGGTACTTTACTACCATTAAAGGATCCTGAGTGTGGCAGTCTTTTTGTGGCCTTCTTAGTCTTTCAATGGCTACGTACATCTTTCGCAGGAGTGACTTCGAGGCGGAGAGAGAAGCCCGTGCAAAGATGGCGAGCGAAAAGGACGATGTTGTGACGGACTTCCGGACCTCACAGAAACGCAACCAAGAATTGGAGAAGCAGGTATGCTGGCAACCCTTTGACTGACCTTTATACACAGACAGGTTATAAACCGTGGTATTATGTGCCTATTTGATTTCCGCCATTTTGGTGTTGCGGTTGGTAACGTCGGTCAGGAATCGAACTAAGATATAGAATTAACTGTAACTATGTAACGTCAAATGGCGCGTTTAAGTTTAAACGTAGCAGATGTCACTTCCAAGCAATGACTTATCCATGTATAGAGACTAGCTGTCGCCCGCGATTCCGTCCGCGTGTTTGTCTAAAAAAAAAATTAGGAGTGGACTATCCTTAACATTTAGGGGGATGAAAAATAGATGTTGGCCGATTCTAAGACCTATTCAATATGCTCACAAAATTTCATGAGAATCGGTCAAGCCGTTTCGGAGGAGTATGGGAAAATTGTGACACGAGAATTTTATATGTAAGATGAGTGGCTAGGTACCTCATTAATATTTAGTTTATTCTATTTTCTTATTAGTATAATAGTTTTCAAATATATTTCTGGCTCAGAACGTCAAACGAGTCGCTGTACATAACATAATTAGGGATAAGGAGGCGTAAGTTTAGCGTAGCAGGTGACCTTGAACCGTCAAAAAGATTGAAACGGGCTACTATTAGTAATTTTTTAACAGCTAGACGAAGTTCGTAAGCTGAGTCCAGGTATCTTCCGCACTGTGACCAGCAAGAAGACCACTCCGAGCTCCAGCCCCACCGCAGCCGGCACGACCAGGACCACTACTGGCAATGTGGTGAGTGTTGAATTACTACATTTGTTGCATAATTTAGTGAGTTTTATTACTCGTCGTCTTTTTTTATTTATATCACTTGGTGAAAAGGTTAAAAAAGTTTTATTTTTTATTTATTTTATATTCTGATCTTATGTAAAATTTATTTTATAATTTTTTTTAAGTGTCCTCCGAATACGTTTATACAACGTATGCGTTTAGTGTTTCAAAATTCTGTTATAATTTTGCCAACATTGTTATAAATATTATGAAAACATTAGATATAAATAAAATTCAAACAAAGGTTCGCAAAAAGAAGAAGCTGTCAACGGAGACGGGGGCGGGGGCGGAAGCGGGGGCGGTATCGGGGGCGGGGGCGAGCAACGGGGCGGAGACTCCGGTCACTCCGCCCCCGCAGCGGTACACGTGCCCCGTCTGCGATCAGACATTCAAGACTCTTATATTCCTGCAGCAACATGTCGACTCTTGTTTGCTTTGAAGCTCTGACACACTTATAATCGTACTAAGGGCGATCCTTAGTGTAGATTTTTCATGCTAGGGATTGATTAAAGAACGAATTTGCTTGACCGATTAAAAACTTTGAATGTGGTAGTTAAATGCATTTTTCACTGACGATTGCTATTTTTTTATTATTGCATTTACTTATATAATATTCACTTATATTTGTTTTTTTACATAGCTTTTATTAATTGTTTTGTTTATTGATACAAGTTTATTTGTACAGTTGTGAATAATAATAATAATAATGATTTATTTAAACCAAAGTACACATAAATATATACATAAGTTGTTGGAGCATCCTTTTAAGTATATAATACCTGTGACAGAATGCTCCGTTCTTCCGTACCATACATTTTTATTTTTATTTTTACAATACGATATACCTTACAAATAAACAAAAAGAAATGACAAGCAATTTGGGTAGTTAGAAAGAGAACACCATTAATTGAAACGTGTTCTCTTTCTAACTACCCAAATTGCTTGTCATTTCTTTTCAGTGAATAGTTCAGTGAATATAAAATAAAATAGATTTTGTATTCCATACTAATATTATAAAGAGGGAAGTTTTGTATCTTTGTATGTAACTAATAAACTCAAAAACTACTGAACTCAATAAAACTACTGATTTCAATAATTATTTTCCATTAGAAAGTTACATTATCGCTGAGTAACATGGACTATGTTTCTAGATTTTTTTATTAAAATCTAGTCATGTAATCTTAATAATTTGTGTTTAAAAACGATAGTCTTAACATAATTTGTTTTTAAAACTACAAAAAGGAGGAAGTTTTTAATTCGTCTGTATGTTTTTTTTGTCTTAAAAATTATTTATGTTTCGAATTTTGATTTATAATATGGAGTATTTATGTGTTTTTGAATTATTTATTTCTTGTTATATATTTAGTTTTATCATTTTAATTACAAATTTAACTTATTTCTTTTATAAAATAGGTGTTTTTAATGTTATTAAAATTGTTTAAGAAATATTGTTATTTTATATTCGTTAGAAAACTACCCATGAAAGAAAATATTAGGTGAGGTACTACATAAAATTAGTATGTTTTTGTTGTTGGTTTTTTTTTATGTGTACCAATAGCTACTAAATATATAACAAAATTAGAGTATATAAGTAAATAAGTTAGGCAAATATTAAATTTAACAGTTACTATATTTGAAAAAAAAAACTTCGTTCGTAAGAAATGTATGTACTTTATGATTTGTGTGCATGACTGTACAAACAAGGAATATTTAATTTTGTATTTTGTTAATACGTACTCTTGCATGTCAAGTTTTTTTTTAATTTATACTCGTGTGTGATTGGGAATAATAATTGTAATACACATATCGCATGATTATTAAAAAAAAATGAGTTTTGTGACCTTTTTTTATATTTAAAATATTTAACATGCCAGTGTGTCTTCAACTTAACCCGGAAACAGCCGAAATCGTACGAAAATAGTATTGTCTCTTTCACTCTTTTAAAAGATATAGAGATAACGATATTTTTGATAGGGCTGTTTCGATGATATGAACCCAAGAGCGTTGTGTTGTGTGACTAACTTTAGATATTGTGTTTTTGTTTTTTCTTATATTTTTTCATTATTTAATTCCAGATGTACACCTGCCCTAAGTGCATGACGTTTTCAAGCGATCAGTATAAAGTTATGGAGGATCATTTCGACTTCTGTTTAGACGACTTCTAACTCAAGTAAGTAGTACAAAAACGATCATTCGTTAATTACTCAGTAAAGACCCTTAGTGCAGATTTAGAATGAAATCTACATTAAGTGTTTCCACTAAATAACAGTATGGAAGCAAAAAAAAAGATATATCATCATCAGCTCACTATACGTCACCAGTGAGGGGCTCGGAGCCTACCCTAAGTTAGTGGTGACTAGGCCATAGTCAACCACGCTAGCCCAGTACAGGTTGACTTCACACATATCTTTGAATTTCTTCACCGACAGCACGTTAGGATTTCAAATATAATTAAATCAAATAATGTCTAATTTTAAATAAAATTTTCAGATTAGTATAACGCTGGTGCCATCATTTTAAAAGATTAAATTACGATCATCTTTTTATAAGCAATCGTCTCCTTTTAGTCAAGATTAGTTACCCATTACGTACTTTCCTAAACAAATTTGTATGTAGCAATATTTTTCTACATAATAAATCTATTATTAGGAATATATGAAATTTATATATGTACAGTACTAGATAATAAATTTATACAGGTCATAACCCAAATATATAAATATAAAAGCTATTGTAAATTCTTGGTTGCAGTTAACTATTTGTATTTTTATACAAGAAAAATATTTTATTAACAAGCTCATAAACAATCGAAAATTCATAGATTACTTATTTCCGTCCGGTCTGCAACAAATAGTCTTTGAATTTTTTCATCTTTGACCTTTTATTTTCCCGCGCAAATATCCGAGCTGTCTGATTAATTTTTAATACAAAACTGTGTTGCAAGTTGTCTAACATAAATGCATTAATCTTACATGATTCTTTTATCGGCATATTTCATATAAGATATGAATTAAAAAAGTTTTTTGATCAATAAATTCTCGTGCCATGTGATATCTTTAATATAGTTCTATGCATAGACTTATATCTCGAGATGGAGCGTTTGGAGCATAAAAGTGATACGAATTCGGAGGCCCTGCGGGGTAGACAACATGCATTCGCTCCGACGCGATTCCATATCGAACTTCAAAACTATGTAAGACCGAATATAACTTTCGATAATTCACGTGACTGTCGCGCGTCTTTTTTATACATTTTTGAAGTTCGCTATGGAATGTCTTAGGAAATGCACTTTGTCTAGCCCCACTGAGAGGCCTTTTTGTGGTAAATTTCCCCAGTGTTGTCCTCTACAATACAAAATATGTATAAAAAATAGAGTGTAAAAATTGGTCGTGAAATTTTTTAAAACAGTAATTAATAATTTTACAACATATTATATTATGATAAGTATGTTTTAACAATAATGAACATTTTAACAAATATAGTATATTTTCCTCTTAATTTTTTGTACTTTTTATATTACATTTTCCCGAATTCGGGAAAATTTTCATTATACTGGTAAACATTTGCGACACTAATGACATTTCGAAAATCGTCACATTTTCAAACGTCAAAGTTGTATGAAACGTTCCATCTAGAGGTCATATATCTATGTTTCTATATATAAAACATTTCATTAGAATAGATTATAAATAAAAATGTTATTCCACGAAATGTATATAAAATTATGTCATGTGATTTGTATTTTAGCGTTGGCCATAGATTTGGAGACGTTAAGCCATTGTTATACCTGTTTACCCTATTTAGATTGGGTTCGTGATACATTTTCATATGAGATTGAAAGTATACGATTATCGAGTGCTTGAAAAAGACTGGTTTGGTTATGTTTTTAATATTAGTTTGACGTATTTCTCAATAGTGAAATAAAATTTTGATTTTTTTTGACAGTGCATTATTTAATGTACTATAATTTTTATAATCTATATATATCTATAATTGTGTCGATGGATTTTACATTATTTGGGGGTTTATTGGAAGTTAAATTTAAAATATATCTGTTAAGACATTCCTGCCCTAATAAGCAATGTCATTCTGTCTGTTACCACGCACACCAATTTTATTAAATGTCTCTCCAATTTGTAACATAAGAATGTTAGAAATTTAACGAATAAAAGTATGTTTTACGACACTTGTGTTTTATTTCAAACTTGCATCAAATATTCCAGAATACAAGAAAAATTTGACAGCTGTCAAAATTTTATCATAGATTCCACTTTATGACATGTAAGTCTGAATTACGAAAAGTTTCATCTTGTACAAAAAGGAAAAGTAAATGGTGAAAATTATTAGCCTACATTTCATATAACTCTACTGTAAGTACGTAGTAAGTGTACATAATCTTGCATCTAAAATATATAAATTTATTTATTTACATCCTTATTTCTACGAATACATAGTCTGAATTGGACCTAAGATTTTGAGGTTATTTTTTCATCTAAGAATTTGTTACGTAATTCTTCGATGGATTCATCCGGTATATATGTAAACTACATATTAGCTTCGTACGTCACTTGTGATTATTATTATGTAAACTCAGACACGTATTCAAATACACGTAACAAGTATACGTAGAAGATTATTAATTATTAAACTGATACTTCTACTTTGCATCTGTTTATGTATCACATTTAAAAGTATTTGAATTTATCATAATAATAGAGTACGTAACATAATAATGTTGCCGTAAACACGTCTATATCGTGCACAGTTTATGACAATTCAAATGTTTATAACCCACTCTACTAAATACATTTTACAAGTATGGAAATTTATTTCTTTTTCATATTTTCAAATTAATCCAAATAGCAATGCATATTTAACATTATACTTGCATTGTGTGTCTGATCTATTTTTTATGATTAATTTAGTTTTTATTTGAAAACTGGCAACCCATAAATGACCTCTAAATATTAGGCTAGCTATCTTTTGCAGCTTGTATGCGTTCTTGAAATATTCTAATTATTATGTTGGATTTTTGGGATATAAGGATAATTAGTAATAAACAGTAATCATTTTCAAAATGTAATATATTTCGTGGAACCCGTAGCGTTTCTTAGCTGTTTTATATAAAATTTATACAAATAGAATAATATTTCACTAATTCAATATTTTTTTATCATTTTTTTTATACAATATCTTCACAGGTCCTATAAATTGTTATAACAAGTCTAAATATATTAGTTAAATTCGTTAAAACTAGTTTCTTGGGTCAATTATTGGCACCATTTTTAATTTATGGCAGATGTGTGAGTAGGCTCATTACGATTTGTCATAAAAAAAACGAATTTTTCATTTTATAATCTGTTGTAACACATGTAAGGTTAAGAAACGCTAAAAGAAATCTATAAATAGCTGAGATTCGAACACAGAGAAGAGTTTTGGCGAAATTAATATACAGCAAAGTAAGTATAAACCGCAACTTACAGAATATATTAGAAATATGCGAACGAGGAAAGATTAAACAAATTTTTTTTACGTAATCACTGGTACTACGGTCGCATGCAATACAGGTTTATTTCTTTCATAATAAATAAACCGTTAAAAGTAACAAAATAATAAATAGTTCGAAAGTATACAAAAAAATAAATCTTTATAAATACTTAGAAACTAATTAAATCATATAATATATCGCTTAAAACTGAACTTCGCAGATACAACCAAAACTAACCGAAGCAAAGGTTATACCAGAGACAATTTTTTTCTATAGTGTTGCCAGTTACTGACAACACTTACCAAAAAGGTTGTTAACATTTGGATGAGTCAAGTATGTCCTTTGCTTCGTTGATGTAACGCGAAGGTTACCAATATGGCTCAAGTAAATATAAGCATATGTGATGCATTAAATACAAAATGTGCAATTAAAACTAAATATCATTAAAATAAAAAAAAATTAATAGAACATGTCACACAACAAATTCAACAGGTCATATTTGAGTAATATTTCAACTTTGTTTTTATTTGTTGTAAAAAAAGTAAATCGAACAGAATAGAAAAAAATCGATTTTTTATCCAAAAAAGATGACATTGTTGAATTATATGTGGACCCGTTGATACATTTTGTTCGATCGATTTATATATTTACATGTCTACAAACACTAAATCATAATATAATACATAATATAATACCGTCAGTAATATAAGGCAATGTTAGTCAAAGAAACCAAAATATAAAAGTTAAAAGCGTTTTTAAATACTGTGCTTGGAATGCGTCGCAATGTAATTTAAAAGACTTCAGTCGGAAAGTATTGTTTTTTTAGTTCTTTTACCAAAGACAGATCGGATGAGATGGCCAGCATCGAACCGGGATTGTCTGATCCAGATTTATGTGAAAATTTAAAAAAGCTAGGAGGTGTAAAAAAAGAAATGTTTAACGTACTTTACACATCTGTAGCTCGATAGAAGCCAACAACATCGACTAACACAAAAATTTGCATTTTTTTTCCGTCTAAACTATTAAATACACAAAATATCCTTAAAATTGTATACACATTATCTAACACAAATTATGATAATATTACAATTAGTTGCAAACATAAATAAATTTTATGTCGCGGTAAAGACTAGAATACGTTGAGGATAGAAAGCAGACGTCGGTGCGGAGGAAGACGACAGTCGTTTCTGCTTTTTGTTGGCGAAGCGGTGGAGTCACGGTGACTGATGCGATGGTCATAGTTTACTCTGCGACGGTGGTGTTTCGACTCGGTCGGGTACATGTTTGTCATATGTCGCAAGGTGTCCGGCGAGCTAGGGGTAACTTAGCGTTTGCCGAGATAGTCGACCAGTTGTTCAATTTCCTCCTTTTCGTCCGTGAGTAGCAGAGTCTCCACACAACCATCGAAGTATTTTGACTGAAAACATTCCTGCCTGAAAACGTAAAACGCACATGTTAGCCCTGTATCTTAAACTCTTTATACTAAACCATAGAAAGTACAGATTAATGAAGAAAAAAGCTCGTTTAGTTTTTGGAAAAAGATTGTGTTATTTACAGTAGCAAGCTGTCATTCCAGTGCGATAAATAAAGTGATACAAATAAAGAGGTGGACGCTAGTACAAGTAGCATCGTTAAATAATCATTTTCTGGACAAAAGAACAGGAAATTCCTAAATATAAATGATAACATTATCGTAAGCGAGGGCAAACAAATTGTTTGTCTTGAGAAAAAATCGTCCAGTATAGATTTAGATGTATTTATTCTTTCATGTTTATTATCATTAAAAAGTCTCATTTAAACGTTTATGTGAGCGACAACGAACCAAACTCTTAAAAGATAATGAAGAAACTAATTACTTAGTTTCATATTTTAAACTGTTATGTGCCAATTGTAGCTACATTGTTGTCGGTAATTTGCAAATCTAATACATCAATAAAAGAAGCGGTTCCAGATTAAATAAAAAATCCTGGCTGATTATAAAATTCAAAATTAACATATTTTTCAAGATACATTAAGAAAGCCCCAAACAAAATTTCTACATAATTGTTCTTCTCTGGGTCATGTTGACGTTTATTTTCCTTTTATAAACTTGACCGCATGTGGTATGCATGACTTCGCATCTGAAGAATCTTACCAGCCTATTTGCGTCAGCGATTAAACAAATTAAATACTTGCAATATAACTATGAACTATGTACAAAGTTTTCTAACTTTGCTCTCTCTTTTAGCCAACTTACCTGACCCTCTATTTAAATGTCGTAAGTATGCCGAATACCTTTGCTTCTAGCAATATTTTATAGCTTTAATTCATGCAATTAATATTTTTCTTATCAATTTTACGTGTGCGATTAGTTATAAAGGCTCGTGCTGTGTGAGAAAGAAGATTTAAAGTTATTGTACAAGCACCCAAAAGCTTTTAGTTGTTCCCCAAAAATAAAAGAACTAAGGTTTAGTGAAAAAAAAAGACGATTGGAAAGGCGTCGATTGCAATAGTAATTATCTGTCACGTTCAAGTTCCCATATGCGTATCAATACAAGTTTTCACGTGCAAACCAGATTCTATAATACGGAACTAGATTATTCCTAGATTGTATTCTATTTATTTTTACTTTTTGCACTATTAACATGAGTTATTCTAAGAACACGGTAATCGTTTACTTAGAAGGAACACAGAAATATGACGAAATGTAGTAAAGTTCTGTTAATGTCATTAAATATATGTCATAAATGATGACTAAAGAGACGAATATTGACTGTATGAAAATACTTAAACAAAAGTTATCTTGACAACTTTATATTTATTTTAATTATTACAATTGTGCCATGCTTACTGCATAGGGAACTTTAGACAATTATTATTGCGCCATAACCGAGAAAGGATAGAGAGGTAAGGAAGGTCTTAAAAAACTCTATGGTACCTAAATCTTTGGATCGGCCCCGTGTAACTTTTTAATGTACTCCTTGAAGAGTTCGAGCTGGTCAGTTTCTTGCAGTACTTCAACGCAGCCCTTGAAGTAATCTGTCGTGAAACAGTCTTTCCTGTGCCCCAACGAAACATACACAAGTTTAACAAATGAACATCAAAACAGCGCTAATTTTCATCGAGATCGCCTCATCTGCGATATGTTGGCAACATTAAATTAAAGCGATAGTAGAATCTGAGTAACTTTACATGGTAACATCGAAGTTGTCATCTGTCAGTACTGTAAACGACATTTATTGACACTGACAATTTCACGCGAATAATTAAGTGTTGCCAGCATTGAAAATTTGCGATTCAAAAAAATAAAACAAAAATTAAAATAAAAACAACACAATATCTAATTAATATTGCATAAGATAGATGTATACCTGCAGAGATTGTAGAGAGAGGGCTCCCGGAAGAGGTTGTAGCAGTCGTCGCAGATGCGGTCGAGGCGGGCAAAGATGGAGGCGTCGTAGATGCCCTTGCACTGCAACTTGAAGAAGGAGCGACGCGCCACGTGGTGCGCGGGGGCGGGCGACGCGGCCGCGCCGGGCGCCAGCGCGCAGACTGCTGCCAACGCCACCACCACTGAGCTTAGATGCATCTGCAACAATAACAACATTCTTACAATGCCTTCCGTAAATGTCTTTTTAATATTACCAACTTACAAATAATTCTGCTCGTAAATAAAATTAGCCTAATTAGGTTAAGGGCACGGAAGTCAAATGATGTAGTCGAAGGTTTGAAACACAATTCATATATAGCCGTAAACCAAATCTTAGCGCAAGCCTACAACTTAGAATGGTAACAATAAATATTAATAAATTACCAAAAATCTGAAATTTAAAAAAATCATTTAAAACGCTACAACAAAGGTTTGACCCTCCATAGCATAATCTAAGATTACGTCTGTTGTACTATCGGTTAAGTATCATCAATGAGTTGCAAGTGTACTCCATGTTTCGTAAGCCCAGTAAACTCGAAATGACCTCTAAGATGAAACAAAGTGTTTGCTGATTGCAGTCAGAAATAGACGGCTTGCTGTTTGCTGATACACAGCCTATGTACATAAATTTACTCTTACTAATCCTGCTAATATTATTTTATAGGAGGTTATATATATGTATACTAAACAATTAATCCCTTAAAAATGTACTTTTAGATTAAAAGTAAAAAAGTATTCAACTCGTTCTTTGTGACATAAATTTTATAAACCTCATTACTTCAGATGAAAATAAATTCACTCATCGCAGAGAGAGTTGTTGAACTCTTTGTTCCCGCGCCGAAGATAACCGATGATTCGTAAACGACTTTCGAGAAAAAGAGCCTGTTTATAGCGATGATTTTAGATATAAAAGATAATCAATATCGAAATCGAGTTAAATCGAAGAATTTCACAAAATCGTTTTACAAAATTACAATCTGTGAGTGGATAAATCGATTGAGTATCGTTGTGAACGGGAGTGTCGCAAGCGATGCGTAATCGTCGGCGGGCAGCCGGCGCGGCGGCGGCGCGGGGAAGACGGTGCGCCGGCACGGGAAGACAGCGTAATTATTGGCCTACACTTATAAATCATGCGAGCGCTGGCATTACCTAGTTCAGACCACACGCCGTCTGCCACTTAGCGGTGTCTACCATCTTTAACAAGAAGTAAAGCTTTTGACAACCGGCCCCGGTAACAGACTAAAGTTATCTTAATTTATCTAATTAACGATTTAATTCATCACGACGTTGCTGTATGCTTAGTGATACGAAAACTTATACGAATCGCGGACAGAAAACGTCATTCGCGATGGAATATTAATTGAATTATTCATTTTAAACTTTCGCAAGTCGATTTTTTAATATTAAATTTTATTTCTTAAGTTGTAGAGAGTCATTGGGGCAATTTGCTTAAAAGTTATTTCTCAATCCCACATTAATAACTGAGTATGGCAGAAGGTAAATGGTAATAAGTGAATTTACATATTTCACGTGTTTTTTAACTAAGGGGCGGGGTTGCCAGGCGAGATAAACTGACTCGGTGTGGCCGAGCAGGTGGTCGAGCTCAGACCACTCAAGTAATAGACTGATTCTTAGAAAATGTCATACTTAGACAATCTTACGAACTACATAGTATAAGACCATAAAATCTACATGCTAATTTTAATACGAAAATAATGAAAAGACTAACTAATGTATTAACCCAATTTACACTTTGTATTAGAAAACTGTCACTAATTTTAGAGAAGTAGTTGAAACCATCAAAGTTTAGTAAAGTTATCGCCATTAACCGGACCTAAAATTAACGGTAAAAACTGGTTAAGAATCGTAATGTCTGATACATTAAGTTACTCCAGCATTTATTCATAAATAAGCAAACTTTATTATCATTTCAGTCTCATTAAAATTTAGCAAAGGTAAGCAATTAACTTTATAATTACTACCAAATTTCTGACAGTTTAAATAAAAAAAACGAATAGTTTATGGTTAAATAAACGGATAATAGTTTACCGTTAATAACGTTATACTGCTATAGCGTGGCTCCTTAAAGCTATATAACGTAGTTAACCTCTTTCTCTCTGGTTGTTAAGTGCTCTGAGACGGCTATTAAGTAAAACAGACAGCCGCTAAGCTTGAGAGTCATTCGCGGGTTTGTAAAAGCTTCTTCCGCCGTCTTACAACATTTTATAAGAGCTAAAAGATGTATAACGAACAACGCTATTTCGTTATTTTTTATAACTTCAAATTGATAACTCAATGTTTTCTAACTAGCCAGCAATAATTAATTATAAATAAGGTTTTATTCATCTAAAATTTATCGTTGTATAGGTAATTTATTGCGAAACTGCGAGAATGATTGATATTGAAAAAATCTGCGTTGGTTTCTAAGGATCGAGATAATTAGGTGATTAGGATGTTCTTCGTGTGTGGGAGAGTTAACGTTGCCCCGAAAACGAAACCTGTTTCCTGGGGATCTCTGGTTAAATACTAAAACGATGTCTTCGAAAATTATTTCCAGAAACTGTACAAATAACCAATGACTTATAGTAATGAATTTTTTGTTTATGGCTTTCCTTTTGTACATTCAGCCAGTGTCGAGTGTTTTTTGTATGAAACCTTTATCGTAATTAAAAAAAAATAACTTCAATTATAAGATTTAATCTAACTTCTTCAATATAAGTCGAATTATATTAAAATAATAAAACTTAAAATATATTAAAGCTTCATAACTTTATAAAAATAAATGGAAGTAAAAATTTCCTGTATACATAACTATATTTATAAGGATAAAAATATATACTTAGAAAATTATACGGTTCCCTACGAGATGGGTAGTTGGGAGGCGCGTCCGACCAGTTCTAGACGGCGTGCGGTAAAGATGCGACGCCGGGGCTCCGGTAACGAGCCGCCGGCGCCCTAGGGCTCCGCTGATTCATGCCCGCTTTGTAATAAAGTTATTAAGTGGCCGATCTCGTTTCGCATGGGAACCGGAGTTTAACGAGTCAGTTTGCGGTAGAGCTCAAGTATTTATAGAACGTTGATTTGTTCAACGTTTTGTTTACTTTATTATATATTTATATTTATTATTTATTATATTTATTTATATTAAACTTAAATGCAAAAATCCTACTTTAATATTCAATCTTGTTTTAAATTAATTAAAAATAGAAAGGCCCGCTTTACTACTTATAATACTGTTTAAAGTGGAAAACCGTGTTAGAAATCTGGAAGTTTCATTTGATCAAGGAGATATTGTAGTGTATCCAATAATAGAAACCCCTGATTCAACTCATCTTGATGGGAAAAGTTCCCGGTAAAAGGAGTGTTGGTCGCAGACAAAAAAAAATGGTTGCCCAACATCAGGGAATGGACAGAGGTTGCGAGTGCCGCCCATCTTGTTCGCCTCGCAAGAGACAAAGGAAAATATGGAGAACTGGTCGCCAACCTTCGCTAGTCGGAGAGGCACCTCAAGAAGAAGAAGAAGAATAGAAACCCCGCTAGTTAATTGAGATATTTTAATAAGATAAAATCGTAAAATTCAATACTTTAAGATTCATACGCGGCTCTTGTGAGAAAACACCAAGTCGATTTCCAACATGAATTTAATTTGATTATTAGGTTTACACAGCCGTAAATCTCGTATAACATATCGCTTTCCGCCATTTTTCTTGTCAAAACTGAGATAAAAATATTCTTTTGTAGTGTTTCAAATACATTACACAGCTGCGTTATCTTATCTTTTCTTGTCTATTAATCATCTCACTCATGTTATGAGATGGAATTATTTTTACATTCAAATGAATACGTCTTATTTTCTGATTATCATTACAAACATAAAAAATTAAAAAACTTAAAAGGTTTTAAATTATTTTAATTGAAAACTAATAATTTTTTCGGTAAAGTAAGGTGATAAATCAATCAGATCAAGCAATGTGGCAAAGCCTAACCTGTCACCGTGTCACCGTGCATGCTAAAGTCAACGACTAACACCCTTTTTCCACTAGCACGACTATCCACTTACAATTCTCTATAATTGCTCAACAGCAGTTATGTCATCAGCTACTATACGTCCCTACCGAGGAGCTCGGAGCCTACCCTAAGTGGTGACTAGGATATAGTCAACCACGCTGGCCAAGTGCGGGTTAGTGATTTCACACATATCTTTGAATTTCTTCTCAGATATGTGCAGCATCACGATGTTTTCCTTCACCGTAAGAACGTCGGATAAATGTAGGTATGTAAATTGGAAATCGAAAAACACATTGGTACATGGCGGGATTTCAACCTATGTCCTGCAGATTGCAAGTCGACTGTTTGACCCCTGAGCCACCGACGCTCTTACATACATACATACATAGTAGTTAATAGTAGCGCGCTAGTCGCGTAGTAGAAAGATGGTCTATGGTCGACGTATACTCCGGCCAGACTGCTCGGCAGCGCCACCCACTGCGCGGTGCGAGCCAACACGAATGCAAAACGTTAAACAACTACATACGCTATATGCTAATAACTAGCGTTTACTTAAACGACAACTGATGTACTTGGATTAATAACTCTTGATACTTGTTCATATAAAGATTGCGAGATATTTTCTAGATATAAAATGAGTTATAACTATATTAATCCATTAAGAATATACCAGGAAAATAATCGAATTTTAAAAGAAATTGGATATGTACTGTAAGCTGTTGAGAATGAAATAAAATTACTAAAATAAATTTTTCACATTTAGCGTACATCTGACTTATAAATGCGAATGTTTCGATGAGTGGGTGGATGGATATTTGTAGGTAAACGGAGTCGCAGCAAACCGCTAGTTTACAAAAAGCAAAGCTTCTATAAATTGGATTGCTCGATACTAAAAAAAATATTTTAAAACGGATGCTTAAGTCAAATGTCGGCCCAAATTACAAAAAGAAGTGCATTCCGTTGACTGCATACAGATTAGATACAGAATTTAACATGCGTCCGTGTCCAGATAACACAAGTTACGTAAAACCTATACAAAATAAGTTATAAAGATTTATATATCTTTATATATATAATTCTTCTGTGAGTGTGTATGTTACTGAACTTCTCTCAAACTACTGGAGCTATTTTGATGAAATTTTTTGTGTGTGTTCAAGGGGATCTGGGAATGGTTTAGATTCACAATTTTCATCAAATATTAACTACATATTAATTTATTCAAATTAAAGACGTGTAAACAGGACAACGTCTGTCGGGTCCGCTAGTTGTTCTATAAGTCATCTATGAAATTAGGTAATATTTTAAGACATTATTAATTGTAATCCTTTGGCGCGAATGACGCGCTTTCATTACAAAGTCAAGTGTCAGAATGATTAGTGAGGGGACATAATCATCGACATTTTAGTAAGGCTAGTGTCGCTAGTACAACGGCACACTTTCGGATTGTCTTCCTAACAGTATGCAACAATATAACTGCAAACAATTATCGTAAGAACATAATTATCTAAATTTTAATTAGCTGTAGACACAACAAAACTATGAAATTTTAATAAATATCCCTTGCAACTATTGCAAATGTCGCGTAACAAACCATAAATATCGTCACTTTATTTTGTTTACAAAAACTACAACTCTCAACACTATATTGACGAAACCAGTTTATGTAGAACCATGTAATACGAATGATGATACGTAATATACAAGTTTGAGAGGCCTTGTTTTATTGGATATTGGTTATAGACAAAATGGCACCGCCAGTAGTAATTTGTGGGTTAACTTGTGTCCGCTTGCCAGTTCAATTGCGTTGCGTTGCATTAAACGTCTTTATTTTCCTCAATTCAATACAAGTTTTTGGTTTTTAAAATGTTAATATGATTACAAGAATGTCTTTATAACGTATTAAATAGAAGAAGTAAAAATCGAGATTTTTTTAGGTACATTTAACGATCTAGACATCTTCAATCCTAAATATTAGGTCTTCAGAAATGCTGTATCAAAAATACTGCAGTAACAATGTCTAGTTTTCCTCATCCCTTCATTTTCATGATTTTCATTAACCCCCATAATTGTTACAGTTTAAATTTCAGTATACATAATTAACAATTTAAGTGTTTAATCTATTCTATTCATCCTTTTTAGACCTGTACTAGCTGTCGCCCGCGACTCCGTCCCCGCGGGATTAAAAATAGATGTTGGCCGATTCTTAGACTTACTGAATATAACACAAAATATCATGAGAATCGGTCAAGCCGTTTCGGAGGAATATGGGAATGAAAATTGTGACACGAGAATTTTATATATAAGATAATCATGTTGTGTACTTGACTTTGGCTTATAACGAAGATTCTTAATATTACTTCATTTATTTGTGAATATGGAAATGGTGTTAAACTGTATTGTGTACCAATTATAATAAATAAAAATATATAAATACCTTTCTATAATAAATCTATGATGCGTAGTATAAAACGTCCAGATAGAATTCAGTGTATTTATCTAAGCGATGTTTGTGTGCGCAGTAAATTGAAATACGCGTTGCGATTTCAAATGAGCCTTGGTTGCGTAAAGACATTGATGCAAAGCAAAATGTCATTACACCCGCCTTTTCCTTTTACGAAGACGTTATTTAAGCTTTTCGTTAATTGCTTATTAAATGAGAATGGTGGATTTAGTTTGAGAAACCACATTACAACTTTTAATGCGGAAGTAATCCGTAGATTATTGTATTGCATAGATTAAAATTTTACTGATTATTGATTCAAATTGTCAAAAATATTGGTAATACTTTTGAAGATTGACTTTTTGTTTTGTGTTTAAGTTAATAGTACAATTTATGTGTGTGTTGTGAACAAAAGGAGGGAGACAATAACCGGCTATCCGTGGCCGATCAGCGGCCATTGTGTCCGGCAACCTTCGCGCGGCGACCTCACCGCGAGGCCTCCAAACAATTTGTCGCATATCTCGCTCTCACTTCCTAGTTTCACCGAAGATGTTGAATAATTGAGATACAACTCATTGATGTATTAAGAAATCCCAACTGATAACATCCGATTTCAATTCGCTGTTTGAATAAAAGATCAAGACGTATTCGTCCGAGTATACAATTTATTGATCGACTTTTACTCACGTTATAATTTATCACTGGACTAATAAAGGTTGCGTTATTTTTATGCATTTATATTAAGGACTAGCTGTCGTCCGCGACTCCGTCCGCTCACTATTAATAAATTAATGAGTAGCCGATGTGTTCTTCCAGACTATGTTCTACTTCTCATACCTCTCGTACCAAATTTCATCAAGATTCGTCGAGCCGTTCCGGAGATATCTTCAAACAAACATCCATCCATATATCCATCTAAACATTTGCATTTATAATGTTAGTAAAAAGTAAGATTATCACTTGACTAATAAAGGCTGCGTTATTTTTGCAAAACTTCGTGATTTTTTGTTTTTAATTTAAACTGACATAGTGTAAAGCGCATTACTACTTTAATAATTGTGTAAGATAACTTTCTTATTCCACTTCCTCAATCTCTGACTCAGAGTTTGCACAAAAAGCTTGAATTTGAGTTAGTCATCGATACCGAACGTTTTCATCCGGCGTAACCGTAAATAAAGACGTTTAATCTGTCAGAATATTGGATTTCGTGACCGTTGAACCGAAGAGAACGGTTATTAATAGACATGCAATGCAATACAATATCTGAATAGCCATGAAAACGGGATCAAAGATAAACTAATATTATACATATACCAACAATTATACGAAGAATCTTGAATTAATATTTTTGTAAGAAAATTACTTTTAATTATTCAATATGTATAAAATAATTGACTTAGAGTAATTACATTTTACATTTAAAGCGACATTAATCAAAGGTAAAAAAGAGCGAGAATAAATAACGGTATGGCAACACCGTAACGTCATTTTTTCGCGGCATTGACACCAAAACGTCATGCGTATATGTCAATTCGATTGATGTACTTATATAATATTCCGAAATCGAGTGCGTGGTCAATTAGAGGCTAGGTCGGCGTCGCGTGATGACTGTTCTGCTGAATGAGGCAATTAACCACGTGCGCGATATGTAGGCCAACGAGGAATTACAGCTGAAACTGACGCACTGACAACGTCACAGTACTGTCAGCATGACATCCATAGACAACTGAGAAACTGACAAGATCCATAAGGAAAACGTGCAAATATTCTTCTTTCAGTGATGAAAACTGCTCGCGATTCTGTTGTTCCATAACCTTGCATTTTAGTACACTTGTAGTCTTATGTTTTAAATATTTATTGGTTCCATTAGACATTTGAAATGTTGCCTTTACTCGTATAATTTTGTTTCTAATCTTCTTTAAATGCTTAACCCGTGCAGTCCTTTACAATAGCTATTTGTAATTAGTTTATCTTAATAACTATAAGCTATAGTATTTAAAACTTTACAGCATAGTTTTAACGTTTCTATACCTTAACTTCTCCATTACTTTTAAGTGTCATCTTTTCTTAATGTTTATATTATTTTTATGTTAGTATTTACGAGGCTGGTCTTGTTTAGTTGTGAGGTTGGTTAGAACTCGTATTCATCGAGTTCACCTCGGAATTCTTGCAACTTTAATGATAAGTAATTACACCATTACGTTGCTTAGTCGGTTTTTAAATGAGTTTCCAAGCTAACATGGCACCGACTGAACTTTATTTATAATGCAACAAGAGTATGTTTAAAAAAAAGAATAATTGTCTATTATGTCATTGCCCTTGATTTATTCTTTGAATGTTATAAAAATAACATGTTTTTCTTATTATAGTTGCTTCATAATAATACGTCTATGACTATGTTCCATTCACCAGCATTTCACGTAACAATCAATGCAAATTTAGGCTTGATTAATAACTGTATTTCTAGGAGCTGTGTTAGTTAGAAATTAATAATAAATTGCTGGAGTAAAAGTTAACCGAAAACTCATACAAAGGGAAAGCTTCGCACTATTATAAAAAATGAAACAAGTAATCAAACAATTTATGGCACTAATCCTTGTCAAAATTATAAACGCTACGTGTAAAAGAAATGTCAAAGAAACTTTTTTCTTTGCAGTTTCTCAACAACGAGCAACTTTATTCAAAGTAAAGCGAAGTCGTTTAAGCAGGCTCCGCGCGCCTCGCCGTCTGCGGCCGCTGTCACACGCATGCTCGCTAAAAACTTGTATATATTTATATTGCATCAACACTACGTGGAATGAATTATTATGTACCTTGCCTTATGCCTCCACCGTAGTTTCCGACTGGGAAAAAAGTACAAGTAACCACAGACATTTACGCGGGAATTTTGAGCACAGATAACAAAAGTTAAGCTTTAATTTTGACAGTTATTGTGCTATTGTTTTTTTTAATACAATAAAATCATCTGTAGTTATTAAGGAATTTAACTAACGCTATATTTATGCGATTTGATACTATTTTATAATATAACGTAATAGATATCTGCCGTTGTCACTCACATGATCGTTTACAATGTCACTTACCTCAAGCGATGCAGGTGGCAAATGAGAGCATTGCAACCATTTTATACACAACTAGTCCTTGTTTAAAAATAAACTAGACTTATCTTATGTATATTTGAAGAATAAAATAATCGCATAAATGATGCACAGCACAACTGGCAAGTAAGGATCATTTTAGAAATTTTCTCTATGGAACGTTCGTTGCATAAAACCTTTTTGATGCTATGCTGACGTAAATATAACCTCAAAGTTTTAAATTTGACGGGTAAATTAAGCGGGATATTTATTATTAGTGACTGCTGTTATTTTATAAAGCAACGTATTCGTAACTGTACAGAGATGCATTGTGCGGCCGCGCCGTGATTGGCATAGACAAGTTATGTGCAAATTGTTGAATTTGCATCCAGCATTGTTTGTCAGTTTGTGTGTTCTAAAGGTGAGTAACACGCGTGGAATTTGCTTAACGATCTATTAATCACGATGATTGATGTATAATAGTAAATTTGATGGATTATTCAGCTCCTGAACATTCACAAGGATAAAAGGCTAATAATAAATCAAAAGATATTTAATTAATGAATTTAAAACTTGAAACTAATTTTGTGTTCGTGTTATTATCGTTAATTTGAAATAACAACGGAATATGGACGGCTTATTGGCTTAATAAAGCGTAACAACTTATTTTCTGTTACAAAAAGACAGGTAATCGCTTTAATATCGTTATCTAAGTGTAGGCTGTGAGTCGCGGGAGCGCCTAGAAGTCTGACGAGCGTCGGCAGTGCGCGCCGCGGTGGCCATTGGAAAATTGTCGTTATTATAAAGCAGCTAGTTTGGCAGGAAAGCCGTCGAACGTTCTAGATCGTTTATATAAACCTGAGTACTGTCATTTATTTGGATCAGTTGACGGCTCCGTTGCAATCCGCTTCTCGATTTTCCGATGAATAAAAAATGTTCAACGACTGCATTTAACCGGTTTCAAAACGCACGGGGCTTATGGTTATGTTGTGAAAATAAAGGTTAACGAGGCTTGGGACATCACTATTTATAATATTGTCAGCAGCTTTAACACAGATTATGCAGAGATGAAAATATGGATGTGCAAAAAAAAACATAACAAAAATTTTATTGAATAATGTATGAACAAACTCGTCTATCAAAAAAGAATTACTAATTTACAGTCATTAGTTTTCAGATACAAAACAAAAAATGTACAACATAACGAATCGTTCGCTTTATTTCTTGGCCCACCCTGACTGAAAAGGCCGAATAAAAAAAGATAAGTATTCACGTCTACTTTTGCACGGGCGCTGGCCGGCATTAATCACAAACGTTCGGACCGCGATACAGATTAAAAAAATAAATAAATAAATACATAAATGGCGCTTTTCTTACCGATGTTACGTTGCACCTTGTCAAAGATGACACGTGTTTTATTATTATCGAATCAAGGTCGAGAATCGTGTGAATTGTGAAGCGTCAAGTGTAAATTTACGCTGGACGGTTAAAATAACCAGACGGACTGGTTGGTTCTAGTGCCGTTGAACCGCACAGGTGGGCCTTGGATTACGAGAGATAAATTTAATACAGCATAATAATAGAGCCTTTACCGATTGACGTTTAAATATAGTCAGTGAGGCGACAGAAACTGAGAGTTGATCGTTGTAGGAAAAAATCAGAACGTGAATTTAAAAAAAAAGTTAAGGCAGTAAAAGGCTTTGGGGTTGTTATGCCAAATTACCAATTTTGAAATTGGTTTGGAAAGTAACTTTATCATTTAGTCAGAGTATAGCTAACGTAGGAACGTTAGTCATTTTGAAAGGTAATTTAAATTCGTTATTTATGTGAAACAATAATATTTTTTATAAATAATGGGAAATCCCTTGTTTGCATAAGTCGGAAAACCCTACTTGAAGGAAGCAAAAAGTAAAGCGATTGACATTTTAATACTGTGACATTAAATATGTCCTTTGACGTCAGAAATATATAGGAGGACAAATCCATTTGGCCCGGTAAGAAACACTGCTATTTCTGTCAGAAAATATAACAAACCAGACATAGAACACGGCATACAAGACAGAACATGATATAAAACCCGCAGTATGAACGTGTGACACTTTTTGAATGTGGCGCTAATGAGCTATATTAATTTAGCATCTTACGCCTACCGGGTCAAATAAGTTTGTACATCTATAGATGAAGAAACAAAGTAGGCCAGTGTGTACTACGGAAATTTTGCGACATCAATTTTCTATACTAGTCAACGTAATTATAAACGACATAACTAAAGGCGGAAATATCTACGAGGAAGCGGATACAAGGAATGCTTACAGGCATTATGTAAATGATAATTACTAACGCCCTGTACTAGTAATATTAAGACGACATAGCAGAAGAGGTATTACTAGTGACTCTGACATTGTGACATGGTTAACAAACTTGCAAAATTATAACAGGAAATGTCATTTTATAGCCGTCACCCACGACTACGTTCGCGAGGAATTAAAAAAAAAACTTAATTAGTAACCTATGTGTGCTGCCAGACTATGTTCTACATTTATGCCAAATTTCAATGTTATCCATGCAGTAGTTCTGGAAGATACCATCTAACAAATATCCATCCATCCATCTAAACATTCGCATTTATAATATCATTAAAAATTAAAAAAGAAAGATGTAATTTATAACAAAAAAGTTTCTGAAATTCGAACAGAACCTCTTTGCGTTACGCAAAGAGATTCTAACAGATTCTAAATTTAAATTTCAACTGTCTTTAGCATATGAATATTATTGCTGTTTGTTTGCAAAGAAAATGAGCACGGCAAAAATATTGCACCTGTCATAGGTGCAGAAATAGTGAAAACTCACCATCAATACACTTTTCTCTCCTGTTGTTATAAAAAACCTATGTCTGTAAATGACTAAAGCCGTAATCTTCAGTTATATACTCATGTCAGGAAATTTACGTTTTCCTTCTCACTTTCCTCATCGAATCAAAGTTTCTGTCCAGAAATAGCCTTTACAAAATTGTAATTTATTAACTATATGATGAATGGACCGTAACAATTACGTATGACGTCTGTCATTCAGAAAATAACAGACCACAAACATTAACAATAGCAACGCGTGTTTTTTTAATCTACACCACTTTGCATACATTTGCATTGAAGTGCGAGTTTGGCCCGGTGAGGGGCGCTAGTATCGTGATTAATTTAGATATGAATATATAGAGTTAACTTAAACATTTGAATTCTATTCGTATCTGATTTGAGTTTCCACTACTTCGAAACACGTGTACAGAAACATGTTTACCTCTGTTTTTATCAATAGTATGAGAGAGATAAAAATATGTGATTATACCCGAGTTTGGGTAGTGGAAGCTACGATAATGCACATTTTTGTCGTCTATTTAATATTTCCTAAATAATAAATCATTTATTTAAGTTAAAATGAATGCGCAGATTATAAACATGTGATCAGGAAATGCATCTTACTTCCTGTCACTGTAATGTGTATCAATTCTCGTATTTTTCCAACTTTACTATATTAATTGTCTATGGATAGGTTTCTTGGCGCCACATATCTAACGATAAAATTTCCAGTATATTCTATAATAAGCTTATTGTAGTTAATTAAAGAAAAACAATAATAAAAAACATTTAACGACTAGATTAATTGATTATTTTTAAATTATTAAAGCAGTATTCTTTTTCAGTTGTTTCAATGTGCCAGTTCGTTTTATTCAAATCAAATTGTCCCAATGTTAAAGGATAAAAAAAAATGTTGATCGTTTGAAAATAACCTTCATCTTTAACCACAAATGTGTTCGCTAAATTTGTTACAAAATTATCCGACCAATTAAATGTTTTATTTTCTTTTTGTTTTAAATTTTCAACCGTCTTTGATCTTTCCATTTGCTGTTGGAATATGTTTTCTGGACGGTTTTGATTCACTCATTTTGACATGCATACGATGGATATTATTTTAATGAGACGATTCACTTAGTCTTAATTGCTTACAAGTTGTACGTATTTAACTTATTATATTTTACACTTTGATATGAAATTAATTATCTGTACGTTTTTAGACGGATTCATAAAAGCTTTAAGCCCAATTGCATTTTTTTTGTTCAAATTACCTTTCAGATTATTAGTACCCAGTTTTTTCTATACATTTATGAATCTATTACAGGTAAAGAATAAAAGTTAATAGCGAATCCAGTATTAAAAATATAAAAATTAGAACGTGCCAAAAATATTCAAAACAGACTGTAATTTAAATAATAAATTTAATTAAAAAAAAACCGTCTAAGAGGCAACTAAAACATCAATAAAGATTGTAAATCAAGTCGTGTATATATAAATAAAATATATTTCGAGTTGAAGATGTGTAAAACGCGAAACGGTCAGACGCTGTGAGGCTTGTCTTTTTTGTTTCGTCGAATCGTCTGGCCGCCGCGTAAAGTTGTCATCTCCGTCTGGCTGAACGCATTAACACCTTATTTATTATACACGAACCCTGAATCCTAACTAATATCTGGCATTCATCCATATTAAATTATCAGATCGGAGATTTTATAATAATAATAATTTTAATAGTTCATTCACGCGCATGTCGCATGGCCAGTTCATTCATAATAGATTCGCGATTATTATTTTTTTCGAATCTATTTTTTTTAAATAACCAGTTATTCAAAGGCGGTTTTAATTATGAACTGACAGTATCATAACGCATTTATATTACGTAATGTTTGCTATAGATGTTTTTCTTTAAATATAATATCTTTGTTTTCGATTTTATTAACTTTTATTATAATTAGGTTTATTCATTTTGATATTCTTACATTTTACACGTAATAATTAACTATTTTTCATTACTTAATTTGAATAAAAAAGTTTCTAGAACTAATACAAATCGAGTTAGTTTAATAATCATACAATTTAATATGCAATCCTATTATTTGCATGTATTTGCATAAAAAACAAACGCAGATCAACTGATATAATCATGAATGTTTACAAACCGAAAGCTCTAGAACAGTTTAACTTGAAAATCTATATTTATTATCTCTGTCTTTTTCAATAAGAGTAAGAGAGTACACAGTTAGAGGGGGATCTAATAAAACAATGTAAATTGTAAAACGAGACCACCCATATTGTTGAATGAAGAGACGGTTTAATTTTAGAGGCGTCTGTTTGCGCGAGGGCCTGAGTTCGAGTCCGGTCACAGGCGAGGTTGCAGCGCCGACCGCATGCTACTACAGCCAGCAAATACAACTCACAACTACGGACACATTTTTTTTAACTATATTATTTTTTTTAATTTTGTCGCTTTTGATTGATAATTTCTTTATTTTACTAAAAGTAATTTTTGAGGTTAAGAATAGAAATGTCCAAGTAATTGTTATAGTTTTAAAATTATTTTAATCAATAAAAATCGTAACGATAGTTATTTTTTTTTAGAATAATCTAATTTTCAAACTTCATCATCATCATCAGCTTACTATTTCATACTTATGTCGATAAAATTGATGTTTTTTTTTATTTCGTTGAATTTAATTTTAAAGTTAACTTATAAGATATAGGAAAGGCTTTTTTCAAAATTTTGCAATTTTTTTTGCTATCCCATGTTAAATGAGTATAGTACCAAAATAACATGAATGTTTGTATGTGTTTGTGATATAGGTCCAAATATGAAATTTAACAAAATATTACGACTTTAAACGCTGACTATACCGTAGGAAGGTGACGGTTGCGGTTATAAATTGATACTACGGTGTAACATACACTCCTACATACAAACACACACATACAAATATACTATGTACATGTTTCAACGTTACTTTAAAAAAAAACAAAAATTCAAATTTCGAATAGTGTTGTTAAAAAAAATAAGTGTCAAAACAAACAAAAGAATAAAATATGAAATGGTGATGAAGTTCAAACGTTTTTTTTAAAGTTAAACAGGTTATGTCAGTTACTCGTAGAAATAAGACTAAAATTCAAAAGTTATTTTTAGAGCTGCGTATCTCGTTACGATTTACAAGCGCCAAAGGGTAGACAACTTGTATAATATTCATAAATCATCAATAATTTGATGTCCCACATATTAACCCAATACGAGGTTGTTAGACGGAATTCTGTTACTTTAGATTGACATAACTATAGTAAACTAGCTGTCGCCCGCGACTCCGTCCGTGTGGATATATAAAAAAAACTTAATTAGTGTAGCCCACCCATCCATCCATCCACATCACATCCATATAAACATTCGCATTTCTAATATTAGGAAGTCAAATAAAAAGCAGCTCTTCAAGGCATAAATTCGAAAAAAAATGAATAAATAGTATCCTATGTCCGTCTCCTGGCTCTAAGCTACCTCCTCACCAATTTTCAACCATATCGGTAAAGCCGTTCTTAAGTTATAAATAGTGTAACTAACACGACTTTCTTTTATATATATAGATATAAAAGTTTTAATAATTATCTATGGTGACCATTGAACTCGGTGTATGGAAGATTAAGATCTAATTCGGTGTGTCTATGAAAACTAAATTTTATAATGGCAACACATTTCAATTACAGTATGATCCAAATGTATTAAAACTAACTGGCCGTTTTTATTACTGTTTTTTTTTTCTTTTAATTTTCGAGTATTTAATGTATGTAAATCTAGGCTTGTGGCAACCCTAGATTAAACGATTAATCTAAGTCAGCTGGTATGACTGTTTGCCCTTCGGACTTTGCATCGTTAACACAAGATCTGTGCATCAAATATCTCATCGAGGACGAATTGACCTAAATACAGCCAGCCTACATTTGTTTTACCAATATATAGATGTAATAAAAAACCTCTTTTTATATTTTAAAATCAATTTTTGTTACTTATAATTAGTAATGTGGTTACTATTTATATAATAGCTTCAAAGCTTTACTCATATTTTATGTAAATGGAACACATTCGGGGAAAATGTGGCCAATACCTACATTTGATGGGAAATACTATGACAATTATTATTTTTAGACTTTCAATAAAAACAGTGACTAATGAACCTTTTATTAATACAGAATAATAATAAAATAAAATGACAGCATAAAAAAATTTATACGTGAAGGAAAAAATTGGTATCCATTTTTACACAAATTCCGAAATTCACTAGTGAAATATAACTTTCAAAACATTTTTTTTTAAATAATTTCCATTTTGCCTTTATTCGATTAAAGAAATGGAAAAAAAAACTGTCACTTGTCATTGACATTTTTTTTAATTTTCAAAAGGCAAAGGCAACAATTGACATTCAGCCAAGGCAGAATGTACGAACATAAAGTTTCGTATTTAATTGTATCAGGACATATTGGCAGGCAATGGACTCACCAAGAATGTCGACCGTGGCCTGTGTAGGAAAGCGTAGCCGAGCGTCCAACAGGAAAGTGAAATATATATAATAGTGATAGCAATTCAAATCCAGTTTATATACATAATGTTGGAATGAATCGCGTACTGTCTTATGGTTAGTACATGGTCGATTTTCCCCGCTTGTTCGTTTGCGTGTGTGCGTTGGCTCGAGTTTCACGCTCGCATGTCGATGTGCGAGTCAACTGTGCCAGACTTCTTGGCAACGCGCGCAATTGCAACGCTAAGGGCTTGTCTATATTTGATATATTTTTACTCTTATAACTTAAAATTTTTACATACATACATTTCTGTGACGATGTGAGATGAAGCAAATAAATAATATATAAGATTAATTTAACGTATAAAATTTATTACGTCACTTTTATTATATATTTTTGTTTTGAATTACTGCTAAAAAGTTTGTAAGCGATCAAAATTTTATTCTAAAATATATGAAAGGAAGAAAACTATAGACTACTTAAGCGATTTTAAATATTTTTAACATGAATAATTGTATTTTTTTTAAATAAAGGTGATGTCTAGACGCGTCCTATAGTTAAACAAGCGTTCGTGTGTGGCAAGCAACAGTATGGCGTCTTCACTCAGACAAGTCGACGCCGCACAGACCAGAGACAATGTGTGTTTATTGCACCGACACACTCGTGTAGACGCGATGACATTTATGTTTATGGTGGGAAACGTTGAATGAACCATATGGTAATGGCTAATTGAGAACGGCTAAGGAATTTGTGTCGCATTAATTACAACACGACTTTATTCTTTTTAATATCATTTGATATTTAGTCTTCGTACAATTTTATAACTGGCCGAAAATTAAAAATGTAAATTGTAATTTTTTTTATCATAGATAATTTCAAACTTTTCGTTAGACAAATTTGTCATAGATTAAAACATTTATGGTTAACTTTTTAAATGTGTCAAATGGAATTGGCGCGGAGTAAAATAATCCGAGTGGAGGAAATCGGCGGTGGCGAACTAAGATTTAATTAACCGATACCGCAATACCTTTCACTGAAGCTTATTAATAACTGGGTGTGAGAGCAAAGCCTCGGAGGAGGGGCTTGTCTATTTAAACTAAATGTTACGCCCTTTACAAGTAACTCTACTTGCAATGTTTAATTGCTTTGGATTAGTTAATACACATTTGGTATTTGTAAGAATATTATTTCAGCGACGTGAAATGAACTTATTTGTACATTCATTACTAAAGAAATAAGACGAAAATGGTCCACCAATAAAAGTAGATAAAAAAAATAACACGAAACAAACCTTTGCCATTACTCTTTAGCAACTTTAAAAAGATTTAAATACAAGCAAAATTTCTGTGTTTTTAATTTAAATATACTTCGATATTGCAGACTTAAAATAATGTTCGAACATATGAGGTCAATGACCTGATAATTGTTATATTGGAAATTATAATTATTATATATTTGTCCGACAGATGGCGGTGCGACTCTTGGCACACGTCGCGGTGTAAAATTAACTGTCCCCGCGACTTCCGAGACGCGAGGGCAGACGGTACACAGCGTCCTTCTCCAGATTATACCAAAATCACAAATTTTCGGATAAGATTTAAATATATCTCAAGAATAAAGTATTTTATGAACTGGCAGATTCAACCAGCACGACTTGAAGGAAAAATACAACTAAGAACTATTTACTTGATCCTTAACTTTATACAATCTTTATAGTAAGATATATAGAATTATTACATTAAATAAATGTCTATCAAATAATTTTCGTACATTAATATAATATTTAAACTCATCTTACAATGTGTGTATGTTTCTTTACGTCAGTTGATCTTTCTAAAACATTTCCTCATGGGTACTACAGCCGGATTAATTTAAAAAATCGACTGGTCTATCGGCTCATGTCAGACGACGCGTCTCGGACGGATCACATCTCTCTTCATTTTACAGATCCGGGTATAAAAGTATGAATGAATTTAAAAATGACTAGACAAAAAAGTCGATACCAAAGTTGAATAGTATATTACTAAACACAGATGACGATGATATTATTTCTACCTGTCATCGACAATAGTGTGTAGATGAGCAAAATAGGTGTGCCAGTACTGTGGCAACACCTTAAACCCTTTACTATGATTGTCAAACCACAACTTCTGTAGTTTCGGTAGCTTCAATTGCTTTACTTATTCGTGGTTAAGCTATTCCCATAAATCCCGAGACAAGTTGCCGGTACTCAAAGTGTTAAGTTGTAAGAAAAATAAGTCGATTCATCGTCAGCTCGAATCTAACCTAAGTTAAGATTGACCAGGCTTTAGAGAATTGACCCAGTGCAGGTTGACTTTTCAAACATCTTTGGATTTCTCAGCAGAGATGTGCAGGTTGCATCATCAGAGGATTAAAGTGTATTGCGTCAGATGAAATTAAACATTATTATAATGATAGTCTTTAATGTCTTGACAACTAGAGGTTACGTTAACATAAACAAACAATTGAGAAGCTTCGTTGGCAAACACCCAAAAGGATACTAACCTTACTGCATGACTAGTCAATACAAGATGGAGCCACTTGAGTTTAGATTTCCCCAGACTTTTAGACTCATTTAAATACAACGTTTTAATGTCTATAACATTTATATAAAAATTTATATAATATGTATATAACCCTCAACCCTTAGTAGCCTAGTTTCAATTTTGATACCAATCTTTTAAACCGAATGTTCACATTACTATTCGTTTTTTTATAGGTTGGCTGTATAATATACTATTTTTCTGTTGTATAATATTCTTTCCAACGAAATTAAAAAAAAAAACAAAATTCATTATTGTTTTATTTTATCAAGCAAACACAGTAATATTAAAAATAAATCACTTTCGTATGTAAATCAGGCTACTAAGGGTAAATGCTTAAAAAAATCACTGCGCGACAAATTGGAGACGACTAAAGCTTAGTTGAAATTAGCAGTTTTATTTCCCGCTTTTTCGAGATTGAAATTCTATAAACCTATCTTAAATTCGTATTTATTATAAAAGAAAGCTTTATTATAAAAATTTAATCGTAAAATATTGCCAAATGTTATGAAAGATATATAATTAAAAGTGCATTTAAATTTAATTAAAACCAATTGAGATTATTTTTACAACCTCTAAAACATCAAATCAATTTTCTTAATGTTTCCGAATCGATTAATCGGTGCATTCGATTTTATTTCAATCGACTAGAGATAGCGGATTAGTGATAAATCGATTTAAGCCACTCGAATCGATGGCGTCCAATGATTTATTCGAGTGTTTCCGTCGTATCGGGTGAATCATATGTGAGATATAATTTATTTATTTACGGTGTTCCTCGAAAACTGAATAACGAATGCCCGCTGATTTCGAGGAGGTCAATCGACGTACACCCCACCACTCAGATGTAAAACTGTCGAGTACAGTAACTCGATAAGTAATACATTTATTTATGACTTGATGCTGTATACTTCGCCGCTGATTGTACGAGACTAAACGAATGGCATACGATCAAAATAATAAATTTTGAATTACTCGGAAATAAAAGATGTATGTAAAAGTTTTTTGCAGTTATTTTATTCGTTTCATGTCTGGTTTTTATTTAAACGACTTGAAAGTATCTGGTTAGTTGTATTTTTATTACGCATTCAATCTTTTTACATTATTAGATTAATTAAATTACGTATTTCTCATATAAAGATAAATTTAAAATGATTCATCGGATAAGAAGTAGACTTATGACATTAAAGTAAACGAAAGAAAATCATCTATTTTTAGAATTTTTAATATGTTTTTCTTTTCTAAATTCGTTTTGTTAAGTAAACAAAAAATTGTAGACGGCCTGTCTAACAATCGTTATGAATGGAAATAACTTTAAAATTACTTAAGCTATTAAGATAAGTTAACGTTTTAAGTTACTTTTTATCTTATTTTAAAGCTTTATGCAATACTTTAAAATCTAATAAAGACGAAAAGACAATAACTGAAAGGACCTAAATTTTAATCGTTTTTTTTATTTTAATTTTGATATCTATTAGCCGTAGATTTAAAATTAATTCTGTGTTACAAAATATCTTGACCTTACACAGATTAACGACGAAAACCATTAAAAGTGTTAACTTACGGTCCCTGATACTTGTCACTTACCAACTTAGTAGTTGGGTAGGTCAAATGTCAACAATATAAGGGTGTGTCTTTAGTGAAGGTAAAAAAGCGTGTATAAAACATTCCTGAAGTATCGGGAATTAATAAGCGAAGATTATTATACAAAATTTCAGTTTAGGATCTTTTATTAACTAAGTAATATTTATGTATTAAAATATATTAGAGAAAAAACTGAATATTATTATCAGCTCATACTTAGAGGGGCTATTCTAACCTACGGTAGGGCTGAACACTGAATAAAATCGTTCAAAGTATGCAACACGTTATTATCTGACTAACATTATAAATGCATAAGTTTATATGGATGGATGATAGTTAGAAGGTATCTTCAGAACGGCCAAACGGGTCTCGATAAAATGTGGCACAGTTATAGAATATAGTCTGGAAGAACACATAAACTACTAATTTTTTTTTAATTTCGCGTGGCGTGCGACAACTTTTTATTTCGGTTATTTTGTATTAAATATTAATGTAATATAAGTAAGATTATTAGAACTACATCGTGATATATTTGCTCCGCTTATCACTATTGTCGCACCCTATGCTTGTCTAGTGACAAACTCATCGCTTCCGCGTACTCATATCGAGTCGGAGTTGGTTTACAAATGCCTCACGTGTGATGCGACTCTTGTGTACATTCGTTAAACTAGTCGATGTATAATTTCTACCTTTTATTAACTTTCACTTTAGTCGAAAACTATAATTTTGATGCACTAAGATAAGTGTAATAAAAACATAACAATAAAAGCTTTTACATGTGGTGCGACGTGATAAATAGTTATAAAAGTTATGTTCCTGTAAGATTTTTGTTACAATTAGAAACGTATAATTATTGTCTAGAAATTTATATCTTATTTTACTAATATTATAAAACAGAATGTTTAGATGGAGTCTGTTAGAAGGCATCTCCAGAACAGTTCTGATCTCGATG